>NC_134239.1:43549676-43885510 GCF_965152275.1 Natator depressus
AGCCGTGTTAGTCTGTATTCGCAAAAAGAAAAGGAGTACTTGTGGCACCTTAGAGACTAACACATTTATTTGAGCATAAGCTTTTGTGAGCTACAGCTCACTTCATCGGATGCATTCAGTGGAAAATACAGTGGGGAGATTTATATACATAAAGAACATGAAACAATGGGTGTTACCATACACACTGTAACCAGAGTGATCACTTAAGGTGAGGTATTACCAGCAGGAGAGCGGGGTGGGGGGGACCTTTTGATAATCAAGGTGGGCCATTTCCAGCAGTTGACAAGAACATCTGAGGAACAGTGGGGGGGGGGGGGGAATAAACATGGGGAAACAGTTTTACTTTGTGTAATGAGCCATCCACTCCCAGTCTCTATTCAAGCCTAAGTTAATTGTATGCAGTTTGCAAATTAATTTCAATTCAGCAGTCTCTCGTTGGAGTCTGTTTTTGAAGTTTTTTTGTTGAAGTATTGCCACTTTTAGGCCTGTAATCGAGTGACCAGAGAGATTGAAGTGTTCTCCAGCTGGTTTTTGAATGTTATAATTCTTGACGTCTGATTTGTGTCCATTTAGTCTTTTACATAGAGACTGTCCAGTTTGACCAATGTACATGGCAGAGGGGCATTGCTGGCACATGATGGCATATTTCACATTGGTAGATGTGCAGGTGAACGAGCCCCATGTTTATCCCCACCCCCACCGTTCCTCAGATGTTCTTGTCAACTGCTGGAAATGGCCCACCTTGATTATCACTACAAAAGGTCCCCGTCCCCCCCGTCCCCCTGCTCTCCTGCTGGTAATAGCTCACCTTAAGTGATCACTCTGGTTACAGTATGTATGGTAACACCCATTGTTTCATGTTCTCTATGTATATAAATCTCCCCACTGTATTTTCCACTGAATGCATCCGATGAAGTGAGTTGTAGCTCACGAAAGCTTATGCTCAAATAAATGTGTTGGTCTCTAAGGTGCCACAAGTACTCCTTTTCTTTTATCAATTTTAATGTGCAACAAATAATGATGAGTTTAAAAATCCTACATGATTATCCTGTTTTCATATAATACATTAAATATAGAAGAAACAGAGTCTCTTGCTTGAAACATAGGACTGAAAATAAGGAACTCCCAAGTTCTAGTCCCAGCTTTGCAACTGGCTCACATGAGGCATACACATTTTTACTCAATGAGCCACACACAACCATACTAAGTATGGAGATTCCCTGAAATTGTTTAAACATTGGCAGTGATGGCATCAATCACTGCAGGAGGAACAGGGAATCTCGATCTCTCATCTTGGTAGTTGAAAAGCTTTTCAGTTCATCTTTAATGCAGACAGCATCCTTAATCTTATTATTTACATATTGCAACACAATACACATGATTCTAAAGACCACTGAATTCCAAGATGTCATCTTGAGTTAAGCAAATCAATTCTCGATTTTCTTGGTTTATTTTTTAAATGCAGACCTTTGGCAGTTAATTGCATAAAGAATAAACAGCGCATTGCCTTAAATAATGAGCACACATCATACATTATATTCTACATACAAGATTTTAACTTAATCATTTTAGCATGTTAAATATAGACACTATAGCTACCCTTCTCCAAAAGTTGGAAAGAACAGAAGGCAATGTACTAAGTCTTTCACATTCTGACAGCACTCTTTGTTTATGAGTAAATACTATCTGTGATACTACGTTACAAAATGATGAGCTGATTTACCTTACCTTCTTTAATTCTTACTGGATAAAACGAAAAAGCATACAGTCACTGTATCTAACTTAATTATACAAATTAAATACATGCTGCATCTTGGACATTACTTGGCAACCACATTTAACATATGATTAGCTTAAAATACAGGAATAAAAATACGCATAGAATAATGGACTTTAAGGCCAGAATGGACCATCAGGATCACCTCCTGCACCTCGCAGGACACAGAACCTCACCCATCCACTGCAGGAATAGACCCATAACCTCTGGCTGAGTTACTGAAGTTCTCAAATCATGATCTAAAGACTTCAAGTTACAGAGAGAATTCACCATTTACACTAGTTTAAACCTGCACGTGACCAGTGCCCCATGCTCCAGAGGAAGGCAAAACAAAACAAAAACCCCGAGGCTCCACCAATCTGACACTGAACCCAAAGCAACGTTATTTACCACCCCATAGTCTGGGGAACACAGTCGTAAGGAAATCCATGCAAACAGTATATAGTCTTAACAAAACATACTGCAAGTATGACATGCTTATTTATGATTGTATTACAGTAGTATCCAAAGGCCTTATCAGCATGAGGGCTTCTTTGTGTTAGACACTGTATAGACAAAGAAGATACAGTTCCTTCCCAAGGAGTTTACCATGTCATTTAAGGTCAAACAAGTGAGTGTGATGAGGAGAGGGGGAAAGAGAATGAGGATAATAGCAATAGGTTCAAAGAGTTATATTGCTACATTGTTTAATATTTACTTCTCATTTCTGCTTCACCATGAGCTCTGTGATGTTCGAGGGGGAGTCTATCTTAGCACTAGACATGATGGAGGTTTGTTTAACATTGCAAAGTTCAGAGCTAAGACAAAAGTGAAGGAGATCATAATAAGAGACCTGTTGTTTGCAGATGATGAGGCCCTTGTGCCTCACAGTGTTGGTGCCTTACAACATCTTATTACCAAGTTCTCCGATTCATGTAAAATATTTGTGCTACCAATAAGCTTGAAGACAACTTATCATGCACAAAGGCTCTTCAGACTCAGTTCCAGATACCACCTTAGATGGTACTCATCTAGATGTTGTTGATAATTTTTGCTACTTTGGCTCTACTGTTACCAGCAATGTAGATCTTGATGCTGAGATCACAAGCAGAACTGGCAAAGTAGCCAGGAACTTTGGTCTTTTGCAAGACAGAGCTTGGAACATTAACAAATTGTCAACTAAAGTGAAAATCCGTATTTATGAGACATGATTTATCCAACTCTGCAATGTGGCTCAGAAACATGGACAACTTATGCCAGACACACCAAAAGACTAAACAGTTTTCATATCAGGATGCTTGTATAAAATTTTTCAAATAAGATGTCACGACAAGGTGACAAATGTGGAAGTGTTAAATCGTGCTGGTATGTTGTCCATGGGAAAATACTGATTAGTAAGAAAAGACTCAGGTGGTTTGGACATGTCACGCAAATGCCAGATTTTGGGATCCTGAGAAGTGTGCTCTGCTCTGAAGCTTCCAAAGGGTCTAGAAAGAGAGGCAAATCGCTGTGCAGATTTTGGGATGCTTGCAACGATGACTTAGTATCCTTTGGAATCTCTGTGGATGACTGGGCAAGGAGTGCAGAATGCCGTTCTGGTTGGCAGAGCCAGCTTGAAGATGGAGCGAGGCGTTGAGAGAAAGACTGGATCAAGGTTTGTGATGACCAGCATCAGAGGAGGAAAGAATCTGCTGCTGCTCGGATTCAGAGCTTCATTAGTGTATGGGTGTGCCCTACCTGTCACTCGCACATCAGACTCAGAAGCTGTCAAAGAACTCATCAGAGCATACACCATGCTCTGTAAAGAGTGACAGTGCCATTATTATTATTAAGATCAAACAAGCGAGTGTAACAAGGAGAGGAGGAAAGAGAATGATGAAAATAGTAATAGAGTTTTGTATGTTTACAATGGCTTTAGTACAGCAAAGCACTTAAGCATGTGTGTAACTTTAAACCCATCAGTAGTCCCATTCACTTCAGCAAACCAATGAGCATAACTTGAAGGCTCCAATCATTTCAAAATAATGAGTTTTCTTAGTTCCCTTTCTCTCCTATCCGAAGCTTAAGTTTTATAAATCTAAATAAACAAAACCAACAAATGCTTAAGAAGCACTCTCTCTCTCCCCTTCCCCTGTGTATGAATTGTATTTTTAAGGGGTGAGTGAAGACACCACAACCTGAAAACAAACCAACCAACCCACCCTACACACCCAGACCAGCTGCCCCATAACACGAACCTAACCCATAACTACCAAAATAATCAGGCAACAAAAATAAAAATAAAATGAACCAATTCCACACTTCCTCTATACTTCAGCCCTACCAATTTCTCTTCAGCCCACCTAAACAAACTACATTTACAGCATACTGCAAGGCACAACAGAGTTGAGCTATTTCATACGAGGAGAGAAAAGCTCATTCCTAAGGAAAGGGGCCATGCACAGAAAATGACTTTGCCCTTCCAACAGATCCTTCTCTTTCATAACAAGGAGCCTCCAGATTGAGCACCTCTGCTGATCTCAACTAGAAGAAATACCAACACCCTAAACTCCACCCAGAAACACAGAAGTATCCAGTGTGGCTCACAGAGCACTGGTTGAATATGCTCTTGACCAGACACTAAGGGTAGGTCTACACTGCAATTAAAAACCTGTGGCGGCCTGTGCCAGCTGACTCATGCTCGTGGGACTCAGGAGAGGCTATTTAATTGCAGTGTAGACATACCCTTAATTTACCAAGCACCATAGACCTAAATTTAGCTTAATTTATATTCTGCACTAGTTTCCGCTTCCAGATGGATTAAAGGTGTCAGCCTAAACAGACTGCTCTAAACTAATTTAGTATCAAGGTGATAAAGACATGGATCATGGTGATGAGGTCGACACTGGAAAGAAAAGCCAGACACAAATCATAAAATGCAGTCTAGCAGCCTTAGCTGTAGCGGAATGATAGTCTTCCAGCAATAACTGAGACTCTAACCAGACACCCAGGCTGTGAACACAAGTAACAGGAGGATACTTAACTTCCATTTCTAAAACAGATTATTATTTTCATATTTTCCAGTTGCTTTCCCCAACCCACCATCACCATCTAAATCTTATTTGCTCTCCTCAGCCATCTTGCTCATTCAAAGACCCAACCCATGCCAGATGCTAGGAAAGGCATTCAACTGCTGGGAATCAAAATTCAAATATAAAGCTGGGTGTCACAGGCATATTGAGGACACCAGCATCCATGCTGAGACATTTTTCCTTACATGAGTGTACAGTGCCTAGCACAATGGCATCCTGATCTAGATTGAGGCCAACAGGCCTCTAGAATTAATTAGTATTAATAATAATAAATAACAATTAGAGAGTTCTTGCGGTATACAAGAATTTGCCCAATGCTCACATTTCAGATGTCCCCAAGAGAAAAGAATGAAACCACTCAAGAGCAGCAACATCAACCCTAGATGAGGTCAGTGTGTAACCACCTTAAAAATCACCAAACCAAGGGCAGCTAATAAATGTACTGCCATCACCAGCACGGATACTTGCCTAGGGAAAAGATCATCCACCTATGCCATAAAACCAGTCTCTGTGCTATACCTGGTGGATAATTACAGAAGCACTAGGACCAGAGGATGAGAAGTTAGTGACCTTATAGCAGTGGTGGGCAACCTGTGGGCCACATGCTGCCCATCAGAGTAATCTGATTGCGGGGCCGCGAGACATTTTGCTGACATTGACTGTCTACAGGCACAGCCCTGCAGCTCCCAGTGGCCACAGTTCGCCGATCCCGGCCAATGGGAGCTGCAGGAAGCAGCAGCCAGCATGTCCCTGCAGCCTGCCACTTCCCGCAGCTCCCATTGGCCAGGAAAGGCAAACTGCGGCCACTGGGAATTGTGGAGGGCCGTGCCTGCAGTCAGTCAATGTCAACAAAATGTCTTGCGGCCCGCAATTGGATTACCCTCATGGGCCGTAGGTTGCCCACTACTGCCTTACAACCCAGTGCAGAGCACAGCATGTAAAAAACTGCAAAAACAGTTCTGAGAAAAGTTAACAAATGGGTGGCCAAAACCAGTGCAATGTGGTGGAGTGATGAACTGAGACAAAAGCAGAAAACTAATGAGGTGCACAATTGTAAAGACCAGGACAAGAAACAAAAATGATTAGACGGGCATCTTCCTTTCAAGGGTGGAATGGTGAAGACAACTCACAATGGTGAGACATGCAGAGAAAATCTTAAGAACATAAGAATGGCCATACTGGGTCAGACCAATATCCATCTAGCTCAGTATCCTGTCTTCCTACACTGGCCAATGCCAGATGCTTCAGAGGGAATAAACAGAACAGGCAATCTTTCATCCCATCATCTACTCCCAGCTTCTCGCAAACAGAGGCTAGGGACACTCAGAGGAAACCTTCAAACACTCACTAAAAGAAAGATTGAAGTTGCACAGGACACAATGTTCTGCACTGTATACTCTTATAGATGGGGGTTTTAATTCACTTGTCCTGGAGAAACCTCTTCTATCTCCCCATAAAAACATTTTCTGATCTATGCTAAGTTTATTAATGGAATTCAGCTGCTAGAATTATTGGACCAAATTTCTGTCCCGATTTACACTTGACACAACCCCAAAGAATTCAGCTGGTGAGAGTGTCAGGGTATTTTCACACTTTATAAACTGGTTAATTAAGAAAGTAATCTTCATACTTGTGCTATATTCTTTGCAGTATAATACACTGTAATTTGATTTCCTCCAACAATGCTGTTCTTGTCAAAGATGCACCTCAACCTTTCCTCTCTCTTGTAAACTATTTTGTTGGAATTACCAGAGTAATTACTTTAAGAAAAGCCTATATAAAATTCTGTGACAAAAAATAACTCCAAAACAAATATTATGCCAATCACCACAATGAATCAATTAACAAATAAAAGATTAAATGTAAATTTTAGAAGTTATTATATTTTAAAAGAAGGGATGGGGTGTAACTTTTATAAAGTATTAATTTACTTTTAAGTTAAAAAACTATTTACATAATTTTAAATTACTATTTACTTAGTTATATACTAAGAGTCCTTGCCCCACTGACACCAATGAGAGTTTTGCCATTCTCTTCAGAAGGGCCAGGATTTCACACCAGGCATTTATAAACTCCTTCAAATGTCTGGTTTGTAGGAACATTTTGAATGACTGATCATCAACTTTAGAAGGGAGATGTTAATGTCTGAAAAATACAGATTGGGTGTTCAGTATTCTGATTATGGTCAACATCTTAGTTCAAGCGTGGAAATGCATGTTACTTCTCCAAACATTTACTATAGCGCTAGTAAGGGAATTTCACTGCCTACAGTTAGAAAATAATCACAGCCCTGATGATTTAAAGCAAAAGGCTATACTTCTTGTCTCATGACACCACAGGAGAATGATTATTTCACATTCATAATGCCACCTCCTTCTGTGCTTTATTGCTTAAATAATCATTTGATTCACAATGAATAGTTATTCGGTGGGTAGAGGGGGAGGACACCAATACAAACTGCAGAACAAAAACATTAAAACAACAAAGGTTCAGAAGTTTGGGAATTATCAGGTTATCTAGATAGTACAGTACAAATTCCTATTTAATAACAGTTGAGACAATTGCACAAAGAGGTCTCAAATCCAGAAATTCGCAATGAATATTATACAAACTACTGTAACTATGACCTTTTATCCCTGCCTATGATTCACCTATAAATTCACTTGTGGATATCAGTAAAGACATAGCTATTTTTATGGTGTGTGATTTCACATCTACCATTAAGTGTTAATAAGGTGCTATCGTTGGAAGTTCTGCTAAGGATATATTTTGTTAATAGAAGAGGTAGATTAAGCTTTCTGAGATGTAGTGGTCATGTGAATTCAAGAGGTAATTCTGGACTGTATACAGAAGATAAAATCATGAAGTTGGATGTCAATAAGCAAGTTACATAAAAAGTGGGACTATAGTCCACTCATACAAAGGTATATTGGTTCACTTGACTTCAACTCTTAAACTGTTGGATCACTTTCCTTTAAATTAGGGAGGAACAACACTCTCCTCAGGCCTGAGAGTAAGCCTACTATGTCAATTCATGCAAAAAAATATTTTAGGGGCACTGAAAACTTGGTTTCCAGTGAGCCCGTGGTTGCAACCTTACATTTGGACAAGCAACCAGCAACTCCATAATTCTGAAAAATATATCTCTCTTCAGAACACACAGGTAAAGGTGGGTCTAACATAATTATTAATCATTAGAGAGGACTAACAACTAGTGAAATGATAGTAAATGCCTATTCAACATTTAATGATTCACCCTTGCTTTTACAATTTTTCCATTTTAATAGGTTAAAAATGCAGTGATGTGTCAGTGTTTACTTTTACTGTACTACTAAATTGTCTTTTAAGTTCAAGTTTATTTAAAAGGGTTAATTTTTCAGCACTTGATAAAACTTTAAAGACCTATCTTTCTTTTCTTAAGATTTTTTTTCTGCCTTCTATTTGAAATCCACCATCTAACTCTTAGCTTTACTCACATTTTCTGCTTCGAGAACAACTGCAAACAGATCATAATTTCCTCAAATATACTTCAATTTACAATTTCTTCACTCTATAGACTGATTGCAAACAGTCCACCACAAATATTTAATGCCCAATATTCAGAAATAAATAATTTAATAGATTCTTGGATTTTAAAGCCAGAAACTCCCAGACAGCACACAAGCACGTACTGAGTGCCTGTGTGTTGCACAGCCCTGGTTCACCACTCTTGACTTCAGCAGCCTGCCTAAAACACAGCAGCCCCACGCTGGTCTTCACCAGCCTAAGTTACTACTTCCAGGGTAACCCCAACACACCCCAGTCCCAAATTTCCCCAAAACTGTCTGCTTTGAACTGTCCAGCCCTCTTCTGGAATACTAAGAATTAATAAGGTGTGTTGCTCCTTTAAAGAGACAAAAGCACAGTTTATCACTTTAACTGGCATTAACAATCCTCTTCCATTCAAACAGCACTGGTTTGATTATAGTATAAATAAAACCAGTTTGTTAACAAAAGGACATAGGTTAACTGATAAGGGAGGGATAAAGACAAAATGGTTACAACAAAAGTAAAATATGCTTTGTAGTGGCTAAGACTTAACTAAACAAGCTACAGCCTTGGTTCAAGGTAGATTTCTTACCAATCTTTTTCTTTCCAGCCATGGTTGACTTTCTCTCCGTCAGGAACCCTCCCTTGTCTTCCTAGGTGAAATATATTTGCCTAAGCAGGTTTTTCACTTATATTCCGTTCCCAGAGACTTCAGCTCCCTTGGTTGAAGGATCCATCTTTCTCAGCTTGCAGGAGCTCTGCCCCCTTGTGTCTGGCCAATGGCAGGTGCCAAAATGGCTTCTTCTTTCTCCTTCCCAATCTCACTGTTTTGTCCCCAGACACAGGACGACGACTTCATGCTGTTCTTCCCTTTCTGGGGACTTCCCATCCCTTGGCTGATTTATATGTAAATAGGGCTTCCACGGTTTTCAGTAACACCTTGCTTAATTTCACTGGAGACAGGTAGATAGCTGCCTTCCCTGCTGTCTAGGAGAAAACCAGTTTTTCCCTTTATTTGATCACAGACTTATATCATTGAGTCTTTGTAATTCCTAATATAGTGTTAATACATACATTTTAAAATGATATTAAATCACCAGTGGATCATGAGCTTTCAGAAAGACCTTTCTTGACACACTTTTATAATACAATAATATTGTAGTAGTATTGGGGAGATAGATATAACTTTGGATCCATTTCCTAAGAGAACCTTCAGAGACCATTGCAATGCTAACTCCTTTTCTTATGTTACAAGGGGAAAAATACCTATTCAAATAATATAAAAAAGCTAACAGATGTGCAATCTGAATCCTCTAAAGAGAAAGATGCAAGGAGAACTCAAAACACACGAAAATTCATTGCTTACAGGTAACATCGCATGTTCAGACCTGGAAAATTGTTTCCTCCAGCTTGAAATATCTACTCTGTATACTGAGGCACACACAAATCCAATCAAAATGGCCGCCAGTCCTGACAGCTAGTTTTGAATGGACGAGCCTGTTCTTGAACTCTGTTATGAAATGTTTGATTGACATTAATACTGTAGGTGATGAAGTGAGATGCTTTAAAAATGAAGGTCTGCTCTGATGAGCAATATTATGAAAATGGCATTCTGGGTTTCCACATTCATTGTGTCTTATAAACAGCGCAGATCAATGTGCAGTCATTAATTGAAAAGTTCTTTTTATAACCATCGGCTGTGGAAAATCAACATGGTATCTGAAGGTCAAACTGTGTTTTTACCTGTGTCACTACCAGTAATCAAGTGAGGTTCTGGTCTGTTAGTAGGGCTCTTTACTACTACCAGAATATAAATAAAAAAAAATAATAAAGGTTTTGTATGGGAAATTCTGTTCTCATTTACCCCAGGCGCAAGTCCACTCTTCTCAAACTATGCCTTCAGTTATAGCTTGGAATCCAATATGTTACCTATCAGCTCTGTGTTCTTGGGGAACCAGGGCGCAGTACCCAGCCTGTCAGACTCACAAAAGACCTTCTTCCCCGCCCCCACGCCAAGTCTCTGCTTGAACCAAAACCGATCAGAAGAAAGACTTACAAAAAAAAATGAAAAGGCCGTGGGAGACACACCTAAACCCCTGGGATAAGGGTGACAGGATTAAGGAAACGCCCCAATTGAATCAAAGATAGGACAGGGAGGCATCTCTGTTAGCATACAGAATGGAGAACAGAACTCTGGGACCAGAAAAGCAGGGAAGCACTGCATGATGGGGATCTCTGCTCCAGATGTTAATGAACCCACACCTGCACACACCCAGCTCAGTAGTTATCAGACCAATTCTAGTAATAAATCCTTTATTGGTATCCAAAATAGTGGAACTCCCTAATTGCATTGTGAGTTCCTTGGTGTTCCTCCAATGAACACCGCCCATAGCCAGGAATCCTCAGTTCCCATTGTGTATCCTGAACAAAACAACTTTGGTATACTCCCTTGAGCCATCAGTTTACCCATAAACAAATCTAGTGTTCTCCCTTTCTCCCTTGAACCGTTGTTGTTTCCCTACAAAAACCCCTACCCATGCTCAAGTAAGGGTTCTGATGCCTGGATCCAAAACCTGCATCAGTTCCATTGGGACTTCATCTTCTCCTGACCGATCAGGCTGGGGGTTCTGCATGTCTCCAGCACTCCGGACCCTCAGCTACCATTACCACCTGGGACCCCCGATCAATTCAAGCTTCATGGAGTGGTAAGAACCCAGCTCACTCTCTCTCTCTAGGTATAGCCCTCTGACCTTGACTTGTGTGATCAGTTATAGTTTTCTAAACCTGACTTTTATAATCAAATTTAAGTTAGATTTAATATTATAACTGTTTTGTTTGTTTGGCTCCCCTATGGTTATTACCTGGCAATAAATAACTGGTTAAGCTCGTTGCTTCTCTCTCTCCCTTGTGAGTGTTTTTTGGCTTTCTCATTCACTCTCCAGCAATGCTCCTCATACATAAGCTAAAGATCCCTGCAGCACCCAAAAATCCTGTGGGGTTTGCTCATCAAGTGGGTTACTACCAGAACAATTATAACATGAAAGTGGGGATAGCTGAACCTGGGACATATGAGGATGGCAGCTTGAAAGTGCTACTCAACCCAGTTTGCTGAGTCCAGGGGTGGCAGAATGAAAGTGCTGCTCGACCCAGCCTGCTCAGGCGTACTCTATTCTGGTGCGGTGCCCAGGGGCTATGAGGGTGACAGCTTGGAGGTGCTGCTCGACCTAGCCTACTGAGTCCAGGGACATATAAGGGGTCAGCTTGGGAGTGCTGATTAACCCAGTCCTCTGAGAGAGAGAGAGATTCTGGAGCTGGAAAAGCCCAGGCCTGGGGAACCTAGGTCCTGCAGGATAACTCCATTGGAAGGTAACTTGCAGCAGGGAGAAGTAGAGCTCCATATGAGAACACAAGTGACACAAGCAATACACTGATAGAATTACAGAACAACCCCCTCCCTTCCTTCCAGGAAGAATAACCCTAATAAATGCACATACCCCAAACAAACAGGCAAATCTGGTAACATATAGGCCTTCAATGAAGCTTCATAGGCATAACTGAGGGAATTATTTGGCCCTGCAATTAGAACTTCATTAACAATTCTGTTGATGTGTTATAAGGAAGCAAATCCAGCTCCTTCCACCATAGTTATGTTGGCTGTGCAGGGCTAAAAAGTAAAAAGCAGTACAAAAACCTTCTGTCACTGAAGCAAGCATTCTGATTCTGAATTCACACAGGGGACAGAGCTTTTCAGTAACTGTTTTAAACATTCTTTTATGTAGAGTGGTTGATTTAAGGATGCTCAAAAAGAATCTGAATTAGAAATAGACTAAATAGTAGGAGCACATATATACAATATCCTGTAAGATGTCTTCTTCACTGAAGCCATTTTAACTGAAACGCCTTTTTGAAGCTTTGGGTGACCGTGTCACTAATATTTCTTATTATAGATCAGGGCATTTGGCAAACTTTCTTGTCTATGCAGGATTTTGATATTCTGCTGAGAAGTAAACCAACTACTTCAAACGACAACCACCGCATCTTGCTCTCCAGTCCGATTCTCCTTTTGGGAAAACTGTCTAAATTTAAAGGATGCAAAGGAACAGAGTTCACGTTTCATTAAGAGTACAATGGCTATACTATTGAAAAAACATGCTGTTCAGAAAATAGTGATTAGTCCCTCTTTTACATGATAACTTATATGAGATGGAGGACCTGACTCCAGTTATGAAAAACGGGTCTCTATGCTCTGAGAAGGGACAAACTAATATAAATCAGATAAGAAATTGTGATTAGGGTTCCTTAGGAGTATAAAAAGGGGGGTGGGGGGAGGAACATCTGATAAGAATTTCTGCAGTTCTGAGTGTGACTACTAACAGTATTTTTGTCCCCTGGTTTAGAGGCTAACCTCTAAACAAAAAATCATATTGTCCCCCATCTTCCTGAATGATTTTGATTATTTCTGATAGTGTCAGGGATCAGACACTTTACTCTTAAATCCTGATAATTTCTTTTCTTCTATTAAGCAAGTCCACAAATCTTTTTTGCAGTATGGGTCTTTTACCTGTTCACAGCTAAGGAAACAGAATCAGTCAGACCTATCAGTCATGAGAAAGGAAAACTCATCTGAAGACCCAGCCAATTTGAGATAGAATCTACCGCTGCTGCCATAGAACTATTTCATATAACTTTGAAACTACTACTTAACAACGAGGACTTCAGATGCTTTTACTACAAAAAGTCCCTGAAGAGCATCTGTTCTCTTCTTAATGAGACAGCAATCAAGATATAAACCAAACCCTTTAATATTGTCCCTGTGTGGGGCAGATGAGAGGACCATCTTAAGTAGGTGCTAAGGGTGGACAAGTTCTTCTATTCAAGAAGGTTCACAGATCTTTTACAAAAAGAAAAGGAGTACTTGTGGCACTTTAGAGACAAACCAATTTATGCGAGCATAAGCTTTCGTGAGCTACAGCTCACTTCATCGGATGCATGTAGTGGACACAGACTAACACGGCTGCTACTCTGAAACAGATCTTTTACAGTGATATTTAAACTGCAATGGGTGGCCAGGGAGGAGCAGCTATATATATCAAAGCAGCAGTGATACATCTGACAGGCATGCAGTATCCCCTTCTGCCAACAGATAGACTTTTTACACATCTAAATTGTGATGTGTGGTTAAAAGGCATGCATAAAAAGCAAGTATAGGAAAAGCATTAAAGATGAAGTGCAAAGATTAACCCAAAGATGAGCCAAGCACAAAAATGTGTTGATGTCACCAAGAAATCAGAGATAGAGAAGCATTCACCAAATAAATAAGTTTTAAGTAACCAATTACAAAACTATTTTTAGCCTTTCTGCATTACACTGGTTCTTGTGGTTCACTAGTGACATCCTAAAATGCTTCATTCTGGTACAACCACAGATATCAGAAAAGCCAGTAAATTTCACAGCTAACATTCACACTTAGCTTCCAAGTCCAAAGAATAAAATACACCATCCCAGGTGACCACCAAGCATACTCTCAAGGAGAGCATGCACAGAGCAAGGGAAGAGGTCTGTGCCAACACACAAGAAATGGCTCCATACCCATTTTCACTGGTAATAGCCTGAGAATATGAATCCACTACTGCTGGAGAGGTGGACAAAATGCAATATTCCAGTTCACACCCAAGAAACCAACATTCGAACACTAGTGATTTTGCAAATGACTTCAAAATCTCAACAATTATGGAAAATGTGACTGAGAAAATTCCATCAAAACTGGATATCTTAAATATTTTAGGTTTCAGAGTAACAGCCGTGTTAGTCTGTATTCGCAAAAAGAAAAGGAGTACTTGTGGCACCTTAGAGACTAACCAATTTATTTGAGCATAAGCTTTCATGAGCTAGAGCTACATGCATCCGATGAAGTGAGCTGTAGCTCACGAAAGCTTATGCTCAAATAAATTAAATATTTTAGACCACTTCCAATCAAGCTGCAGGCCTAGACATGGCATAGAAGCAGCACTGTTAGTTGATCTTACAGCAACAGACAGAGATCAAACACCCATGCTATGATTGTCCCTCTTCTTCTATAAATGTTTGCACTCCAGTGTGTGCCTTCCATCAACTTCAATTGGGTTTTATGGATGCAAGAAAGGATAACACTTGGCCCCCTGTGTTCTGTCCACTGGTGAGGTCGATAAGCTGATAGGATTTTCACATGCATCCGTCATGCTCCCTTATGCAAAATATATTTAATCTAAAAATCTCCTTTATCAGACAACTTCTTACATTTTTTATCTGTTGTAGTCTTTATAGGTAAGTAAAATACCAAGTTTGGTATTGTAAGATAAGGTCTGTTCTTCCTTGAAGAAGAAGGTTATGAATATATTTGTGATGACAATGTTTTAATATATTTTATATTTAATATATATTTTTCTTTTAAAAATCAACTGGAAATCTACTTTAAATGATGAGCACTACTGTGCTTTTAATTATTTTAATATATTTATTTACAGACAAAACCGAATGCAAATAAGGTGGCTTATTGAAAGAGGGATTCCTAAATTAATTAGGAAAGCCTTTAACAAAACAAAAAAGCCCACTGTGCTCAGAACATGTTTCTAAATGTGCCTCATGGACTATTTGTTAAATTAACCTAACTATTAAAGCCTCTGAATGGAATCATTCTAAAATTGGTACCTTAATTGTTTCAGTTTCATGCCTCAGTGGGTGTTAAATTTTATCTGTTGGATTTTCTAAATGCCAGCTCTATCAGGTTCTGAGCATTTACTCTTACCCACTCAGTAGACCTAGGTCACCAAGACAGAACTTTTGCATAACAGTTGCTGAAATGAAATCTTAATTCTCTAATTATTCTCTCCTACAGGCAGACAAGAGACTCAAAAAATTGTACAAAAATGATATTTTGGCTCTGTCAAGGTTCCTCCCCCACTCTGAACTCTAGGGTACAGATGTGGGGACCTGCATGAAAAACCTCCTAAGCTTATCTTTACCAGCTTAGGTCAAAACTTCCCCAAGGTACAAAATATTCCACCCTTTTGTCCTTGGATTGGCCGCTACCACCACCAAACAAATACTGGTTACTGGGGAAGAGCTGTTTGGACACGTCTTTCCCCCCAAAATACTTCCCAAAACCTTGCACCCCACTTCCTGGACAAGGTTTGGTAAAAAGCCTCACCAATTTGCCTAGGTGACTACAGACCCAGACCCTTGGATCTTAAGAACAATGAACAATCCTCCCAACACTTGCACCCCCCCGTTTCCAGGGAAATGTTGGATAAAAAGCCTCACCAATTTGCATAGGTGACCACAGACCCAAACCCTTGGATCTGAGAACAATGAAAAAGCATTCAGTTTTCTTACAAAAAGACTTTTAATAAAAATAGAAGTAATTAGAAATGAAGAAATCCCCCCCCCGTAAAATCAGGATGGTAGATACCTTACAGGGTAATTAGATTCAAAACAGAGAACCCCTCTAGGCAAAAACCTTAAGTTACAAAAAGATACACAAACAGAAATAGTTATTCTATTCAGCACAATTCTTTTCTCAGCCATTTAAAGAAATCATAATCTAACACGTACCTAGCTAGATTACTTACTAAAAGTTCTAAGGCTTCATTCCTGGTCTATCTCCGGCAAAGACAAAATATAGACAGACACACAAACCCTTTGTTTCTCTCCCTCCTCCCAGCTTTTGAAAGTATCTTGTCTCCTCATTGGTCATTTTGGTCAGGTGCCAGCGAGGTTACCTTTAGCTTCTTAACCCTTTACAGGTGAGAGGAGATTTCCTCTGGCCAGGAGGGATTTTAAAGGGGTTTACCCTTCCCTTTATATTTATGACAGGCTCCCATGTCATGTATTTTTCTTGTCCACTTGGAAGAACAAGCCAAGAGAACTTTTCTGCAACATTTGTTAAAATCATCGACTGTAACACCAACACTTTGCTTACCTAACTCCATATATTTTATCAAAAGGCAGAAAAGGAAAAAAAGTATATACTATCAAAGTTAACCAAAACTAACAAGCTATGTTTGTGTTGCACAAACATTTTTTAAAACCCATGATATTATTGGTGCATGGAAAGATTCCAGAATACTTTTTCTGACTAAAATAAATAAGAATCCTACTACCAGTGGATGTTCCAAATTGGTGTACTGAGATGCAAAAATCCCATTAACAGGTAAGAAAACTCATTTCCTCATCTCAGTACAACCATTTAGATTAGATGCATTCTGTCTAGCAATACCCTGACCTAAAGAAATCTTAAGTGCTAAAAAATTAAATGGAGGGGGAAAGGGGGGACAAGATCCTGCAGAGCCACCACTGCCTTTATCTCCGTACCCAAGACTACATTAGCAGAAAAATGTGTTTCCAAGCTATAGTTGCTTGAGAGTATAAACAGGGCTCAGACAGCTATCCTGCTGAACTTCACAACCAATTGTCATTACTGTACATAACAGATGAAGAGACAGTCCCTGATCTATAGAGCTTACAATCTAAGTTACAGGACTTTTCAATTGAAGCCTTCCCTCTCTCCATACAGTAGGATGCTTTAGGTCTAAGGGAAAATATTCCTTAGTTCCACCAGAAATGGTAGGCCCTCAACAAAGATTTCTTTTATGCAATGTTTAAGATTATTTAGAAAGCTTGATGTTCCAGCTTTAAACCTTTTCAGAGAGAAAAAAAAACCTGTGAAAGATGGGGCATGTTCAGGAGTTCTCTAGATAATATTTCAATGCCCTAATTTTATTATGCATTTCTTTTATAGGCATTCCTATGATGTTCATCAGCATAGTATTCAAGCACCTTCATAAACTAATATATTAAGACTCAACATCCATGTGAGGTGAGCGATATCCATATTTTACAGATAGGAAACTGAAGCACAGATAGGTGAGTTGAATTGCCAAAGGTCACTCAGCAAGCCTGTTCTCACAAGATCTCATAAACTGAGTGATCAAGATGATGGCAGGCACGCATCACATGATTTCCATGTAATTCTTTTAAAAACAAATGTATATGTATTTACTTACATTACAAAAACTTAATGGGGACTTTGAAGAGAAACTTGGAATTGAAGTGGGGCAGTAGAAAGGATTGCTGGAATAAGAGAGGAGAAGGGATGGAAGGACGAGGAAAGCTAGAAGCCCAGTGGGCAAGGAGAATCAGGTTGGACAACTAAAGAGTTGCATTTGGTAGGTTATGAAGGGGTAAAGACCAACGGCAATACAGCAAACAACAAAAATCCACAACCAGAGTCCAAGTCTCAGAGCTGAGTAAATTATAATGTCAGGAAACAGCAGAAACACTGGACAATTGCTGCAATTTCCTATGCAAAGGGCCAATGCCCTAAGTGGGTCTCTCTGGGTCCATTGCAGTGATAAAGGAGAAGGAATCAGAGTGGAAGTCATGTTAGTCTGTATCAGCAAAAATAATGAGGAGTCCTTGTGGCACCTTAGAGACTAACAAGGAGAAGGAAGTCTCTCACCACACATCCCTCTAGTCGAGAGCAACTTCCAAAATGTTCTCTTCTTGTGAACCCTAATGATTTTCTGTGAGAGACCACCAGTGCCGCTTTCACCCAGCTCTAGGCAGAATGGATTGAATTAAATCAAAGAGATTTAAATCACCAATTCCTGATTTAAATTGGCAAACAGGAAACCTTGATTTAAATAATCTATTTTAATTTTGTTCTGCATTTATACTTTTTAGTTATTTTCCTAAATAATATTTATTCTCATTGGTTGGTAACCATTAAAACAAGTTGATTTGCAACTAGGTATAGGCTTTGCACTAAATTTGGCTGTTTTTTTTTTAATATTCAGGAAGATACACTATGTTTATACACATTTATTTAAGCAATTTTAAAGCTTAACATATATTTATTCAGATTCTTAATTTTTATTTTTGTATTAAGTTAGAAAACGGTGTATGATGTTTTTCTTATTTGCTACATTAATTTTTACTCATGATTTGTGTCAAGCTGCATTTGGATGGAAATTAGAAGACAATTACTGCACAAAAAATATTTTAAAATTGTTTTTCATTAATTAACTAAAGTTGCCTTAAATGTGCTGGATACATAAGAAAAATAAACATGTTTATCAAAACATGTTTTCCATTTAATGCTGATTTATTAAACAAAGGCGGAATCTGTAGTTAGTAAACTGAATTTCTTGTTCCTGGATACCATATCCTTCAATGTTTTAGAACAACTCTCTCTTATCCTCTCACAACTTGTTTTTATTCATAATTTGGAAGAGGAAAACAAACTTTCCTTCTCTTTCAAACTCCCAAAAGTTTTCTTAACTCTGAATGAACTAGTCATTGAACTGAACTAGCTGAATAAACTAAAATGAAGAAAACATTGTCTCTGTACCTGCAGAAGAGGCTACAGCTGGAAAAAGCTGGTTTACCACTTCAACCAACTCTGGTTCCAGGTGCTTAGCCAGTGCCTGCCACCACCTCAGTGGTTTGACTCTCTTTAAAACTTTGGCAATAAACATGTCCTGCTTGAACATTATTTGTTTTTAATTAATTTTACATTATTTTAATAGAGTATAATAAGTGTAGGCCTTGATATAGGTTGTCATAATTTCAAATTTAATCTCAAATATGTTTTAAAAACAAAAACATGTTTAAATTAAATTACAATATCTGATTTTATTTTTTAAAAATCTACTTTTATCCAACCTAGCTCTAGTAGATGGTCTAATGTAGCAAGGCTTCTAGACCTAAAGGTCGCTCAAAAGGAAAAATAGTAAATATGGAAAGAACTAACAAGGAATCACCACATCCCACAATTCCTCCTTATGGCTCCATGTGGAGATGCTTCTACCTCACTACTCCAATTTCAGCCTTTGCTATATGTCATTAGGATAAGGTGAGAAGTAGCTTTAGGCTCTTCCACCATAACATCCACCTCAGAGGTCAGCACAATATGAAACTTGGATTCTAGAAAAGTGGCCCGCAGCTAACTGAAGTGTTCATTTTCCTACTTTTCCCCAGTTGGCGCAAACAGCAACTCGCAGACATATTCTTTTATATGCTGCAGAGAATAACAACAGTCCCTGCTTTTCTGTCCTTCCAAGACCTTAAGGTTTTTGCTACAAAACAAGGTGCTCCAGAGAGCTGCTTCTGTGATGCTCCTTGAAGAGACAGAGGAATAAACAAGGAAAAGGTGGTAGAAAGAAGAGAGCAGAAGCTGGCTGACATCAGAAAGTATGGTCAATAACTGGGCCACTGGCTATCATTCGGATAAACAGGATCCACCTACTTGTTTAAAATAGTGTACTGATGGTGCAGAGAAGTACACTGGAAAGGAAAAGTATCTACCTATTCAAGGATTTCTTTTTAATGTGTTTGTATAAGAAGTTGAACCTGAAGATAAGCATAGGACAAAATTATCCGTTTTACTTTTAATGAATTGTGCACAATGATGTTACGGAGGTGGAGGAGAGTGCGGGAGGGGAAGATAGAGAGAACACATCAAATATATTCATCATTGCTAACAGGACTGTTCTCAATACGAAAAAATTAAATCCAAAATAGGTTTCCCTCAAAGGAGTCTGAAAGGCTGTAAACTCACAAGCATGGTAAAGAATATAATTACTAAAGATGTGACATAGCAAGGGAAAAATTAAAAACAAATGCCATACAGTTCATTAATAGGGTAGAAAGCATAAAGACAACTGTAGATCTGTTCAACAGAAACAAGACCTTAAAACAAAATATTTAATACCAAAGAACAATTAAAGTAAGTTTGCAAAAAACAAAATGCTGCAGTGGGATGTCAATCAGTAACACTGAGTTGACAACTGTGCTTTAATTAAATTTGAGACTGTTACCAATTAGTTAGTCTACAGCACTACAGGCTTCATGCTGCCTATGACTCAGTCCACTGACTCATCCAGTAAAACTTTTCTTTCAGAAGAAATATCCAAGCACCCGTAAGGATGCAAGATCAAAAGGAAAGCAGGTTCACTGACCTTCTTAGCAAAAGCCTTGTGTTAAATTTAGATGACCAGAAGAATATAAAATGACCTTCTAATAAAGTTTAGTAGAAAGAGGCAATCTGAAAAGTATGGATTTATTTTCATTTATTTAAAAAAGAGTAAATAATATTAAAAGGATTTAGTTTTCAATAGAAACCTGAAAAATCCCAGCTGCAAGTAATACGTTAGGTTTATACAAATTGAAGCTAAACGTGGAGGATCTTTAAAACTTGCCTTACAGAGGCACAAGTAGGAATGTCTAAGGTTACCTGACACTTTCCCTTACTAGACTCGGCTTTCAGTTGCTTATAAATTTCGCCAAACTTTAACCACTTTGCCTGAAATTTTCCTTGCCAGGTGTCTGCCTCAGGCTGATTTTTCCCCCCGCCCCCCAAAAACCAAAAAAAAAATAGTCCCGATTATTTCTTAGATGGTGCTTAGGGAATACATTTGTTCCATGTTAAAAAATAATGTGCAACCGTAACTTACTTTTAATGTAATTTTTTGTATGTATAAATAAGATCTGCAGTTAGCCAGCTGCAATATTTGTAGTCTTCAAGATATTTTCTACAGGAAGAACAGGGAAGGTACAGGAGATTTCTGAAAATAGAAAGGATACAACTGGAAAGCTTTTCGGTACCAGCACTATAAAGGATACACATTCTATAACTGAGTTACCTTTCACCCCACAATTTAAATACAACAGATGGGAGAATATTTAGATAAAACAACTCATCCTCCTCAGTGCATCTTTGTCCATTTTTAGAATCAAACTGAAATCAAGATTTCCCCCAATATTCTGAAGTGTTTAGATATTTTTATTAACTTCTGCTCTCTGAACATAACCAGAGCCAGAAGTGATGAAATACCATGAGGACAACTGAGGGTGTTATTCCTGGCCAGGACTAGAAGCACATGTATCAATATTCTCACTAGGAAGTCTATACTTGTGAGATTCCCATCCAACTTTTGTAGACTCAAGAGGTTTAAATAGTTTGGATAAGATTCAAATGAGCAGTTGCACGTCAAGATGTTTATCCCAAGTGAATCTGAATGCTGAAGTTTTTGAGTTCATTCATCATTATTAAATACATACATAAAATTAGTTTTTAACCATTTCAAAAAAGCCTTTACAGTTAAGAAATAAATTCTGAAAGAAGTGCAAAAAATGTGCATAAAAACCACTCTTCCACAGTCTACAGCAAGGGATTTATTTCTGTTGGTTGATCTGAGATCTTCTGTACCATCATTATTGTATTATGCTACTCTGTAGGCTGATCAATTCATGAAATTAGCTGGGCCCTTCAAGTTGTTTTGTTTGTTCTTATTTGTTACTGCTTGGGTCAGATTAAAAAAAAAAAAAAAGACTGATTTGAAGGCTGTAAATGAGTATCTCCATCCTGAGAAGCAAACAATTTTCCATCCAATTCAGTAGGGCTAAATGTGTGCTTTCAAAGTCAGGTTTTTTCAAAACTTTTTTTTTTTTAAATTGACAGACCAATGTGAGATGACATGCTTCTTTTTGATGATGTGTATGACACAAATGAAGGATGAAATGTCAGGTTCAGTCTATTGTGAGACACAACAGTTTTCCATACAGTCCCAATCCTAAGGCATACAGTTGCAACCTAAACATAAAAAGAGAATTCTGGTACTCCACTCTTTCTGAAAAAATCTGGGGTGTTTTAAACAGGGTGGATAAAAATCAATGATTAAAAAAAAAATTTTAAAAATCAGATTTTTTTTATTTAACTCAGATTTTTTTAATAAAATACTTTTTGAGGAAAAAAGATCTAAAAATAGCTTTAATTAAGATACATTATAGCTCAAAGATATCTCATCATCGAATAGGGATTATAAATTCTAATTCTATAGTATGAGACAATAAATTAACGTAATGTTTAAGAAAAGTTTTGTAAATGAGTTCCAATAGTTCATGGATTATGGAGCCAATCCTATGGGGTTCCACAGGCTTCTGTATAGATTTAGGGTAATCTTTCTATCTACCCAATGGGACTCGGTGCTCAGTCTAGAAGATACCATCAGAGATGCTTCGTTTTGCAGTTCTTAAACTGTGGATTTGTGTCTCCAGAGGTAACGTGCTTGTTAACAGCAAAAATGTTTTTAAATAACTAAATAATATATAGAAGTGAAAACAACAGACCTCAACTCTATTGTCCCTCTGCAAATTTGTGTACACAGAATCAATCCCTTACCTCTCTCTAAAAGTGCAAAGTTTCAAAAAGTACAATGAATAGAAGATTGTTGGGGGCGGAATAAAACTGGACAAGGAGACGTAGTCTGGAGATAAATGTGAGAAGCGAGGGACATATGCTTGTTTTGTTAAAATATTATATGTTTGCTGCTGAAGAAAAAAATCCAGAATACTTAACATTGTTGTTTTAGTTAAATAAAACAATTTAAATGTCTGTCTGGTGATATTCTCCTCCTAATACAGTATGGAAAGAAAATCCTCCAAATATTAATGATTAACCTGGTGAAATGGAGATAGTTCACCTCCCAATGACTTCATAAATATCTGCATCAATTACCTTTGGTAAATGAAATAACCAAACACTCATTCATTTTCTGATATAGCTGTAAAATTAATCTGAAAAGTTTTCAAAATAAATCACTGTTTAAAAATGTATGGTGTGTACCTTCTAAAAATGAAATCTACATCTATTTCTGAGTTGTGAAGAATATGTATTAAGGTATAACAACCAACAAGAATGCACTTTTATGTAGAAAACCGAATCTTCCTGACTAGTGATTTAAATCATGATTTAAATCAAATCCACCCTGAAAGTAAATAAATCTAAGACTGAAGAAAATAATCAAAAAGTTTCGGAAGATTTTTCAGCAGTATGCAATCACTACAGAGACCACAAAACCCTTGCAAACAATCACCCACCCCCAAAGTCAAGGATGTTGAGAAATGTTTTTCTTTATCATTCTAATATACTGCATAGTATTTCCTCTTATGTTCAGTCTACCAAGTGAAACCTATTATTAATTAATAAGCGTGCTGGAAAGTTGTCTGTTATTCCCCAGTAAATTGTCAGAAGCATGAACAGAGCAACTCACAAACCAGCTTATTCATAAAAGACTAGGGGGAAAAGTCATTAAAATGATCTGCCAGTCGGCACTAGAAAGCAGTACAGACAAACAATTTGCCTATTTTACAATGTCTGCAACACATCTAACATTACTGTCATCGCTTCAGCTTCCCTCCATAAGAGAAGACAATTTAGGTGATTGTTTTGGAACCTTTCATCGCTTCTCAAATTGTTATAATGAAACTCTCGTGGCTACCATCTTGGATTCTCTGTGCGACAGGAAGAAAACCTGTTGTGATTTTAAAAATATTAAACAGCTCTTTTTCTTTTAAAATGTAATATAATGGTCATAAATCTAGTGAAGTGCTATTTGTGGTTTGAATGACTGTTTAGTGCTGCAAAAGTAAATGCCTCATACTCTGTTAACATTAGTTTTTCAGCAAGATATTTACATTTCTCCACTGTTCTCACAAAGCACTCTTGGACCAATTTATTTCAATGATGTTGAAAGATGTGTCTCTAATGTTCTCCAAAAATGTCCCTAACTGGAGCTTGCAAATGCTGACAGGTATGCTAAAATTTCTGCATAAATTATGCTATCTGTAATTAACTTTCATCCATGAAAAGAGACATAGCTAAAAAATTACTCCCTTTCAAAGACTGAATTAACGAAACATCACAGCAGCTGATGCTTCCCTCCCTCCACCCCATAGCTAAATCAATCTAAACTCAGTTTTTGATATCTCAATCATTTTAAACTCCTTACCAATAGCCCTCCCCAGATGGGGTTTGGTCTCATTACGAGCTCAAACCCGGTAAAGATGTCCTTATTCACTACTGCTAGTGCTATATAAATCCAATCTCGAGAATTCTTGATAAAACAATTCCATTACACAAACAAAACAACATCATCTTAAGGGTTCATTTCAGATCTTATAGCATTAAAGCGTGCTGGTTAGAGAACAGAACACCTTTGAAAGGTCTCTGATAACTCATCATATATTTGAAGAGTCCATATTCATAGTGTTAACTAATCATAAACCTACTTGGGTGACTATCAGTAGACAAAGATCTGGTATCGATTTGCATTGATACTATTCCACACCACTAGAATTCATTCACTAAATGACTACACAAATGTGTACAGCACGAAAACATGAAAATGAACATTGGATAATAGTATTACTTGCAACAAAATATACAATGTTCTCACAAACCTTCCCCTACACCATTCCCCTTATTCAGAAGGAGGTAGCATCTTTTCATACTTCTAGATTATATCTAAACGTAAAGACATTTTAAACATTGTTTCAGAGGAGCAGCTGTGTTAGTCTGTATCCGCAAAAAGAACAGGAGTACTTGTGGCACCTTAGAGACTAACAAATTTATTTAAACATCATCCGATGAAGTGGGCTGTAGCCCACGAACGCTTATGCTCAAATAAATTTGTTAGTCTCTAAGGTGCCACAAGTACTCCTTTTATTTTAAACATTGTAACTTGTCTGTCTTTTTCAACAAGAGCCTAGGACCAATCAAGGCTCTCAAGTCTAGCAACACAAGACTTCTGTTAACATCCATAACACAAATAATAAAAGACACACTTGTTTCCTAGGCTTTAGGTTTATTTAAAGAACAAAAAACAAAAACAACAACAACTAAAAAACATGGATTGTAAAAGGTGTTGGAACACATTAAGTGAAAGGTGCCATAAGAATAGCCTTCATTTTACTGGGATCATAATGAAGATTTTTTTTTTTTAAGTGTAACAATAGATTTTTACAGCAAGTACAACTCTCATCAGTTAGAGACAACACAATTTCAAAGCACTACAGCTGAAAAATTTACTCACACACATATGAACACACGTTACTGTCATTGCTTTGCAAAATGTGTAGAAGAATTATCCTAACACACAAGCATAATGAGCAATCAAAAACTATATATCTTTCTAACAAAGATATGTTCTAAAAATTTAGAGGCATAATTTTGTATCATTAAGACTTAATCAACAGTAGTATTTAATCTTATTAAATATGTTGATAAACTTTCCTTCTCCTTCATGAAGCATTCAGATTGATATTTTTATAGATTTTTAAATTTCACAATGCCATATGTCAGGTACTCCCTAGTTAAAAATAAATGTGTTTTGGTTTTTAATATTTGCTTCATAACATGTGTATTTGTTGTAATATACAAAGAGGGAAACGTGTTATAAAACCTCCAGGAACCTACAATATTTTGTAATTTGCCTCACTAATGTTATATCATATGGGACAGCTATACTATATAAGGGCCCAAACCTGCGAAGAGTTGCCACCCTGTGGTTAATTATTTCTGTGACGGCTTCCACCAAAGTCAAGTGTGTACTTTCTTTAAAGATGTACTTATCTCTGTATTTCCATGTTTCAACCAGTGCCAGAAGTTGAAACACTAAGATTTTGTGATCAAGAATATTTTACATGACAAACCAAAAAATACAGGAAAACTTAGGGTGAAAAAAGTCTGTGATCACAAGATTTCTAGCTCATCTTCAGGAGCAGAGAGGCGCTGCTAAATTTTGGATAAAACTTCAAAAATTTTGGAATACATATCCAAACTAAAGCAAACTTTTGAAGGTTTGGCCTTTACCTTCAAAAGCCACTCTGACCAAACAAAAAAAAAAGAAAAGTGAGGAATGCAAACTGAACTGCATCCCGAAAATTAAATGCTTT
Organism: Natator depressus; assembly: GCF_965152275.1. Lineage (NCBI taxonomy): Eukaryota > Metazoa > Chordata > Testudines > Cheloniidae > Natator > Natator depressus. The sequence continues at coordinate 43,575,804 of NC_134239.1, forward strand.
GCGTAGCTATGCACAATCCCCACTTCAGTCAACAAAGTTGTACCCACTTACACCAGGGCTGAATTTAACAAAGATAAAGGTTTCTGAGGTAAGAGAAGGTGCTGTGTCTCAGACAACATCAGCTAAAAATAAAAAAGGAAATATATTCTGCCGTTTCCATATTATTCTTAACAGTATCTTACCACACAGTACAAGGAAAGCATACCAGGAAATTACTTGGGAAGGACACAGGGTGGGCTTTCACATTTGAAGTTACTTTGAAGGTCAATACAGAGTTCTGCATAATTACAAAAGTTGCTTTCATTAAAAAAAAAAAAAAAAAAAAAAACCAACACCACACAACAACAGAGAGAATATTGTGATCCAGGGACCCCGTGGTGCCAACTGCCCGGGGGCATAAGGGTGTATGAGCTCAGGCCTTTAGAGGGATCCTCTGGGTCGTATATCTGCGTAATAGTTCACCAAAGGGTGACATTTAAGGTTTCCACCAAGAGCCAGTAGCTTACTGATTGTCAATCATTCTGAAAATGTATATACAGATAATATTTATGGAGTTATGTATCTATACTAAAAATTATGTTCCTAAGGTCATGGAGTTAAGGTCATCAGGAGGAGACATACCTCAGAAATGTTCCTTTCAGGAAGTAGGTAACAGATACCTATCTCCCTGTTTGGTCATTTGTGTGCCTTACAAAGTATGCTTATTTGCTCACTGAGACAACTGCCAATTAAGAAATTGTGAAATCTACCAGAGGGAAAATCTACAAGAAGGAACAAACAGCAGGAGGTAGTCCTGTTTAATGAATAAAGACAAAGGATTGTTTTGGTATATTTTAAAGTGAAAAGGACGCACTGACGGTGTGCTTGTCTCATGAAAAGAGGATCATAGCCAGCCTTGCTGTAAAGCACTGCAAGGATTTTGGGTGAGCATTATTCTACAAGAAATAAGAGTATCTTGCTAATTAAGTCTAGGCTCTAGAATGTGCGTTATGATTTTATTTTCTACATAACCACTTCTTTCCAATACTTGCTGCTATTTGAACCTCTATGCTTTGTTAAATAAACAGATATATTTATAGTGAAATTAAGTGTAAGTGCTGTGTGTTAAGAAGAATAGTGATATGAGCTGGAACTGGTAATCCGGGGTATACTGCTTCTTTGGAAGCAACAAATCGGTAAATACTGCAATTGCCTAGTGGACCAGGGATCGGAGGACTTAAGAGTTGGGGTGTGCCAACTGTTAACTTGTAAAGTAACAGCAGAGCTTGGACAGGCCTAGAGGGGAATGCTTGTGTAGCCTGTGGCTGGTGGAGTTGGATATCTGACCCATGACAAGCACAGACAAGGCTTACTCAGGCTACTGGCAGGTGGTGGCAAGGTGCCTCACAATCCTGGGTATCCCCAGGAAGTGTCACTATCACATTAAAGGTTACTTATTTGCATCTGAAATTTCTTCCATTGATCTACGTTTTTGGCAAATCTGTGTTTATCACATAGAACTGGAACCAATGCATCTAAAGTAAGTATCTACTTTTACACACTAAGACCTTTCCAAATAACCCTGCAGTAAAACAGTATAGGGTTTTTTCTGACCTCATCGCTGTATTATCATGCTTAACATTCAGCTCTCAACACAAATTGTGAGTGGGTGAATATGAAAACAATATTGCTTCTGAAGACCTAATGCAGATAAATTTATTTTCTTTTTTTTAAAAAAAAGATTTTAATTTATGGAGACTGTATGTTAAACATATTTTTTCCCAATCAAGACAACACAACACAATATATATCTTGCTAACCTAGTGAAGAGGGCTTTAAACTAACAAGGGACATAAAATGCAGTATAAAGAGAAAGAAGGCGGAAAACATAGGTCCTCCACTTAGCAGGGAAGGAGAGCTAATAACGGATGATATCAAAAAGGCTGACGTGTTTAATATCTGTTTTGCTTCAGTCTTCACTAAAAAGGTGAATTGTGAACAGATGCTCTACACAATTAATATAGATCTATTCAAGTTGGCAGGGTCTGATGATGTGTACCCTAGGGTACTTCAGGAACTAGCTGAAGCAATCCCGGAATCATTTGCCATTATCTTCAAAAACTTGTGAGGGACGGATGGGTGAGGTCCCAGAGGACTGGAGAAGGGAAAACACAGTACCTATCTTTAAAAAGGGAAACAAAGAGGATCCGGGGAATTATAGAACTGTCAGCTTAAGTTCGATACTTGGAAAGATACTGGAACAGATTATTGAATAATCAGCTTGTTAGCAACTGGAGAATAATAGCCAACGTAGACTTTTCAAGAACAAATCATGCCAAGCCAACCTAAATTCCTTCTTTGATAGGATTACTGGCCTAACAGATGAGGAAAAGCAGTAGACATGATATACCTTAATTTCAGTAAAGTTTTTGACACATTCCTACATAAGAAAACTACAGAAAAGTTGTCTAGATGAAATTATTATGGAGGTAGGCTCAAAACTGGTTGAAAGACCATATTCAAGAAGTAGTTCTCAATGGTTCGCTGTCAAATTGGAGGGACATATCTAATGGGGACCCACAGGGTCTGTCCTGGGTCCAGTACTATTCAATATTTTCATTAATGACTTGGGTAATGAGTGGAGAGTCTAAAATCTGCAGATGACACCAAGATGGGAGGGATTGGTAGCACTTTGGAGGACAGGATTAGAATTTAAAGTGACCTTGACAACTTGGAGAACTGGTTTAAAACTAACAAGATGAAACTCAATTATGACAAGTGCGAAGTATTATCCTTAGGAAGATAAAAATCAAATGCACAAATATAAAATGGGGAATAAGTGGCTAAGTAGTAGTACTGCTGAAAAGGATCTAGGGGTTACAGTGAATTAAAACTTAATGAATCAACAGTGTGATGCATTTGCTAAAAAAATCTAATATTCTGGGGTTTATTAACAGAGGAGTTGTAAGTAAGACATGGGAGGTAATTGTCCTGCTCTACTCAGCACCACTGATGCCTCAACCAGAGTACTGTGTCCAGTTCTGGAGAGAGTCCAGTGGAGAATTACAAACAAGACAAAAGGTTTAGAAAGTCTGACCTAAGGAAAGGTTAAAAAAATGAACACATTTAGCCCTGAGAAAAGAGGACTATGGAAGGACCCAATAGCAATCTTCAAAAAAATTAAGGGTTGTTATAAAGAGGATGACTATTGTTCTCCATGTCCATCGATCAAGAAATAATTGGCCTAATTTGCAGCAGGGGAGACTTAGGTTATTAAGCAAAATGTTCTAACTATAACGATACTTAAGCACTGGTATAGGTTTCCAAGGGAGGTTGTGGAATCCCGGTCGCTGGAGATTTTTTAAGAACAGGTTCCAGGGGTTCTCAAACTTCATTGCACTGCGACCCCCTTCTGACAACAAAAATTACTACATGACCCCAGGACGGGGGACCAAAGCCTGAGCCCGCCCAAGCCCCACTGCCCTGGATGGGGCGGGAGGGGGAGCAAAGCTGAAGCCTAAGTTCTTCAAGCCCCAGGCAGTGGGGTTTGGACTTGGGTTTCAGCCCTGGGCCCAGCAAGTCTAAGACAGCCCTGGCAACACCATTAAAACAGGGTCATGACCCACTTTGGGGTCCCAACCCACAGTTTGAGAACTGCTGGCAACAGACACCTGTCAGAGATGATTTAGTGTTCTTGGTCCTGCCTCAGTGCATGGAGTTGCACTATATGACCTCTCAAGGTCCCTACCAGCCCTACATTTCTACGATTCTATGTTCTCTATGTATGTTAAAATAATTAACATTAAAAATAAACTAGCAGCAGAAACTAAAACTATGTATCAGTAGCACATGAGAAGGAACTCGAGTCACAGTCACAGATTTTGTGAGATGACTATTTTTAGAGTTTTTTTCAATTGCACAGAAAGTATCACTAATTGCAAAGAGCCAAAAATTGATATCAGGAACACAAATGAATGGCAAATATTTTCTAATATGTTAACAAAAAATAGAACACTTGAACATTTGTCATTTTAAGGTCATTAGACACACACACACACACACACACACACTATTCTATACACATATACACACACACAGACACGGTGTAAAAAACTGCATAGCTGGTCTAATTTAGACTTCTGTTTGTAAGATAAAATGTAAAAACTTTGTACTTCAATTGAAAATAAACACAAAAGAGAAGAATTATCTTTACCATAATTTGTTATTTTTTATTGACAGAAGTACAACCAAAAAGTTGATTTTCTAGTAGTGGTCCCTTCAGTTATTCAACAAGATCCTTCAGCTACCCTTTTAAAACTCTACCTGCAAATAGTTACTATTGCCTTTTCACAATACTTTGCAAATGAAGGGCCAGACCCTGCAAATCTTTACTCACAAGCTGTCCTTGAAGTCACTGGTCCTACTCAAAAAAATATATATATATATTTTGTAAGAGTTAGGGCTTCAGATCAGGCCCCAAAGACACACAGATACTGAGTTAAATTTGCATTAACCATTTCTATTCCTTACTACAAAGGACAAAAAGAACACATTTACTTATATTTGTTACTGTCCAAGATGACCTTGTACAAGCATAACCCAACCACAACCACTCTGGAAAGAGCTATTTCTTTTGAAATGGGCAATCTAGTCAATTCTCTTATGAAGCACATTAACTTTTCCTGTATTTAACCATCAAGATTAAGGTGTTTCATTTTGTATTTTCCTACTTCTGTAAGCCTGAATGTCTTTTTTATCTTGGCTTCGCAGACTGCTAGACTTTGCCTACATTAGAAAGGGTTTTCGGGTAATAGCTACACCCACAGAGGTATAGAACTCCCCCTAGTGGAGACACAAAACTTATACTCTTTTGCCAATACAGCTGATACCAGTTCTCCAAACAAAATAAGCTATACCAGCCAAAAAGACTCGCGCTTTTGCTCACATAGCTATGTCAGTCAGAAGTAGTTTAAAAAAAAAAAAAAAGTTACATCCCTGACCAACATAGCTATGCTGACAAAACTTTTAAGTGTAGACCAGGCCTTAGAATAAAAGAAAAAGCTATGATATACTAGAGTAGTACAATTGAATTTACTAAAATAACAAAAAACTTCTGCCAAGTGAATTAGGCTGATAAAGAAGAATTTATTAACATCTTCAGAAAGAAGAGAAGTAAGTTTGATGTCTTTTGTTAGTCTACTAATTTCTAAAGGCATCTATCGCTGTGGTATCTGTGGGCAAGGACATAAATTAAAAATTACATCTTTAATACATCAGAAGCTCTCTTCTCCCACAGATTTTGAAGCTTCCAACTAACAAAACAGCTTCTCAGTGGTTTATTCCAGTTGCAGGTTGCCAGAACCACGACACTGGCTTGGCTGTTGATGAAACTCCTGTTGAATTATTAGCGTAGCACCAAAATCAGAATGTTGCAAACTAAAGCACAGTCTAACCACTGTTCTAGTAAACTGCACAACAGACAACCCACTACTGAAAAGGTCTGCCTGCTTCCGGCCCCTTCAAGTTAAAACAGGCTGATTAGCTTTTGTGATTCTATAAAGAGAAACTACCATAAAAAAACAAAGGGAGAGGTAGTCTCTGAAACTGCTCAGTCCTATCCCATTTAGTATTCAAACATAAGGACTAGGATGGAGATATTCAATAGGTGGCCTGCCAAGGCTTCCTGTGTGATCCACCAGCTCGCCTTAAAATGAGGTTTATAATTATACAAACTGTGATGTGCTGCCTATCATTTAATGCCTATGATTTCCTTAGTAAATAACTTACTGGCAGTGCTGAATTTGTAATGAAAGAGGTGCTGGGTCGACTGTCACCCTTACTTCTGCGCTGCTGCTGCTGGTGGCGGCGCTGTCTTCAGAGCTAGGCAGCTGGAAAGCAGCAGCTGCTGGCTGGAAGCCCAGAGGTGCCAGAGCTATGAACTATCAAGGCTAGAGGTGCTGGGGCTCAGCCCTGGTACAAAATTAAACACTGCTTACTGGATCTTAAGTTCTTGTGATAGCATCGGCTGTGATTGAGCTACGACACTGCCCATTTTTCATTAGTAATGGAGCCAAAAATGAATCTGAGTGGGAGTAAACATCAGAAAGTCAACAACAAACGAAGAGCTTTTAACCCAAACTGGACAGTGGATTTTCTTATTATTATGCCACCTCATTTACATGCAAAACCTCTGTGTTTAACATGCCAAACCACTTTGTCTGTAAGGTCATCAACATGAGGCACCACTTTGAATCAAAGCATAGTAAACTTCAAAGTGACCTATTCTTCTGGCAGGTTTCAAAGTAGCAGCCGTGTTAGTCTGTATCCGCAAAAAGAACAGGAGTACTTGTGGCACCTTAGAGACTAACAAATTTATTTGAGCATAAGCTTTAGTGAGCTACAGCTCACTTCATCGGATGCATGCACTTCTTCTTCTGGGAGCATTACAAGTTGTGACAAAATTGAAAATCTGAAGTCTTCATATCACACTTCAATGTCATTCTCACAACATCAGTGACCATACAGGAAAAAGCAACAGCTGCTTCTCTTTGGATAATGTTGGTAGCAGCTAAAATGAAAAAGCTTTTTCTGGATGCCGAACTTGTGAAGGAGTGGATTTTGGAAATGCTGGAGGAGCTTTTTGCCAGAAATAAAAACCAAAGATGACATTGTGAACCATGTGAAGCAAGTTCCCTTGTCCGATTCCATGGCAGTGAGAAGACTGGAGGTAATTTACAAGGATTGTTTGTCAGCACTGCTTTCCAACTAAAAAACAAACAAACAAAAAATGCACCACTAAATACATGTCTCTTGCAGTGGACGAATCCAGTGATTTAAGGGACACTGCCCAGCTATGACTGTTTGTTAGATTTTATTATTACAAAAATTCTTCCTTGAAAATTTTACAATTAATATCATTAGAAATCTACACAGACAGGATATATCATTTTTGAAAAGCTAAAAGGCTTTTTTGAAAAAAAAAAAAAAAAAAGTTTAGGTCTGCAGAAAGTAAACTTGCTTGTTACAGACCGAGGTCCCTCCATGACAGGTAAAGAGAAGGACTTTGCTTCCCGTTTGGCAGCGATACGCCCTTCATTAATACACTTCACTGCATCATTCACCAAACTGTCCTGTGCGGTAAGTTGTCTGGGGACTTGAAAAAAGCAATGGTGATGCGATTAGAGAACTACATGTGCTCAATTTCTAGCTTGCAACATCATCTTTTTAAAAGCTCTTTTACGAGGATTTGCTTTTCCTTGTTCGCGATCCACTTGCTTTCTCTGCCGACGGACATTGCCTGTTTGAAGCAAAGAACATTCTTGATTCATTTGATGAAGGTGCCTTTCAATTTGAAATTGTAAGGCTCCAGAACTCAGATGTCTTGAAGGCAAAATTCAGAGAAGTGGCACTTTGTGACTTTTGGACTTAATATGCTAACCAGTTACAGAATAGACAGAATCTAGCCATCTATCTTTCACAATGTTCGGATCAACATACCTCTGTGAATCCGGGCTTTCTACCATGAACATTTTAAAAAACCAATACTGCAATCACCTGACAGATGAACATCTTCACTAGTGCATGCACCTTGCCCTGATCTCCTATAAACCACGCTTCACAAAGCTTGCCAGAGATAGTCAATGTCATCTCTCCCATTAGAGATTATCACAAACACAGGTAATAATGTTGATTTATAAACTTTGTTAAAAGACAGAAAAACTAATACTTATGTTGCAATAAAGGTCTTTATTTACTGGCAGCTGAAGGCTTTTTTTCTGGTAAGCTTTCTGCACAAATAGCCCGCTTCATGTCATAAAATTCTCAAAATCAACCTGTGGGTAATTGAGTATCACTGGACCAGGACCTTGAAGTGTACCTGAAATTGGAGTGATAGCCAAGATAGAGAGCTGAACATTGGCATAATAGTTTCTCATTGGTTTGCACTACCTGACAGATGGGCAATATTTTGAGTCAAACCAACATATATAGCCCAACCTGAAATTACTTAGCTTTTATTTATTATTCTTTGAAGAATTCTCACTCCTAAATCTTAGACTTCATGCAAAACTGGCAAAGCTCCATTAACTCTTAATGTATTCTGACCCTTGAGGGTAGCAAGGTAGATTGTGAATCAGATGCTCTACTGGTTATCATGTGCTACTTCCTACAGAGTATAAAATATGCCCTCCAAACGCTAGTCAGCTTCTTCAACTGAACTAACTGCCAAAAAAAGAAAGGTCAATTCAAGGTAGCCAAAAAAAAAAAAAAAATATACAAAAAAATGTACCTCAGAGAAAAAGTAAAACAAAAGAAAGACCAAACAAGTGTGAAGAAAAAAAAAAAGGCGTAAAAAAAAAAAGTTGAGTTTCAATAGCAGAGCTAGTTGAAGAAGAGAAAGAAACGAAAGTGAACAGCATCTACCTTCCTTTGTAGAGTTCTATTAGATCTCATTTTCTATGTATTAAATTCAGCCAATAAAATTTTACTCAGTTAAGTAATATTTTTCTCAAAGCTGTTAAATCTAATTCCATAAAGTTTATATTTCCACAGTATGATTCAAGCAGGTCATTATTAAAATTTCCAAAATGAAACTAATTTTGTTAAAATTCCAATCTCTAAATGACTTCAATTAGCCACCCGATTTTGTAAAATCATATTTGAGGAAATCAACTCTATCTCAGAGAAAAATCTATTCTTTCTTTCCTTCCTTAATTGTAACAAAAAATGTGTATAATTAAAATTTAGTGGAAATTTTACTAAGGATGAATTTAAAACGAAGCATAAATTGTTATTTAATATTTAGGGACAGCCAACCAAAAGGATAATATACATTTGATATAAATCATGGGCATTCTTGATTTCTAGGTATACAGTTGGCAGCTCTTTTCTAGATGATACTGCTTTACAAACTAGGAACCTTAGCCAATATTATTAATCATGGGTACATAAAGTCCAGCAACTAAACCCACATTTAGACCTTGAAACAAGTGGCCTTTTTCTGAGTGCTGAGCACCCAACAAATGCCACTAAAGTCAACTGAAGAAGTAGGAGCTTAGAAACTCTGAAATTCAGGTTATGTACTTAGATTATGCTATCTAATTTTAGGCACACAAGTTTGGATGTTTTGAAGTTTTGATTCAAAAAGAGAATCAGATAATTTATAAATATAAAAGACCTCTTATCTAAGTTTATCCCCTTGTATCACTTCTGGCTGGTATTGGTAGATTTCTATGGAAACCCCATTAGCTCCCTATATAGCCTCCCTTTGTGGAATCTGCCCATTGTTGGAGGTATTCAATCTCCTTTGCAGGTTATTCCACTCTTACAGCACAGAAGTCCAGGTGGATACCAAAAAAGCATCTTGGACACGATAATGGAAATATGTCTGTCAACTTCAATGGATTACTGCACAAAACTAATTATGACAAGGTGCTTTTTTACAACTATCAACTGTTTTTCTTTGAACTTGCTGTTCCAAAACAGAAATATCGTAAATTCTGAGCAATGACAATTAAAATGTATATATATTATCTTATTTTAAGAGATAGAAGTACACATTAGGAATGGAATTATGTACTCCTGACTCAGGCAAAATTACCACTGAAATGGAGTCTCAAGTATTAGTCACTCCATCGTAAAAAATAGAAATCCTGTAAATGTTAGAAGAGTTACTCACCACCCAACGGAGTTGGAAAGCACAAGTCCTTCATGAGGCAGCTTTACTTCCATATAATAATTATGCTTCTGTCGGAATTGCCTTGAGTATTTCTCAGGTTCACACAATTCTTAAATAATTGCTTTATTAACTGTGGGACAGATTGTACTGTATTTTAAACCCCAATACAAAATTAAGAATATGCAACACAGTGCCAATCTTTATACTGAAACTACAATAGCAAAATGGATGGACTTTGTACATACCATTACAAAGTAGTAACCAAATATAGTTTAGCACTATAAAGATAACTAAATGTATCTATATTTAGATTAGCAGATGCTTGCAACAAAATGGACCCAGAGTCCATACTTTTATTAAAAAGGAGTTAAGAAAGTGGCATAAGGACACATAGGCTGGAACATAAAAGCAGGGAACTATTTTTTTCCCAATTTGTAAGATGCTAATACTAATTCTAAGCCCCTTAACAACTTTCAAGTAAAATTCCATTTACGTTCCAATAGTCGTAAAAACTCAGAGATGAACAGGGAGCAAATATCTTGGGGTGGGGGGGGGGGGGGAGATGCAATTGTCACTTAATAAATTACCCATACATAGGGCTTTAAGTTCATTCTTTTTGGAAAGACGGGGGGTTGGGCACGATAGAAAGGATGGTTCATTGATTAGAGCACTAGCCTAGGACTCAAGAGACCCAGATTCAATTCTTTACTCCACCAGATTTCCTGTGTGACCCTGGACACTTAAGTCTCTCTGTGCCCCAGTTTCCCCATCTGTAAAACAGGGAACAATACTATCCTACCTCACAGGGGCACTGCAAGTATAAATACATTAAGACTGTGCGGTTATCAGATGCTATGATGTAAGCATCATAAGAACCTAAGATAAAAAGAAAAGACGTAAAAATATGGGGGAGGTAACCCACAGTTACCAGCAGCACAGGACCAGTTCTACAAGGACATGAACATTGGGGTTTATCCCTTCATAGATGATGTAAGAAGCTGATAACGATCCTGTTAGTTTTCCCACTAGCACCATCATATGAAAAAAACCTCTTTATGCATGAGCAGTGGTGAGATAGGTGTAACTCTAAACAATGTGGAATTCTCTGAAATAGAAGTGTGAAGAGTGTGGCTATCGCTTGCACTCCTGCTATGAACCTAGAACCCCGATACTATTTTGTATGTTGGGGGAAAGGAGGATGACTGAATTACTGTTTGCAAACTAGAACTCAAATATTTAATAAGCAACCTTAGCCAAAAGGCTGACTAAATAAGGTACACAGTTCTAGAAGGGGAGGAAATGAGTAGCTATATATATTAATTATCATCCTTTCTGGGATCACAGTCTCACTCAAGTTAAAATTTGAAGGGCTTAGATTACTTTCTGGTGAATTTTATTAGTTTTACCCAAGAGGTGCAAAGACTAATGCTATCACAACAGAGAGAGAGAGAGAGAGGAGTATAGACAGCACTATTACAAGCTGAGTCACCCAAAAGCATTTTATCTTGCTTTATTATAACACAGTGCCTTAAATAGGCTCCTGAAGCACTACCATTTGTTATATGATGGAGTGATAGCAGCAAGCGAATTTAGTATTACAGTGAAATGAAATCTGGTGCATCTGCAGTGTGGCTCTCAGTAGACAGACCAAGTTCCCTTGTTATTCTCCAGCAGTAACTGCTGCAGGCTCCCTTCCTCTTATACAGTAGAGAAACATGGAGGGAAGCTAGTGAGAGCTGCCATGTTGCTGTTGTCAAAGAGAGCAGCCAGGCCTGCCTGCTGAGAGCCATGCTGCAGATGAGAATTAGAGGTCCTTGCTGGCATATCATATGGCCAGAAACTGTAACTGGAAGATGCTTCCCTGTGAAGCTGCAGCTATCAGCCTGATCTTCCTCCTTATACCCTTTCAAGCTTCCTTCAGTAGCAAGCAGGTTCTTGGAGTCCCACACAAAAGAAAACATGGAGGTGGAACCCTCTCTTTGCTCCTTGAAGAAGAGTCTTGCCCGTCACAAACCCAGAATCCAAATATTTTGTAACTCCCTGGAGTTGTCCCACATGCCTCAAACCTGGAAGAGGAAGCACGGGATGTAAATTTCACAGTGGTCTCAAATCAACATATGTATTGAAAATGGCTGTCACTACAGTTCAATATACCCGTAGTTTTATATCTGAGGGACTTCTCACTCTAGACCACTAGCAGCTTCCACTTTGACACTCTATTTTCGAATGCTCATAACTTTCCAAAATAATTCTTCCTCTGGGCTAAAAGTATCTTCAGTTGATCTTAACCACATGTGTTTAAGAGAGTGTTTTTTTTTTTTAATTTGATGAGATTAAATTCAGTCAATTTTCGGTAACACAAGGCAAAAATTAATACCTTTTCCCCCATTCTACAAAATCATTTCACCCTTTTCCCCACATATCTGTGAGCTGAAACCTGACTAGTACACCTCGGACAGTCTTTCTAGAGGTCCCAGCTTTCTCCTAACTGGGTCCCTTCAATTCGCCTACAATTAGCCAGTCCATAAATTCTACCCTAAATTGAGTTTATCAGTAGAGCCCTGTGTGGCTCCCGGGGGATATAAATCTGTATCTGCAAAGCTACAGGGCTCTACCAGGAACCACAGCAACAAAAGCAGCAGCATGTCAGGCCACCACTCCCAGGAGCCAGTGCCCTGTGCCGGCAGCTCCTCCAGTGTGGCTGTACTGCCTTCAACCCCGCCCACTGGGGCGGGCACCAGGCTCACTGGAAGCTGTCGCTGGTCCCACTAGTGTGGGCAAGTGGCTAGCACACTCCCAGGCGGGAGTCCCTTCCACACAGTGGCCTGCATAGTGAAAGCTGCTTGCATATTCTCCCTGACCTGGCCTTGGATAGTGAAGGCTACTTCTCATGACAGAAAATGAGCATCCTGATGCAAACATCCTGCCCAGTGTTCTATCTGGAAGGCACATGGTTGTAATGATAGGTAGCATCTCATGATTCTTGGGTTCATCTCTTTCATTATAGTCAGCCAGCACAAGGTGGTTTAACCGTAACTAATGTGAATTAATTCTGTAGGAGGTAGTACTGTAGGTACTATCCCTTACCTGACAGCCAAGCATTCCTTCTCTATCATTGATCATACTCTCTTGTGAGGAAGGCGTTTCTAGCTGATGTAAACTGTCTGGTGGTTCTTCTCCACCTACCTTTAGGGAAGGGACTGCCCCCAGCCCTACCTTGGATGCAGCTGTTTGCAATACAAATTCCTTCTCCAAGTTTGGACAATACAATACTATGTGACAGCAGAATATGCCCTTGAGCTCTTGAAAGCCCCTTTCACAGATGGACATTCATAAAACCCATCTTGGGATAGTATCCTTAATTAGGTCAGTTAGTGCGACTGCTATGGTTCCAAATGCGGTATTAACTAGTGATAGTAGCTGGTTAGGCATAGGAAGGCCTTCACTTATCTTTTGGTGGCGGTCTTGTATGCCTGTAAGGCATAAACCTTAACCACCAAATGGTGGACTTGCCCTCCACTAACTATGTGTCCCATAGCTTCCTGTTTTCCTATCTCACATTTAGCAGGGTTAGCTGTTAACCCAGCTTCTTTCAGTGATCAGAGAACAGTGGCTACTTCATCCAGATGGGAATCCCAATCCTTGCTAAAAATGACTACATTGTCCAAGTATGCTACTACACGTTGATTATGCTGTTGAAGTAATTTGTCCATCTAACATTGAAAAGTTGCAGCTGCCACCTTTGTAATCTGCAGGGCATCATCTTAAAATGAAACTGGCCCAGTGGCATAGAAAAAGACATCTTCTCCTGAGAGCCTGGGGTCAGAGAGATTTGCCAATACCACTTCGTCAAATTCAGAGTGATGACGTATGGGGTTTCTTCCAACCAGTTTAAGAGTTCGTCCACCTACAGAATGGGGTGGGCATCAAATTTTGAAACTGTTCTTTTTTCTGAAATCTATATAGAAACCCAGTGAGCCATCCGGTTTTAGAACCAGCACAATAGGACTCCTCCAGTCACTCTGGGGATTCCTCTATTACCCTGAATTCTAACACAGTCCTGGGCTCTTTCTCAACAGCCCCTCTCAATTTGTTGGGGATTGGTCAGTGGTCCTTCCTGTATTATCTTTACCAGGTTCCATATTAATGTGATAGTGAGCCATGCACATCTTCCCAAGGTGAGCTGAGAATACCTTTGTAAACGCAGCCACCAGTTGGAGTGCCTGCTTTTGCTTCTGGTTTAGGGTCTCTCAGGCACTGAGCTTTCTTTTCGGCAGTCATTAATTTGGGGTTCCAGTTCCTCAGGATATGGCAGGATGAAGAGATTTTCCCTGGCTCTCCAGGGCTTCAGCGGATGTACATGGTAAATCTGTGGTTCCTTTATTTTTCTTCTCGGATGGTTGATTAAAAATAGTCCATGGTTCCTTCCTTCTTTACCACCTCATAAGGGTCTTGCCCATTAGTTTTGATTCAGAGTTTGGAAGGAGTAGTAGAATTCTGTTGCCCTGCTGGAAGACACTCATTCGCGCCCCTTTATAAGAATGCTGTTATTCCTGTGCTTCTTTGAGGTTTCCTCTAGCATATGATTCCATAGACTCCAGTCTCTTACATAACTTTAAGACATATTGTACTGTTTTCAGCTCTCGGAGCCTGATTTCCCATGTTTCCCATACAAGATCTACTATGCCAGTTGGCTGTCACCTGTATAGCAATTAGAATGGTGAAAACTGTTGAAGCTTGCAGTTCTTTCCTAATGATGAAGAGCAGAGCTGGGAATAGTTGCTCTCAATGTCAAGGGTCCCAGGTAATGAATTTCTTCAGCATTCTCAAGTATTTGATTGACTCTCTCCACAAGACCATCAGTCTGCAAATGGCACATGGATGCACATAATGCTTTCACTTTCAATAGCTTGCAGACCTCTCTCTCATCAGCCAGGATGTGAAATTTGTTCCCTGATCTGTCAGGATCTCTTTGGGAATCCCTATGCACACACAGACTGCAGCAGCTCATTAGCAAAAGTCTTGGCTTTGGTTGACCAGAGTGGTGTGGCTTCCAGGTATTGGGTGGCATAATCCACGATAACAATTCTATGCTGATGTCCAGAGGCACTCTTCTCTAGAGGGCCAGTAAGACCAATTCCTATTCATTCAAAGGAGGTCTCCACCAAGGGAAGGGGTATTAATGGAGCCTTCAGGACTCCCTTAGGGCCACTAATTGGCATTTGGGGCACAATGCACGGAAATTCTCAACTTCTTTAAGGACCCCTGGCCAAAAGTATCAAGCCAGGATCCTAGACTATGTCCTTTCCTTCCCAAGATGTCCCGCATATTGAGTTGTGTGTGACAGTTATAGGAGCGCATGATTAGTAGTTGTGCCTGCATCTCTTGCGACTGCTTGTCCTGGTTTACGCAATATAACAAGTCCATCTTAATAGAAAAATGACTGGACTGCCATGCTCTCAGGGGATCCACCTCTCCGTCATCTATCACTGCAACTTGTTTGAAGGCCCAGCTCAAAGACTTGTCATTTCTTTACTCCAAAAGGGACATACAAGAAGTCTGTTTGTTTCTCCAGGTCCAGTTGTAGAGAGGGCGTTTTTTTTTGGGCCTGTGGAAGGCCATTCTCTAGCATCTTCTGTATTGCCTGTACCAATTACAGAGTCTATGGTCTCCATTATGTCTGTGAAAAGGATTCTCTCTCTCTGCCCTTTCTTATCTACTTTTCTCTCCAGGACTTTTTGCTTTTAGGCTGGGAGGTAAGTAGGTCAGGGTCCTTAAAAGGGAACAGGACCCCTAACACTTCTTCCAGCATGTCTTCGCTGGACTCTTGAACTAAGGGAAGCTTCTTTAAGAGTTCAGGGAAATACGTCCAATCCCTGCCTAATATCATGGGGAAAGGGAGATCTGGACACACAAAATTTAATCCAGCCTTGGTTCCCATCCACAGTCAATTTTAATGTCCTGCTGGGATACTATAAAATATCCCCATAGAGGCATTTAATAGAGATTCTCTCTCTTTTGCAAGCTTCCCCACCATTCCAACTATCCACTCCCAGACAAATGTCTGCTCACACTCCAAGTCTATGAGCCATCATCTTTTGACCATTTCTACTGGAATTGTAAAAAAGAAAAGGAGTACTTGTGGCACCTTAGAGACTAACCAATTTATTTGAGCATAAGCTTTCGTGAGCTACAGCTCACCTCATCGGAGCTGTAGCTCACGAAAGCTTATGCTCAAATAAATTGGTTAGTCTCTAAGGTGCCACAAGTACTCCTTTGCTTTTTGCGGATACAGACTAACACGGCTGCTACTCTGATACTGGAATTGTGAATTTCCCCAGGCCTGTTCACTCCTGTCCAGACCTGCCTGAAATTATACTCCATGTAGGGGCAGTTGTGAAACCTGCGTTCCTGTTGTCCACAAGAGCGACAGGCTATTGAGTTTGTCCCTTGTCTTCTAGCAGCCAGGTCTTCTTCTTTCCGAGTTTCACTGGGCCATGTTCCCATGTAGGCATGAGGCTGGTGGGGCACTTAAAGTCATGGGCCAGCTACCTCAGTGAAGTCTTACCCACAGACCTGAGGGGGTTACCTGTCAACTATCCTGACCTTTGACCAGTCAGCTGGATGTGTTCTCTTGGGGTTTACCCAACAGGAGCTATCATCATCCTGGGATACTCAGTCTGTTTCCTTCTCCAGTGTATATAGAGCAGTTACTTCTTCAACAGAGAGTCCCCAGATGGCTTGAGTGACCATATTGTCCTCCGTTAGGTGGATGGTGCCTCCTAGGTTTACCATTTGGTGTCTGCAGACTCAGTCTCAGCCTGAGGATGGAAGAATCTGCATAAACTGCTCCATAACTATGAGTTCTGTTATCTGGGGACCCATTTGAGACTATGGTTTTAACCATTGCCAGCAGAAGTCCTTAAGCCTTTGGGCAATCACCTGTGGCCATGCTTTGGTGGGGATTGTGCTCATCGCAGAAGCAATAAGAATACATTTCTTCATCCAGATCTAGCCAGTAAAAATATGGCAGCTTTAACTTGTTCAAAGTCCTGGGCCACTGCATTGTCAAGTCCTTAATACGCTGTCTGCCCACTGGGCTGGGGGTCATCAAGATGCCATGGCCACACTTTCGAACATTACCAAGAGTGACTCCAGGTCATCATTTGTCATCATCTTGGAAAGCAACAGGGTCAGAGTGGTTCCCTGAAGTTTGGGGGAATGCATTCCCCAGAGGGGTGGGACCCTGAGGGGTAGCAGCCTGTAGCAATTCCACCATTAGTCGTAACAACTATTGCTGGTGTGACGCCATCTGTTCAAACACTTGTTGCTGTCCTGCTTGTGAATCAGCCAGCCATTTCAGGAGCTGATTCACCTCCACAGCGTGTGTGTGTGTGTGTGTGTGTATATATAAATATGAGCAAAAAAGTCTTCTCTTTTCTACAGGGCAGTTAAAGGCACTCATTTCTGGTACCACATTGTCAACTGCTCTTGGAGCAGTCTCTCTAGAGGGATCCAGGTTCCTTCTAACTGGTCCCTTTCAATTCGCCAACAGTTAGACCAATCTAAAAATTCTTAATCTAAACTGACAAGTTTCAGAGCAGCAGCCGTGTTAGTCTGTATTCACAAAAAGAAAAGGAGTACTTGTGGCACCTTAGACACTAACAAATTTATCTGAGCATAAGCAAGGTGGGCCATTTCCAGCAGTTGACAAGAACATCTGAGGAACAGTGCGGGGGATTGGGGGGGGGGGGGAATAAACACAACTACAATCCCCACCTGCTGAAGTGAAGAAACAGATTGACAGAGCCAGAAGAGTACCCAGAAGTCACCTACTACAGGACAGGCCCAACAAAAAAAATAACAGAACGCCACTAGCCATCACCTTCAGTCCCCAACTAAAACCTCTCCAACGCATCATCAAGGATCTACAACCTATCCTGAAGGACAACCCATCACTCTCACAAATCTTGGGAGAACAGGCCAGTCCTTGCCTACAGACAGCCCCCCAACCTGAAGCAAATACTCACCAGCAACCACACACCACACAACAGAACCACTAACCCAGGAACCTATCCTTGCAACAAAGCCAGTTGCCAACTGTGTCCACATATCTATTCAGGGGACATCATCATAGGGCCTAATCACATCAGCCACACTATCAGAGGCTCATTCACCTGCACATCTACCAATGTGATATATGCCCCTCTGCCATGTACATTGGTCAAACTGGACAGTCTCTACGTAAAAGAATAAATGGACACAAATCAGACGTCAAGAATTATAACATTCAAAAACCAGTCGGAGAACACTTCAATCTCTTTAATCACTTGAGTACAGACCTAAAAGTTGCAATTCTTCAACAAAAAAACTTCAGAAACAGACTCCAACGAGAGACTGCTGAATTGGAATTAATTTGCAAACTGGATACAATTAACTTAGGCTTGAATAGAGACTGGGAGTGGATGGCTCATTACACAAAGTAAAACTATTTCCCCTTGTTTATCCCCCCCCGCCACACACACCGTTCCTCAGACGTTCTTGTCAACTGCTGGAAATGGCCTACCTTGATTATCACTACAAAAGGTTCCCCCCCCCACCCCGCTCTCCTGCTGGTGATAGCTCACCTTAAGTGATCACTCTTGTTACAGTGTGTATGGTACACCCATTGTTTTATGTTCTCTGTGTATATAAATCTTCCCCACTGTATTTTCCACTGAATGCATCCGATGAAGTGAGCTGTAGCTCACGAAAGCTTATGCTCAAATAAATTGGTTAGTCTCTAAGGTGCCACAAGTACTCCTTTTCTTTTTATATTGAAAGACTGCATCCACGCTGCTTGTTTATGCCATCTTTACCTAAGTCCCATGTGAATCACTGCATCCACACAGCTCTGAAGCTTTTTCAAAATAACCCCACACAACATTCTAGGCAGATATTCCATAGTGCAATATTCTGCCACTGGACTCTATGTATTCTGAAATTTTTCTCATGAGGCATTGTGCGATACTTACTGGAATTCTGGGACTTTGGATCAAACTAACCAACTCAGATTTTCCTCTTATGGTGTCCCATACTTCATCTGCTTCTAGTAATACAGCACCATTTTCCAACGGTTATGAGGCAGCATGAATGAACACAGCTGAGTGTTGCAATCCTAGCAGCCATTAATATGAACAGGATGGCCCAGATGTCAAGCAGCCAGCTTTGGAAGAATCAGGAGGCAGCAACCAGCATAACCGCCATGATGCGGGGCAGATACTTGGAGAGGGAGGGAGAAATTGAGAAATTACTTTTTTCTGCATGACATTTTCATTCGGTGGAGCACTGCTTCTGGACTCAGCCAACCAGCACTGTCTGGTGGGAAAGGATACTGCTGAAGAACTGGGATGACCAATAGTAGCAGCAGAACTTCAGGATGCGGAAGACTAATTTTCCTCAAGATTGGTAGAGAGCTCATCCCAGAGCTGCAGTGTCAAAACATCAACATTAGAGCTCCCCTCAGTGTAGAGAGCCCTTTGACCATCAATGCCATCTAGAAGCTCACCACCCACTTTCTATCAGCCAGTAGCTAACCAGTTTGACACTGACAGATCGACTATTGGGTTACTGTTTTGGAGGCATGCACTGTTATTAAGAGGGTGTTACCGCCCCAGAGGATAAAGATGGGTAATGCACAGGTTACTGACAGATTTGCAAGTAGGAGATCCCAAATTGTCTAGGAACCATTAAGGGGATTTCATGTCTATTATTTTCCTCCCCAAACACCAGACCTCAGCGTTCATCAATGAAAGGGGTATTTCTTCACAATGGTGCAAGTCCTGTTGATCACTGAGGTAGGTTCATCAATATTAAGTTGGGGTAGTCTGGAAAGGACCAGGATCTTTAGAACTTATAAGTTTTTTAAATGAAAAACTGAAGACCATTATAGACATTCCTCCCGTCATTCTAGGAGACCAAGCTTATGAAACCTTTAAAGGTATGTCCACACAGTGAGCAGCAGCAAGTCTGAGCCTGGGTGGATAGACTCAAGTTCGTGCTACAATGCTATTCACAGTTGTGTACACATTCGGGCTTTGACTTGAAAACCTAGGGAACGCTTCAGAGCGCAAGCTCCAGTTGGAGCCACAACATTATCTATACAGCTGTATTTAGCACCATAGCATGAGCCCTGTGAGCCAGTCTGTCAACGCAGCTTCTGGAACTTTCTGCCACAGCTTGTGTAGACATATCCTTACTGGACAGTTGGATATGAGAAAGGAACTGACCAACTATACTCTGAGCAGCTGTAAAATAACAGTGAAGTGTGCATTTGGAAGACTAAAGGAAAGGTGCAAGATGCCTCTGAAAAATTTGTGCCTCATGTTATAGCTGCTTGCTGCATTTTGCACATCTATGGGAGGTAGAGGGGAACAGACATGCAGAACTCTGAGGACAGTCAAAGAGGATCCCTCTGCAAAATGTCCCAGCTGGACAGGGGAAGCAAGGTCAGGGAAGCTCCGAGATGGGGTTTATTTGTATAAACAAACTGTCTCATTTGATAAAACTAGCATCTGATTTAACCTTTTTTCTACTAAGCAGGCTACACACCAAAGGATCAGAGAGCTGCAGGACTGTTCCCCCTGCCCTCCAACTCAGACACGACAGTTTTACGCAAAATCATTAAAAAAACCCTAACGGTTTGCCTACCTAGCATAGACTAGAAAGCTTTTTTTTTTAAAACATGTTACCCTAGAACAGGATGCTATTGTGTTTAAAGTGGAAATGTAGATGTCGTCATCAGGCAGTAATTTATTATATTTCTTATTCACACCTGGATCAGATATAACACATTTCCTCTTGTCTTAAACAGAGTTTAGATATTACACATCAAACATGATGTCTGTTCTGAAGCACTCCAAAATGTTAATTTCTTATGGATATGCAATATCTCAGAAACATTACTACAAATCCCATATGAGAATAACTTAAAATTCAAAGTTTCATCCTCTGGTAAATATATTAAAAGTCAGTGATAGTGAAACTCCCTTTCATATCAGCGCATCTATGTGATGCAAGAGAGAGTAATTAAAGCAAATGATTGATACAAGGGGGAAACTAGTAAAAATCAAGATGAAAGCTAGGAAGAAAAATAATTGCTTGTGGATGAATCAGATATGCACTCTGAGGAGTTGCACTTGTTTTTTTATTACACTTCAAGATTAAGGGAACTGTGAAAACTGAAGTTGTCCAGACAACAGTTATCAAATAAGTGTAAAGAACAGTGGTGGACTGAAAAAAAAACCTAAAATACAGTTTAGTCAATATAATGAATTCAAAAGGAGGAAATTACTTTTCTGTGAATTTACTGCAACAGACTTTTCATTGAAGAGAAAATGAACTAGATGGATAGAGATTCATTTGTACTATGTGCTTCAGAGAATGCACTACCATAGGGACTTGATGGAAACAGGCTCTAAAGCAATAAAGAGAGACTTATGAAGGTAACTGGAAAACACTATTGCTTAAGTATATGACAGATCAATTCCTTGTAGGAGACAGCCAACAAGAATATTTACTGGGACGGGGGGGGGGGGGGGGGTAAACATATCATTAGTGCAGAAGTTCTCTTTTTTTCTCATCAGCACCAAATGCCCAGAAACTCTCTTTTTTCTCTGTGAATTTTCAGTCAAGTATTAAAAAAACAAATAAAAAGGGTCAACATGCATGTTGTTAGGAAGCACTATAAATAACCTTAAAGATCTACTGACTGACCAAAGTTAGAATGGGAGTATTCACTCCCCATACAATTTTCCACATATTACTCTACTCCTTAGGTTTCCAGATACTGAAGGAAATAAAGGCTGACATCAACTTTCATATTACATACTGTGTTCAAAGCAGGGATAAGAAAAATCCTCTTATGTGGGGAAAAAACAAGTTCCAAATATTAAGGAACTCTGGCATATTTTACATACACATATTAAACACACACACAGAGATTGAAGCCTTTCTGCTTATGAAGATAAAAATGAAATCAATGTAACACTGCCCTGATTCTACAGCCAAGATGACAAAACTATATCACTGAGTGAAGTTCCACCATTCATCTCAGTGAGATACAGACTCTGAATTTAACTTAACATTTTATTGTTGACCCTTGTACTAGCGTAACCCAGCTGACCCGCTGTCACTGACTATACCCTATTTATTTGCAAAGAACTAAAACTGCAGGCTCTGAAAGCTTTAAAACACCTGATATTCTTTAATGCTTCAAATACTTGATACACCTGCTATGGTTTTTAAAAGTGACAAAAAGCTGTTTACACTTGGATCCGTTAACAATGATGGAATCCCAGATAAAGCACATGGGATTTTGTGGATCTTCTATTGAACTTACTTGAGCAGCAGTAACAGTTCACTTTGATAACCCAATAAATCTTTCTGAATGAGTTCCTTTGTGTTTTGCAATCATGTCTTCCAACAGTGAACCATAAAGCTAAAATGAAATTTCAGTTAATCCTAGATTTAGGTGTACAATACCCCCAACTAATCTGGCTGTGTCATTCCACACAAAAACATGACTCCAGTTCCTTTTGTGTTTTTTTTTTTTTTTTTTTTTTTTTAAAAAGGAGTTCCCTTCTCCTCCCCCAAAAAGAAATCCACTGGCATTTCCTGGGTGAGAAACTGCACCATTCTAAGACATAAGAAACTTCTGTTATCTCCAAAATCACAGAATGAAGCATGTGTGTTTAAGCTAACGGTAGGTACACAGCAGTTTCGCAAGGCTGCATCCTGTCACCATCATTGTTCAATATCGGCACTGACTGGTTGATGGATAAGTTTAAAGAGGAAGTCGCTGGTCACACTGAGCTGAACACCATCCTACTTTGAGATCTCCAATACACTGATAAAATTGTCTTGTTGGCACAATATAGTGAATCACAGCAGCTGACAGCTAGTCTGGTTGGGCAAGAAGCAGCATGCATCGATTTGGTTAATCCCAAACTAAATCTTTGTCCATTACCATTAAGCAGCCTCCAACTCCAAATTACAACCAGTTTATTATTAACCTCTTTAGACAAGATAGCAAACAGATGGTGACTCTCAAACATCTGGGCAACATGATAAACAGTTCTGGAGGATGCTCGAAATACATGGACACGTGTATAACAGCAGTAGCTTCATGTTTCTAGCCATTTAGTGGCCTCTGTGGAGACACTGTGACATCAACCTTGCCTCAAATCTGTGAATCTATAGAATCACAATTATACCAACTTTATAGTAGAGTGGTGATATGTGGGCGCTGAAGAAGGCTGAGGAGCAGTGGATTAATGTTTTCATTTCATCAGCTGCTCCACAATAAGTGGCAGGATAAGATCAGCAATGATGATATTTATAGCTGAAACTAGCAACTACCTTATCAGAACTGGTTTGGTTTCAGCAGCTGTCCTGGTACAGACATATTATTAGGATTAAAAACCAATGAATTGTAGAGCATGTTTACCAAGGAATTCCACTCTATGGCCAAAAAAAAACTCAGTGGCACTATCAGATCACCAGTGACAGACAGACTGAACATCCAGCCAGATGTCTTAAGGATTTAGCTAAAGATCAATCTGAGTGATGCTCAATCTGCAGGGAGGCTATGTTCCCTTGGGATTTGCCTTGATGATGATGACCACTGAATCAGGCAGCCTAACAGGTTGCACAAAAAACTTAGGCCCAGATTTTTAAAGGTATCTAGACATGGGTGTGTTCAGTGTGGCAATGCCTATTTCTTATTTTCAAAAGGGACTTAGGTACACAGAAGCCTAAATCCCCTTGACAGTCAAAGAATTTGGTTTTACCTTTTTTCTTTAAAAAATAAATAAATACATATATAAATAATAAAAAAAGACTAAAATGACCCGGACACACACACACACAGACACAAATACCGATCTTACAAGAACGTTGTTTAGGGTGCAAAGTCAACCACTGAAAATTTAAGAAATATATTATGATACAGTCTTTAATTCTACAATCCCCTCTTCAGTCGGTACAGAGCAGAGATACACAAGGGGTCAGAATTAAGGCTGGACAGGCAATCATGAAACTAGCATTTCCTAACTTTCAAATGCTGGACTTTGCAACTTTAACTACGTTCTTTTAACACAGAGAGAGTGTGTAAAAAATAATATACACCAGTGGTGGGCAACCTGTGGCCCACAGGCTGCATGCAGCCTGTCAGGGTAATCCACTGGCGGGCCGCGAGACAGTTTGTTTACATTGACTTTCTGCAGGCACGGCCACCCGCAGCTCCCAGTAGCTGCAGTTCACCGTTCCTGGTCAATGGGAGCTGTGGGAAACTGCGGCCCGTGCTGTTTCCTGCAGCTGCCATTGGCCGGGAACTGTGAACCGTGGCCATGCCTGCGGAAAGTCAATGTAAACAAGCTGTCTCATGGCCAGCCAGCAGATTTATCCTGATGGGCCACATGCGGCCCATGAGCCACAGGTTGCCCACCACTGATATACATGCTAACACACACACACAAAACCATATCACTTGTACTCTCCCCTGAACAAGTCTGTGGCCAAAGTGAATCCTGCAGGCCAAACATGTCCCACCAAGTTCTAAAATGCAGTTTGGTCTCCTGATGTCTTCATTTTGACTATACAGAGTTGAAATCTGAAAAATGCAAGCATACAAAGTTCCATCTTAATTGACAGATGGAGCAACTCACACGGATTCCTATATTCTCTACTGGCTACACCTCCATGTTCATGATGAGGACAAGTTCAATCTGTTCCAATTATTGAAAACCCTGTCCTTTTATTCATCAAAAGCTGTTAGCATGACCCTCGGTTGTACAAGATTTGAACATCCATGTAATATGCATTAAACTGAAAATTCACCAACAATCTCATGGAGGGGTAGGGTAGCTGACATTAAATAATAATAAACTACCTTACATTTATAACCTATCATTAAAAATTCTCAAAGCATTTTGCCAGGTAGGAGAGATTTATTGTCCTCATTTTATGAAAAGGAATGTACCTTCTCTCTCAAATTACTTATAAAAATACTTGCTATTAATAGTTAGAACCTATGAATTAGTCCAAAAAATTACTTAAATTTACTGAAGTAATATACCCCCTGTGCAAACTAGTTTATTATTAAAACCAGATATTTTACAGGTATCACTGTTACAGTTTACATACTCAGTTATCAGTTCACATGTAAAAATTCAACTCAGATTTTGACAGCAATCTTAATTCTGACCCAGAAGACCTATTTATAAACTCTATCAATGTATATTTGACTGGCATGTGTTGTACATCTTGAACTGTGTAAAGTAAGCAATTAGTGATGCACATATTGCAAAAGTTATGCTACTGAAATTTAAAAATTCTCTCTCTTCTTTCATATTTGGTTTCTCAATTCATCCAAAAGTGACCCATCAATTTCAAGACCACAAAAATCCTCAGAAGGTCACAAATCATGGCTTCATAAGGGATTTCACCTGACCATAGGAAACCTTTTTGATTCCTGGACATGTTATAAACTCTGTGCATCATTTTTCCATTCTTGGGCTCTATGTCATTTTGAAAGATGCCACTTGTTTAACCATTGTAAAAACAGACTATTTACAGTAAGTAACCAGTGTTTTAAAACACTTAACAATCATATATCATAATTTCTTTCCAGAAAAAGCCTCCCAGAGATAACAAAAGAACAATAAACTCATAGGAAGCCAACGTTCCAAAGAAAAACAACTAAATTTCACAGATCAACACATCTGAATTGTAAATATGCAACATTGTAAATAGAATCCTTTCAATTCAATACCATATTTAAGATATCTCAGACCCAAACATGTTAATCATGTTTAATTGTTTGGTGGATTGAGTCCTAATATTCTATTTATTTTAAGTGCTTTGGCAGTTAGGTACTTTGCAGCTAAATGCCACTACCACATTAAAAACACACAAAATGACACGCACAGGATTTGTTTTCAAAGGATCCTAAGGGAATTAGGAGCCCAAGTCCCACTGAGTTTCACAAGCACCAGGAAAAAAAAAAATCTAATAAAAGAATCCCAGGACCTGCCATAATTATTATATATATATATATATATACACATACACACACATATACATATACACACACACACACACACAGGGTTCTCAACCTTTTTCTTTCTGAGCCTCCCCCCCCATATGCTATAAAAACCTCTACAGCCCATCTGTAGCACAACTCGTTTTCTGCATATAAAAGCCAGGGTCAGCATTAGAGGGTAGCAACCAGGGCAATTGCCCAGCACCACATGCCACAGGGGCCCCCGTGAAGCTAAGCTGCTCAGGCTTTGGTGTCAGTCCCTGGTGGTAGGGCTCAGGGCTTCAGCTTTCTGCCGAGAGCCCCAGCGAGTCTGATGCTGGCTCTGCTTGCAGGACCCCCGGAAACCTGCTCGCGGCCCCTAGGCCCCTGGTTGAGAACCACTTATATATACACACACACACACACACACCATTCAGTTTACGACCTAATTGGACATATGTCCTGCATTATGCCCTGAAGCCTACAAGAAGCAGCTATTTCATCAGAAGTTCGTTAACTGAGAATTCCCTGCTACCTATGATACTCTAGGAATGTAGAGCAGAAGTGACCCAATAGAACTCAACTGTCAGGACTGGATATAGGAGCAGGGGAATATACAAACATTTAATATAGTTTTGACACATAACTATAAATTTGATTTTCCAGGGTACAAGATGACAGAATCCTGTGATGGTACACATAAAACCTTAATCTGAATCACAAATCAATTTAATACAGTGGAGGTCTTAGCAGCACAAGTTGCAGAATGTGCTTTTTATTTCTCTACCAAATAAATAATTCTCTTAGGTCAATACAGAGTGACAATCCAAATTTGGCGAAAAACATTATATATGACTGTAAGAAATCATTTAACTCACCTGCCCCTGCTGGGGTGATAAACAATTAACAACTTCTTTTACCATCACTGGTATGTGTGGTCTTCTACAATCTTCATCATCTGCACTTTGATGCAGCTTTTGAACTTCACGGTTATGCATCATTTGCTTTTTAATTCCATATTCATAAGTCACTTCCAGCCTTTCTGCTGAAGAATGTATATTTCCGGCCCAAATACCTACATTTACTGAGCTAGTTTCTAAACTGGACAGAAGCAATCGTTTGTAGACTTGGCACAAATACCGAAACAGCACCATACTGTAGTTAGGCCAACCTGGAAAAACAATAAATATTGGAAATAATTTTAAAGTAAGTATTTTAAATAATAGGTTGGGGAAGGACGTGGAAGTACAAAAAAGCAGTCACACATCCCATGGTACAAGTCCCAGAGAAACACTACATTGGCAGAAATTTAGATACACAGTCATCATTATAATCTCCAATGGTGGTTTCCTTTCATGATTTCTCCAAGGCCCTCCACCCAATATGGATGCTCCAAGCCACAGTGCTTCTCTTTAAGTATTACCATAAAACTTTTCTTTCCTCTTTAGCCTATGACTTTGACTGTGGCAGGACATATTGAGGATACTAGTATTAAAATAAAGTATACGGTAAATGATACGTGATCAGATCTGAGTACAAAGTATACAAGTAAAGCCAACTAGGCTTCATTACTTTAAAAAAGTATTGCCTTCCTTTGTAATGGTTAACATGCTTTCAACATCAGCGCACCACAGCACAATTAATTTTGTAGTGTTCCCTGTAACCAGTTAAAATAGGAAAATGATGAGAGTCCAACGCTGTAGTTGGATTTAAGACAGTGCCAGAATCATGTTATGAGCAATAAAAACATTTGTAGCAGTGCATGATAACATCATGTAATCAAATCTCATACTTCAGAACATCAACTGTTCAAACTTTGGGTGAGAAATGAAACGTCAGACCATTTGTCTGCTCAGGAATACCTATTTTCATCAGCTTCATACTATTTGTGAACATGGCATACGTTTCTTTTATACGAAGTCATACCTAGATGACAAACTAGTAAGAGTACACCTACCTTCTTTATTTTAGTAGTGGAGTGCTATATCCCTTAGGCCAGTGCTTCTCAACCCACAGGCTGCTTGCAGGCCAATCAGAGCATATGACATCCTTGGAGCCATACAGGTAGTATATATATTTTGTGGCTGCGGCCCACATAACACATAGAGAGCTGCATATGCGCCCACAATGGTAAATAGGTTGAGAACCACTACTTTAGGCTAATCTTTTATTTTCATAACAGAATGAATTGGCATTTAGCTGCAAAGAGGTAAAAAGACGGGTTTTATTTACAGGAATTTTACATTTGTTTTCTGAGCAAATACCTCCTTCAGTCCCACATTTCATATGCTCTCTTATGAGGCAAAAAAGAAAACACAGACATAAGGCCATCTGACAATATGCCATACTGTATTTCTATTATTAATGGAGACAATGTCTAATCCCATGATGCAATTTATCTACCCAGTTTTTAATCTAGTCTATTTATTCAGGTCTACCCATCATTCAGTCATCTCTATTGTTTGCCTCAAAATGGGAACATGCTGAACAATCATTTTAAGAAAGTTATCTTCATTATAATGTAGGCCCCACCTGTTAAATAGCACCACACTCTAAAAGATAAACAAATTAGGCAAGTTCTCTGTAATCAGATATTTTCTTGTTCTCCAGAAACTGTTTAAATTACTGATGGATAAAATTACCTATAAGATACTTATGAATAGCTACCATCAATTGGCTTATCCCACCCTGTAACTGCAGGCCAAATAAGCAAAATTTACAATATTGGAGATAAAATTGTTGAAAAGGTGCTTGTCTCCTTATTTAATTCAGAAGTATGCCTCGCACTATGGCCCTGATCCTGCAGTGAGCTCTCTCTAAACAGACTATGGCACTCTCATAGAGATCACTACAAGATCAGAGCCAACATTAATAATCATTTAATTGTCTACATCCTTAACCAGAATTGCTTTATGTAATCATATGAACCCAGTAAGATGTTATACATATATATTATATTCAAACACAATTCATATCCCAGAAAAATATATTGATAAGTTAATTCCCAGCACTCTCATTTTAGGCAACTTTTTGTTTTAAAAAGCAAGAGTCACATTTCTTCTAAAATTCATGCCAATTAGCATTTCGATGTGCTGTTTGTACTGGGAGTTTGTAAGCGAACACGTTGCTGTCATTTGTTGAAATGCGACTTTGGGAAGAAAAGATGTACAGCCTCCGGTGCAGAAGGGTGAATGAACAGGAGATAAAACCTCAGCGAGCACTTGGGCTTGCGACACACCCCACACCCCGGGCGTGGAGGGCGGCAGGAGCGGGTGGGACGAGCGCTCTAGCCAAAGGGGGGAGAGACGAAAGCACCACAGGGACCGCTAACTCTTTTTCAACGGACGGCTCCGCGGCGTCTGGTTTTACTGTGCGTCTACAACGAGGCTTCGAAGTCTCTAAACCCGAGAGCGGTAGAGGGCCGGCCGGCCGGCCTCCCCTTACCCCCCTCTTCCAGCCGGGCCGCCCCCCGCTTCTCCTCCCCCGCAGGCTGGGGAGACGGTGGGAGTCGGAACAAGGGCCCAGTACTCACTGCAGATCACGCCGCCGCCCCTCTCTCGCTGCCGGGGTATGAATGCACAGCCGAGCCGAGCCGCCCCGGCTTCCCCTCCCCTCACAACAAGGCACCGGTGCCTTCAGTTCCGCCTGCATGTTGCTGCCGCGACGACGGCCCCCACCTGTCTCATGTGGGAGTAGAGGATCCCTGAGGGACCAGGGAGACGTAAACGCCCGGAGGGGAGTGCCCCCCCCCCGAACCCGTTCAGATCTCCCCAACTGCCCGGGGCCCCACCGTGGTGTATCCCTCGCTCAACAGCCACATTGCACTCGCCTCAAGCCAGCCCCGTGAACTCCCCACATTCGATCCTGCCTGTAGCCCCCTTTCCCATCTCCGCACCGGCTCCTCTCTGTGCACAGCCACATGCAAACACCTGCCCCCTGTATATAAACACTACGCTCCCCTTGAACAACACCAATCAGCACGCCTGCCAACTGCAGACAAACCCACTTACATGCTTGTCAGTTGCATACTACCACTTCCTGTACATAACCCACACGCATACAAATGCACACGCCCCATCCCGTCATATGCAATTAAATACAGTAATACTTTATTGGCATGAAAAGCTATGCAACGTTGCGAACGTTTTAAAAGACACCTCGAGTATCTGCCAGTGGCAGATATGTAGGACCTGCCCAGGTCAGGGTTTCGCGCTGTTTGGGGTTTTATCTCCGACACCTACTTGTCATTAGTGTCACAACCCCTGCTACTCCTACACCTACCTCTCAGCTACATAGAAACATATGCATCGATTCTATATACATAAATCTACCTCAGGTACATACCAACTTCTCACTCACTCACTCACACACAAACACAACCACCACCACCAAGTTGTGTACACAGCCTACTACAGAAGTGCCAGTCACGACTTCAATCATTAGGCTGAGTAAAGTTTTAGTCCAATCCAGCAATACTTTGTGGGCATGCATGCTAATCTATTTGTTAGTTTCCCAATCTCTGTTCTAATCTTCTTCTTGAATGAATTTTGATGCTAGAAGTGGGGCTTGTTGCACCCATGCAGACCCGTTCCCACTCGAGCAAGGGTGCAGCACTGTAATCACGCATCCATAGTTGTTTTCACACGAGTGTGACATGCTACCTGCTGTGAGCCTGTGTATGCAATATGTAGAGACAAACGCATAGTGCAAAAGATGGTTTGCGAATAGTCGTTTGCCTTTAAAGTGAAATGTAGTTGATTTCCACAATATTCACCAGTTGTTATAAAATTTGCTCAGCTACCTGTACAACTATTTGTGATTTATTCATCCAAATACAGTATAACGTGACATGCAGCCCCCTTGAGTATGCGCACACCTACCCAGGGGCTTAATGCACCTTCTCCCACTGACCCCTTTGTGCACGATGGATTGCTAGCCCGCCCGGTAGGCCACCTGTCTCCCACCCCAGGCAGAACAGGACCCTGAAGGGGGCTTCTCGGAATTATATTCCCCTTTCTCAAGTGATAACACCCAAAAGGAACAAGCTGAATAAGCACAGAGCCCCTAGGCACTGAGCACTTTTTCCTAGCAGGAAGAGTAGTGCTGCCCCCACCACTTCACCTTCCAGGGCTGAACTTAGCCTGGATGGATCCCCGCTCGGATCAAAAGAGTCCCGCTTGCACTCGGCGTGGTCGCACCAGAGACGTCATTACGGCGCAGGCCAATCAGGTGGCGAGGGCAGGCGGGCCGCTTGTGTTTGAATTTGGTCACTGTGAGGCTAGAGAACGAGGTGACAGGGGGTGCGGCCCGGGCAGAGCCAGCGGCGCCCCCCGCCTGCCCGCAGGTAAGTGCGGCTGCTACTGCCCCACGCGACAGCCTCCCCCTGGCCGGCCTGCGGAGGAAGCCCTCGGGCCAAGGTGCGGGTGGGCTGGAGCCGCCGCCTGGAGAGGAGTCTGGCCCGGCGCTGGAGGGGCGACCGGTCTTTGTTACAGCTGTAACTATCTGCCTGACACTATGTGCAAATAATGATGGTGATATCCTAGAGACGGGAGCTTGTAGGCTGCTTTGTAAAGGACTTTGTATTTTGGGAGGGACAAGAGAAATATTTATCTTAGTTATCAGAGGCCTGGTCATCATTACATAAACGTGCTGTGAGTTGAAGGGAAGCTGTCAGTTTAAAACTTGCACTTCTGCCTGAGAAATGTTTACTTCATACCTAATTTGTAAGATTATTCTAAAAGGAAAAATCCTGTTTTCAATGTATTGGATAGCACCTCTGTGCAGCTAGTTTCCTTCTTTCCCCTGTGTAATCAGTTTTCCCTGTCGTTTGTGTGACCCTTTCACACAGGGACAGACAGACAATATTACTTACTCTGAAATGCTCAGTCTTGCAAGAGTCATGAGAATTTGTAACATGGAGCTCTCTGGAGGATCAGGTCCAAAGATTTTAAAAGCAAAAACAAATAGAATTTGGGGACAGGCATAATGCCTGAAATTAACTTTGACTCCTTTGAAATTATCTAGATTTAAAGTTAACAATGTTCCTGTAAATTACTTTTGCCACCAGACCAGCAGAGTTTTATATTGACTCCATCTTAAATATTTTGTCTGGGTTTTGTTTATACTCAAGTGATTTAATGTTAGTAGAGGGGACAAATCAAGACCATTATATTTTTTACATAAAGTGATATTTACTGTTTTTTAAAAATCTGGTGAAACTAAGATTAGTGCTTACTGGGCCATGGTGGTTTACATGGTGGTAACTTGCAGTAAAGGTGCCTGACTAGTTTAGAAATACAGTAGCAGTCGTTTCCTAACTGTTTAAAAATAATTCCTTTTATTGGAGCTTTCAGGGCATTCTGACATGTTAGTTTGGAACTATTTTTGGATGTTTTAAAATCATTTAGAATGTTTCATTTTTAATTGAGGATTTTATTTTGGAAGATGATATAAAGTAAGTATCTGTGTTTGCATTCACACTGTACCATACCCAGCATGTAGGGTGTATGGGATTCATAGCAGCACTGTGCATCCCAGAAGAACTTTCAGGATGATGAAATAGCATTCCTTTTTAAACTCCCAATCCATAAACTGCCCTATAAACAAATGCAATTAATTTTTCAGTTTCCCACATCATGTTTACTTTAGGGACAACAGAGACTGGGAGTTCTCTCACCAAACTCCTTGCTGGCTTATGATGAAAAGGGCTCAGTAGACTGTACCCTGGCCCTAGAGAGAAAAGGGCTACGTGGAGAGTCGCAGTGAGCATTTGCGGCTAGCCTAAACCGCTTGAAAGCACGGGACCCATGGGGACAAGGTCGAAGCTCTGCCACAATATAGATAAAGCTCTTAACTAGCATGTTGTGTATTTGTAATGTATATGAATTTTTAACAATAAATTAATTGTTCTGTACACTATTTAAAGAATTGGACACTAGGCTTGAAATGTGAGACTATTATTCCTTTGATATCATGAAAAGGCAACTGGCTGTAGATTGATCTTAACAATATAAGAAATGTACTACTTAAGTCTTGATGAAATAACTCTTTAATAAATTAGAAAATTGGGCTTGTGTGTTTGATAGATGTTGTTGTCTTGGACATGAGCTAATTGCAAAGCTGTAGCCACATTCTGAATTCTAAAGTCATCTCATAACTGTTTTCATTTACAGAAGAGATTTCAGTTGCTTGGTCTGGAGAATTTTTCTTGGTAGCAAAGAAGAATTAAACCAAAGCATCATCATGTCTACTGCTACCCAGGAAGATATTTGCAATCATGTGAGAGTGGTGGTCCGTGTCCGTCCACAGAATCAAAAAGAAAAAGATGGCAACTTTAATAAAGTGCTTCATGTTGTAGACAAGCACATGCTGGTCTTTGATCCAAAAGAAGAGGAATTTAGCTTCTTTCATGGGAAGAAAATAGCATATAGGGATATTAACAAGAGGAAAAACAAGGATCTCAATTTTGTGTTTGATGCTGTTTTTGATGAAAATTCATCTCAATTAGAAGTTTTTGAACACACTACCAAAACTGTGCTTGATGGCTTTTTAAATGGATACAATTGTACAGGTAACTTTTCAATTTGTCTCCTTGAATTGAACAAATCATATTTAATTTCTGGAAATCTCCCTTAGGTGCTAAAATTGATTTTGAACAGCTGCAGCTTTATCACTAGCAGTCAGAGGCAGGAGATTCACTTTTTATTTTCTCTCTCTTTTTACATACACAGACAGAGAAGAAGACCTATTTTGTAAGACATTAATATTGGGATTATAGTAGATTTCATAATTGGTGTAGTGATATGATACTCATACTTAAACTAATCTTTCTGAAAATTCAGTGCTTGCATATGGCGCAACAGGAGCGGGAAAGACCTACACGATGCTGGGCTCACCTAAAGAACCAGGAGTGATGTATCTAACCATGATGGACCTTTACAATTGTATGGATCAAATAAAAGAAGAGAAACTGTGTACTGTTGCCGTTTCATATCTAGAGGTAAGCTAACAGTTGTATTCTGTGTATTGCTATCAATAAAGAATATTTTCATATATAAAATACAGTGAAACCTGTCTGAAGGAATGATTAAGGAGTGACAAACAGGGTGGTTAAGAGAGATGTAATAGAGATGGAGTAGAACCATGCTCAACGATTTGGAGATGTTTGTAGGGTAAAATCTTAAAATAGGATGCTGCCCAATAAGAGTAATTTCTTCTAAAGATTTCATTGAACACTCCAGTGATCATCAGTATTTTCCAGATTATTTAATTATACACCCTTATAAAACACGGAGATATTATGTGCAACAAAATATCCTTGAGTTGGCTGATAACTTCAGGGCTGAGCACAACTGAAATGCCTATGAATAGTGTGGAATCACTTGATTGTAATTCAGACTGTTTGTTTGTTTGTTTGTTCCCCTTTCGGTTATGAGATTTTTTTTTTTTTTTTTCAGGTTTTTTGTTTGAGTTGCTATAGTAGTGTTTAAATTGAAAGGTTTTCTCTGGTTGAATTCAGACAACAGCTATTTGAAGATAAGGGCTGTCATAAATATAAAGGGAAGGGTAACCACCTTCATGTATACAGTGCTTTAAAATCCCTCCTGGCCAGATGCAAAATCCTTTCACCTGTAAAGGGTTAAGAAGCTAAGGTAACCCCGCTGGCACCTGACCCAAAATGACCAATGAGGGGACAAGATACTTTCAAATCTGGAGGGGGGGTGGAACAAAGGGTTCTGTTTGTCTGTGTGATGCTTTTGCCGGGAACAGATCAGAAATGCAAGCCTTCCAACTCCTGTTAAATTAGTAAGTAATCTAGCTAGAAAATGCATTAGATTTTCTTTTGTTTAATGGCTTGTAAAATAAGCTGTGCTGGAGGGAATGTATATTTTTGTAATTTAAGGTTTTGCCTAGAGGGATTCTCTGTGTTTTGAATCTGATTACCCTGTAAGGTATTTACCATCCTGATTTTACAGAGGTGATTCTTTTACCTTTTTCTTTTAATAAAATTCTTCTTTTAAGAAAGAACCTGATTAGATTTTTCATTGTTCTTAAGATCCAAGGGTTTGGGTCTGTGTTCACCTGTACCAATTGGTGAGGTTTATTATCAAGCCTTCCCCAGGAAAGGGGGTGTAGGGCTGGGGGAGAGGGGATATTTTGGGGGAAGACGTCTCAAAGTGGTCTCTTTCCCTGTTCTTTGCCTTGTCCTTGAACAGTATGCTGCCACCACCAAGCATTTTAAACAAAGTTTATACCTTGGGGAAGTTTTTAACCTAAGCTGGTAAGAAAAAGCTTAGGGTCTTTCATGCAGGTCCCCACATCTGTACCCTAGAGTTCAGAGTGGGGAAGGAACCTTGACAAGGGCATTTCAGCTGAAGCTGCTTTGCCAGTGGACTGTAGAATAAGTTATCTACTACCACCTTTTTCTGTTGTTGATTGTACTTGATCCCTTCTCTCTATCACAATGCTACTCTTGCACATTGCTCTCTCATTGCTAGCAGGAGGAGGAGCAGCAGCAGCTGTAGCAAACGAAAACAATTTGATCTTTCAACTCCTGCTAGAGCACAGAGAAAAAGTGTAGAATCAGTACAGATGTGCTCCAGTGTTTCTGTATTAGACATAAATGTGTCTTTCACTGCATTCTACCCAAGTGCTTCACTGGCAAAAAAAGGTTTGCGTATGTTGTTGCTACATAAGAGCTCTTCCTCTCCCCATCAAACTCCACCGTTTCACCAACCAGTGACAAGATTGTTGAAACTTTCACTTCACTGCTGCTTCTTCCAGTGCAATTGGGAGAGTGCTACTTTCATGAACAGTAGCAAAGAGGCCTTCCACATTAAAATTGTGGTAGGGGTTACAGATTCTGAAGCCTAATGTAACCCCTTAGATTAAGAAATAAGACTTGAGCAAATGTGTACATACAGCATTGAATTTTAGTAAAGCATAATGTCCCGATAAATTGGTACGTGTTACAAATTATAACTGATAAATTATACTCTGCAGAGGAGCATTAATCCTGGGGAAAGAGAGTCGGCTAAAACTTTTCTCCGACTGAATTAAGCTTGTTTTAATTTAAGACTCTTGAACAAACAGGTATACATGAAAGTGGAGCAAAATTATTCTTTTTTAATCTCAAGCACAATAGGATTTCATTTTTAAAGTGTGTGTGGTTTTTGTTTTGTTTTTTGTTTTAATTTCTTCTGGAGGTCTACAATGAACAGATCCGTGACCTGCTAGTAAATTCAGGACCACTGGCTGTCCGTGAAGATACCCAGAAAGGGGTGGTGGTTCAAGGACTAACATTACATCAGGTATGTAAATAATACTTTTATCTTGCATTCTAAGGCCATGTTAACACTACAAACCTTGGTCAATGAGAGCAACATCTGCATAAAGCTGCCATATTTAGTAGCCACATGCACAAGCGACATACTGGGTTCCTTGCATTGGCTATGCATACTCACCAGGAGTGCTTGTATCAGGGCAGTTCACTATGGGTATGCAGTATGCAACCAGCCAGCACTCTCTTTTGGGAAGTTTGGGCAATGAGTGGTGAGGCAGAAACGAGTTGCACAAAAGGTGATTGGATGCAAGGGATCAGCTTCCCAGCGTTTAGTCTCCATCCCATAATGTCATCTGTATCCTGTAATTTTTGCACCTTTTTTTAAAAAGAAATGCAACGAACCCACATGGTCCCCCTTGCTGTCTGCCATCTCTGACAAAAGCATGGAGCCTGTGCAGCTCTGCACTATTGTTGTAAGTGTTGCAAGCACAGGACACACAATCCTCCAGTATTTGCATAGTCAAATCAGTGGGGAATACAACCACTTCTTGTGGGACAGATTGCTGTGGGACATAGCAAGAACCAATTCAAGGGTGCTGGTGGAGTTCACAGAGCAGTTGCAGATCGTGGAGTGCAGCTTCTAGGCTCGAGAAACAAGCGCTGACCAGTGGGATCTCATCGTAATGCAGGCTTGCGATAATGAGCAGTAGCTGCAGTTCCGTTGGGTGCACAAGGTCACGTTCCTAGATCTGTGTGCCAAGCTTGCCTCAGCCCTTTAGTGCAGGGACACCAGAATGAGAGTTGCACCAACAGTGGAAAAGCGAGTGGCCATCACATTATGGAACCTTGCAATGCTAGATTGCTACCAGTCATTTGGAAAATCCATTGCGGGGGCTGTTGTCATGCAAGTGTGCTGGGCCATTAATCTGCGGCTATGCAGGATTGTGACTCTCAGCAACAGGCAGAACATGGTGGATTGATTTGCAGCAGTAGGATTCCTGAATTGCGATGGAACGATAGCATTTTGGCACCAGACTATCTTGCCACAGACTACATCAACAGAAAGGGCTATTTTTCCATGGTTATGCAAGCATTGAGATATTACCAGGGATGCTTCATCAGTGTTGGCTGTTCAGGAATGGTGCATGATGATCATATCTTTAAGAACACAGGACTGTTCAGAAAGTTACAAGGAGGGACTTTCTTTCCTGACAAGCGGATTACCATTAGTGATACTGAAATGCTCTAGTGATCCTGGAGGACCCAGCCTACCACTTGCTCCCCTGACCCATGAGGCTGTACACCAGCCACCTTGACACCAACAAAAGATTCAAGTACTGGCTCAGCAGGTGCAGAATGACGAATAAGTTTTTAGTAACTTAAAGGAACACTGTCATTTACTCACAAGATTGGATCTCAGTAGAAAAAAATCCCAATAGTTATAGCTGCCTGCTGTGTTCTGCATAATATCTGCGAAGCAAAGGGGGAAAAGTTGCTGTTGTGGCAGAGCTGGAGTGGCTGTCTGCTGAGTTTGAACAGCCAGATGCAAGTATTAGAAAACCTCCATACGGAGCTATATGGGTAAAACAGGCTTTGAAAGAGCACTTTAACAGTGAGCCACTGTAACGTATTGAGGTGTTTTGGGGCCTGTTATGAATTGTGTGGTGCTTGGTGTACATCAGTGAATATGACACTCGGCAGACTTATTAATTTTGTGATATTTGCTGTACATTTATCAACTGATCCTATGAGTTGTCACACTGTATAGTAACAAGTAAGTGGGTGCTCTTAGAATTGCTAGGCACTCTCCAGCATATATTGGGAGCTATGAATTATTTTCCAAATAATGGAATTTTATTCAGGAACAAAATCAGTGCAAAGAAAACTGTTCAGTTTAAAAGAAAATACATTAAAACCTTAATAAATTAATGGAACAGAACTTAACAAGGAGAAAATTTTCATGCGCATTTCACCTGCACATAACGCAACTGTGGCTTTCCCAGGTCAGTGTATGTGAAGCTGTGGTTGTCTGTAATGTTCCCCAGGATGGAGTGGTAGGAGTAGGGATGGCAGCCCCTGATGCCACATGGGATGTAGAGAGTTGCTATACTGGGAATTCTCCATGGACTACAACAGAAGGCAAGCTCATGATTGTTAAACCTGTAGATCAACAAGAGTTTGTAGCATCTGTTTGTTGCCAAAGAAGTCCCATTATGTCCTGGTACACCTCCCTCTCCCTTTTCTGCTGCAACTCCTGGGCCTTTCTCTTGTCGTCTTTTTTTTTTTTTTTTTTCCTTTTCTAGGCTGTTTACAAAGTTAACCCTCCATGCTCTTTGCTCACTGTCTGATGCAGCACTCCCTTGCAGGATCTTACTGAATATGTCATCCTGAGTCTTCTTTCTCCTCCTTTATTATCTGACACAGGTGTTCTGTGAAGGGAGGGGACCTCCCAGGGAACCCCTCTCCCCTCCCCCTCCTCCCCCCCTCCATGGCCACAATGGCTGCAGATAAAACACACTCAGGTACCTTTTGTCAATATAGTCACACTGAGAAAATTTAAGTTCAGAACTGCCTTCCCTAGCTCCCCTAAAGTTTTTTAAACAAGGCATGCTTATTGACATGTCTGCTTCAGAGTACTTGTGCATGCACCAGCCATGATGAATATGGCCCTCCAGAGGTGAGGGAAATGAGGAGGGAATTGCTTGCTTGCATGAAACCATGACTACAGGGTAATGGTACTGAATACTGACACCATTTTCCACAGGCAGTGGTGATTTTAGCTGATATCTCGCTCATGAGGCTAACAAAGGCACAGAGAGCACAGCTGTTGCTGGCGTCCCAAAGCCACTAGTCCTGTATGCTGCTAGTCTTTGTACTGCAATGGTGCCTGCCAAAGTTGTTGCTGACTGGCCCAGGGAAGTGTCTGATCATGGAGGAAGTAATAAGGCTCTTCTCCCAAAAGTTTCTAAGGATGGCATTTACACAGTACCGCCATGAAATTTTCATTGAGATCTCGGGAGGATTCAAGGGACATCCCTGTGTACATAAACAAACTACTCCATATGGCCCTCCCCATCACCTACCTCTACTTGGAAATGAAAAGCAGATAGCAGTACAATAGAGAGTTATCTTATCTGAGTAAATTTAATGTAAAGTTGACAACTGTGTCCTGTTTAGTTGGATGTGACATCAGTACATCATTTGAATGGGAAATACAATTACACACTTATCTGAAGTTCAGTCCCCTGCATCGGGCTCACCCATGCTGGACTGCTAGGACGGACTAGACTGCAATGGAGTCTCAAATGGGTCCTGGCTCACTACATAGCTCGATCCCAGCCCACCACCATGCTCCTCCTCACTGTTTGTGCCAAGGCCCTATGGCTTGGGCTCTATGGAGGTATCCACAGTGTTGTGCAGAGTGATGGTGGGATCGCAGCCAAGTGTGAGATGCAGCTCTTTGTAAAAGCAGCACATCTGCAGCTCGACACTGGATCAACTGTTGACATTCTGATATTCCTGATGCAGTTCTTTTGCTTTCACGCGGCACTGCTGCTGGTCTCTATCGTACTTCTGCATCTGCCCCGCACACAATCTTCTCATTGATGTCCACGTTTCTACGTCCGGTCCATAGCTGTGCTTGCGCAGTCTCTTCTCCCCACAGGCCCAAGAGAGCCAATATCTCCTGTCTACTCCAAGATGGAGTGTGTAGCTGGCATGGTCAGCTGGGCATTTGCATACAACAGGGGAGAGCTGCTACGTATGCTTGCCAAGCTGGAGAATCAGGAAAAGGCATTTCAAAATTTTTCAGGGTTTTAAAGGGGAAGGAGGCCTTCTGGTGTCTGTGAACCATGGGCAGCTGAGATCACAATTATGACCAGAGAGGTTCATGTTCGGTATTGTGTTGGTGTTCTATTAAGGTTGATATAAGTTACAGCATTTGCACTCATGCTGCATCGAAGTCAGTACATCAACCATGGCTCAACACAACTCAAGGAGGCAGTATGTCCCCGTTACGGGGACACAGTACTTACATCAGTGGGAGACAAATGTAAGTGTAGACACATGCACAACTAGGTCAACGTAAGCCACCTTGAGAACTTTGTAGTGTAGACCAGGCCTAAGACTCATAACTCCCCGGACATTGTGATGAAGCTTTTTCCTTTTTACAGACTCTGAGACTAAGCAAACTGCTTAGTTATACAGTGACTCTTCCTATGCTCGATAATTGAACTGGTGGTGCTGTTTCACCAGTTCACTTAGCACCATTAATACTTACATTGATATCTGTTCCCACTAGCCATGGTGTTTTGGTTTCATGTCCACTGTAACTTTGCTGTGCATTCTTCTTCATTGTTTGCAGTCTCACTGTTTCCTGATCACACTTCCCAGCAGAGCTGCCTGAAGCAGTGTATTCTGGATAACTTTGAAAGGGCTTCTAGAATATTTCAGCCAACCTGAACCCTGTGTGTGGGAGTGCAGAAAAGCCATCTAAATTTCACCAGTCACTTCTTGGGGTAGGAATGAGAGGTCTCTGCACACTTTGAAGCTTTTACACGAGTAATCTCTGTTCACACAAGCAATGCAGCAGTGAAGTCTTGTTGTATGGTTTGTTTGTTTGAATTAAGACTAGTTCCACAGTGACTGAATTGCCTTTGCATGGCTGGGAACATTTTTGTGTATGAATGTGAGGTGTTACCATTGGGGAGACCACTTGATAGCTAACGTATCAATTTTTTATAATATAAACAAGGCTGATGAGATGCTTGCAGAGCCAGGAATAAAACTGAAGAGTTCTGACACCCTCTATCCTGCTTTAACCAGCAGGTTACAATTATAGGTGGCACAGCTGTCAACGCTTACACCAAATGTTCCCTGACACTTCTTATAAAATACTTTTTCAGTTGTTTATAACTTTGCCAAACTTTAACCATCTAGGCTGAAATTCTCCATGTTGGGTATCTGCCGAAGGCTGAATTATTTTTGAAAACTTCATCAAAAATGGTTTCGCTGTTCTTCAGATTGAAGTGAAGGGACAATATGTTAAACTCCTAGCTTTTCATTGAGAAGCTCTAGCACATCTGTGCTTTGGAGCAGGGACTTGAAATTTGGCCTGGGGGTCTCCCTGGGGCCTGGGATGTGCCTTCTACCATCCCTGTTAAAACTTGGCCAGATCTGAACATATTATGACCCTCTGAAAATCTGTTTTCACAGGTTCAGAGGCTGTTAGAGTTTGACAGCTAAATTCTCTTAAGATTCCATCTGTCCTGAAATATGCTTCAGTCTAGGGGCTTCAGGGGTTGAGAAGGATTTTTTTCCCTGCAATTGCTCCTCCTTGGGACTGCTGTGGTGTCAGGCACAGGAACTAAGAGCAAAGAGACTGCTTCTAATCTGCTCTGCGTTCCTCCTGCTGGACCCAACCAATGTGGAGGACTAGGGGAACGCAGCCTGCATACAGCACTGCGGGGTAAGGAGCTGGGTTTAGAGCTGGACAGGATATGGGGTGACTGGGATGATACACACTGGTGGGGTCAGGGATGATGTGTGGGGCTGGGGGAGAAGGGTATGCGACTACTCGAGAACCCTCCCCCTCAGAAGCTAGAATAGAATCCAGGGTTCCTGAGTCTCATTTCTCTGCTGTCTGTAAATAGCTGTGAAAGCCACTGGCAAAATGTGTGCCTCCTCTCCTTCTCATGGCTAACCTACATAGAGGATGACAACCTACTACAGTAGAACCTCGGAGTTACAAACACCTTGGGAATGGAGGTTGTTTGTAACTTTGAAGTGTTTATAATGTTTTGTTCAGAGTTACAGTTCTTTTTTTCAAAAGTTTACATCTCAATATGACTTAGTTTCAAATCTGTATTATGCAGAAGAAGAATGCTGCTTGTAATTTAAATCTGAATTTAAATGAAATTAAATGCATCTTAATTTAAATAAAACAAGCACAGAAACAGTCTCCTCTACCTTATCAAATCTTTCTTAAATGTTCCCTTTATTTTTTTAATAGTTTACGTTTAACACAGTACTGTATTTGCCTTTTTTTTTTTGGTCTGTGCTGCTGTATGATTACATAATTCCGGTTCCAAATGAGGCATGTGGTTGACCGGTCAGTTCGTAACTCTGGTGTTTGTAACTCTAAGGTTCTACTGTATTTCTATCAGTTACTCTGATTCAACTAGCAGAGGTCTGAGCTGTGGATCTAAAAATTCTAACCTACTGATTACCCATGAGAGAGCCAATATTGTTACTCTTAATGGAATTTCTGTTTAAGAAATTGCATACCAAAAAACTAAATTTAAAAAATGCCAATAAGATTTCCTTTGCAACCTTAGTGCAGCGCTGTTGTGCATATGCATTATGATCGTCTTTATATGATCACATACTTTTCCGCAGGACCCCTGCCTTGTTCATTTAAATGGATGGATGTTGACTGAGTGAGCAGCTAATCAATACTTTGTTTTGTTCTCATCCTTCAGTGTATGGTCTCGGGCCTTGTTCATTGCCCACTGTTCAAACCGTGCTTTGAATGCAGAATTAATTTCCTCATGGGCTTTTCTATGACACTCAACTCACTATGGTATCTGAGTGTTTCATAGACGTTACCTCACAGGAGAATTGTGAAGATAAATTAAAATGGCATATTCTCTTTTTATGTATAGAGAACTTAGGCACAGATACTTCAACATCAAAATATATGCTAATTTTGGGTGGACAATTTGAGATTCCTATGGTCTGATTCCCTACCCTTCCATGCCAAGAGTTTATAGCACTTTCTGTTCAGAGCACACCTCTCACTGACTTCAGTTGCAGCTGTGATTGCTGAGCACTTCTCTAAATCTACCCCCAGTATCTCAAGTCAGAACAACCAGAAAATGAGGAATGTTGAATGGCTGTTTGTGAAAAGTTTGGTTTAAGTGGTTTGCCCAGCATCACATAGGACCTTTGTGGCAGACACAGGGATTGAATACAGTTTTCAGGGTGGCATTCAAACCACATGGTGGTCCTTTCTCTTCCTGCAGCCCTCTCCCTCGTTCACTAAACATGTTCCAGTTTCTGCAGCAAATGAGTCGGGGATCCTACAGACAACAGTCTCGTTAACCCGATTCATTCAAACACGACCTTGATTCATTTCTTGA
The DNA here is from genome assembly GCF_965152275.1 of Natator depressus. Lineage (NCBI taxonomy): Eukaryota > Metazoa > Chordata > Testudines > Cheloniidae > Natator > Natator depressus. Next base: position 43,618,940 of record NC_134239.1, read on the forward strand.
GCACTGTCCACTCCACCATGAATGAGGCAAGATCCTCTGAAAAAATTAGTATGTAATCCTGTAATTAAAGACCTTATTGCAATACCTATGCAGAAAGGGGTGGAATTAAGGTTACATGGGAAGCCTTAATTCTGGCCCTTCCGAACTTTTGAGAGGTTGGCTTTGCAGCTGTAATGTTCTTTAATGTAGTTCTTTGTTTGTAATAAGCTTATAAAGAGTTGTCTACATCAGTGGTGGGCAAACTCTAGGGCCTGCCCCCCTAGGAGGAGGTATGGAGGAACATTTTGGGGAGTGCGGTGGAGCCCGGGGTAGCCTCCACAGGGGGTGCGGAAGGAGCACCACACCCCCATCCCAGCTCTTCCTTTATCCCCAGTTCCACCCCCCAACTCCATCTTCAGCCCCAAGCTCTACCGCTGAGGAAGCCTTGTCTGTGCAGTAATGGAGGGGCGTGGACAAATTCCCTTAATGGTAAGGAGGGACACGAGTGGAAAAGTTTGTGCTCCACTGGTCTAGATATGTAAACTTACTATATATTTTTAATTAAAATAGATATCCTTCAAAAGTTTTCTCTTAATTACAAAAAAAACTTTATTTTAAATGACTTCGTTTCAAAAAGAAAATTTCGCCTCTGACTTACTGAGTTTTCTCGCCCCTCCCCCCCCCCCCCTTCAAGTAACTCCTCTTAGGATGATTTTAAGACCATTAATTACTTATCAACTGTATCTAAAGCCTGTTCCCTAATTAAATCTCATAAATATTACTAATTTCTTGTGTAATCTCAACACTTTGTAGCCTAAATCTGCAGAGGAGATCCTTCAGATGTTGGATTATGGAAACAAGAATAGAACACAGCACCCCACTGATCTGAATGCCTCATCTTCTCGGTCCCATGCTGTCTTTCAGGTAAGATGATATAGCACAGGGATTCTCAAACTTCATTGTTCTGCGACCCCCTTTTACACAACCCCAGGAGGGGGGACCAAAGTCTGAGCCCACCTAAGCCCCACCTACTGGGGGGGGTCATGGGGTCATGACACAGAGTTGGAAAACCACTGATATAGCATGTTTAATGGCTGATATCTGAGACTTAGTGAGTTTTAGATAAAAAAAAAAAAATTAAGTAGTTGTTTAGGTTCAAAATGGCTATCTGACTATGGCAATCTCGTTTTATTAGGTTGGGTAGGAGGCGAGAAATACTGCTCATTTTTACTATGCTTCTCTCTCAATTTGTGTGCTTTACGTTTATTTTAACTTTGTAACTGTTACCTACTTCACAGTGTTTTGGGGATACAGTTTATATGAAATACATTATAAAAAATAAAGTTGCATTGTTCATTTTCCCCCTCCTCCCCCCATGAATCCTTCAAATAAAGTTCCCTCAGGAATGGGTTTTAGATACATTTGGAACCTAACTTGAAGCTGCCATGATGCTTTAAGAAACTGATATGAGAAAAAACATATGCATACCAAAAAACTCCGAAGATCTATAAAAATATTTATACAATATTGATAAATTGTGTCTGCAACAAGGGAAATACATAAGTGACTGTATTTGACAAAACCTTAACCCTTTCGTGACTTCATGCACATGTATGTTTCCCCCACTTGCTTAGCAAGATCCTTGGTGTTAAATATTACTTTAAAATTGCCTGAACTGGTGGTTTTTTTTATTTTTATTTTTTTTTTTAATTTTTTTTGTCTTTGAGATAGGCCTTGTTGTTTCTCTCTATCATTGTGATGAGTATTTCCTACCCTTTCCAAAAAATACCTTTGAGTTCTGTTGATGCCCTTGAGGACCCTTGGGTCAAAAGTAGCACTGGAGCATGTATGCATAAAATGCCTTGACTGTCTGTCTTTTAACCAGTCTGCATTTTTAAGCATGAAAGGTTAAATCAATTAGAGATGTCAGTAAATTTGAGATGCATAGACCCTATAACAGTGTGGAAGCACCACTAAGTTAAAGTTGCATCATGACCTCCATTTAAAGATGGGCTTTCCTAAAGCCTCAAAAGTCAATATGCTTAGTCAGATTTGTTTGAAATTGGGTGTGCCTCAGGAGTTTGCAGGGTAGGATTAGTGACCCAGATCTGGAATTGTTTGAGCTGGGGTTTCGGTGATATAAGCCCTGGGGAAAAAATAACCATTTTAAAAAATGCTTCTAGGTGGCTTTTTGCCCAGAGCTAGAGATCAAATTGCTGATGTGATCCAAGTCAAAATGGTCTTAGTCTGAGTTTTACCCAGATGGTGCATGGCACCTACTAAATCTTTGGGGGACTCAAACGGAGAACAGTTTTTAATAAAACTAAGGCACTAATGACTGGATAAATCACAGACCTGTTGATGGCTGTGAACTCACACTGTCACTAACATAACTAAGGATAAATTAAACATAAGCCCCCACCTCAGACAAAAAGACTTTGAACTGGTTGTCTGGAGGCTGCTGCAATTTGTGAGTCCTAGATGACAATTCCATTCGGGGGGGGGAACGTCATCAAAGTAGGTTGGGGGAAGGGGGATTAGACATGTGAATGCTTCATGGGAGGAGGGGGGGTATGTGGGGAAATAGGAGAGGGCTTCAGGGCTGCAGTGAGGAAAGGGGGTGAGGGGGGTTGGATGGTATGTGACATAAGAGAGGTTGAGGATCAATTGTGGGAGATGTAGTACCCCCAGCTCTGCTGGTGCACCCCAACACTACATGAAAGCTATTAATAAAGAGTTGGAAGAAGATTAATCAGGAAATTGAATGGTTCATGTAACAGGTGGTCAGCAGACGAAAGCCCCCTCTTCAGGGTGTAGCTTCAATAGGCTGGGTTTCTTGAGGTGGGGAATTTTGTATTCACTCTCCAAGATATTACCCAGGAAACGTCACACTTTTGTTCCAAATTCTAATCTTGTCTGGTATGCTCACTATATTCCCTTGAACCCCAGCTCTCATATCTGTCACATCTCCCCTCTTGAGAGGTAATGTACAATCCCAGCCCACAATACTACATAAACCATTCATTTTATACAATGGACCCCAAAGACAGTTAAACTTAATTCAATAAGGTGTCTCAAGGATATTGCCATTGTGGCAGATATGGAAATTTTCTGCAATAGAAACATTTGTATATGAAGAAATGAAGACTTAGGGGGGATGAGTTTCACTGCTTGTGGTGGGGAGGCTTGGGTATAAGAGTGGGAAGGGACCCGGTTGGGAGGTCACTGAATAGGTCAGCAAAAACAATGAGGAGTACTTGGGGCACCTGAGAGATTAAACAAATATGGCACAAGTACTCTTCCTTGTTTTTGCTGATAGACTAACACAGCTACCCATCTGAAAACCGAATAGGTCAGGGACTTGGCTGGAGAGTTGTGCCGAAGGACTGATGGGGCTCAGCTGGTGTGTGTGGTTTCTTTTTCTTTGGGGGAGGGGACTGGCCCAGTGTGCCCTTGGAGAGGGGGTTGGGGGGGGGGGATGATCTGTACAACTGCCTAAATGATTACTAATTCCTACCAACAACATATCTTTTCCTCTTTAAAAAGAAACCTAGGAAATTCTATGGCAAAAAATACTTTTAATGCAGAGTTAAGGTTGCTTGATGGTATGTCATCCCTTTGGAGAACTGAGTTGAGCAAAACTCCTCTGAAAACCAGCAAATGCATGAGCAACTTTAACTTTATCCTCTTTCATTAGTGCCCCAACACACCCCATTAACACACACATCTTTACTCTAACCACACAGTTGCTGAAATGTACGAGCCCTTTTACCTCCTTTTTACAGTCAGTTTACTCTCAGCTATAGGATTACATATAACATTACTAAAGGACAAAAAAGAAATGAAAAGTTGCCTGTGTCACCTATCCTCTACTCTCTTCAAGCAGTGCCTCAATATGCGCACAGCATCTACTCTCATAGATGTACCCACATTAGCTGGAGCAGAAGGTAGAAGGAAGGTGGCATGGACAACCTTTTCCTTTTTGTCCTTTTAATAGCATGAGATGGAATCCGGGGGGGCGGGGGTGGGGTCAGGCTAAAAGTCTTGTCTCTTTCACCTACAGAAGTTGGTTCAATAAAAAATATTACTTCACCTACATCTTTCTGAAAAACCTTTAGCAATTTGATAATAGTTTTGCTGTAAAATGGTCCGTTTAAAATTAACTAAAAGGAAATTAAATAAAACAAAAAAAACTTTAACCTTAAGATGTATACTATGGCTTTGTCTACCTCAAACAGAAATTTCTGAATCTTGGAATTCCCCTTCTTTGTTTAGCAATGAAAATTTTGTGTTCACTGTACAGACAAGGGAAACTTCTAGATTTAGAAGTTTCTGCTTGAGAGAAACTGCCATAGTAGTTGTCCAGTCCAGTTGTCTGTCTCTTGAGCTGGCTAACTGGAATACAGCTGCTGCAACTGAACTCTGTGAGTACGGTGACTAGAGTCAAACTATTTCAACATGAGCAAAAGTGGAAGACCCATTGCCCAAATTCGTAGCTATTCTGAGAAAATTCATGAAGATGGCAAAGAATCTTGGATGCAAAAAATGCAAAGAAAAGGGGGTGGAAAGGCCGACCATACAAAGAACCACTTTGCAAAATGCAATTGAAAGAACAGATACCAGAACCACTGACTTTGAGTAACCAGATGCAAATATTAGAATCTGAATCAGGATGAAGGTATTGATAATACTGCATTGCCACTGCTAAGTACATCAAAAGAAAGTTGGCCAAAGACAATGAGGAAGTATCACGGTTTTTCAACGACAAACGGATGTGCTTGTAATAACTCCACAACTGAAACAAAAAATAGACTAGAAAATTGCAGAATATTTTTACGCCTGTAATATTCCCTTTTTTGTTGTTGAGAATCCAACTTTCAATCAATAATCAGCTGCCAAAGACTGGGCTACAGAGCACCCAGTTGAAAGAAGGATAGCAGGTGAACTGTTAGATGCGGTCACTGATGGTTTGAAGGTGAAAGAAAGCAACAAATTATGTGGGAAAGCGTAACATTAATACCAAATGGCTGGAGTGATGTGTACAATGACCCAATGATAGCTAACTGTGTGCACATAAGGAAAATCATGGTGTATGTCAGCAGTTGATACTGGAAGCAATAAGAAGACTAGAAAGTACTGTGCTACACTGGCAAGAGAAGCCAAGGCATTATCAAATGAGCTGTACAATTGTGTTTTTAAGAACTACCTGACAGACCATTTGAAAAAGATGCAAAGTATGAGAAGTGATTTGAAACAAGATCACAATACTTTGGTTACGTATGGCTGTGCATCATATTGGCTAAATCTACTTGGACAAGACCTTACACCAAGTCTTTTGAACGAGGTTGTAGATTTACAAGAGTATTTTTGTAATCGCCGTGTGCCTGGAGTCTGATTAAGAGAATTCCAAGCTTCTGTAAAACCTCCATTCCTGGTGACACACGATGGAACAGTCAAATAACTTGCCTAGAAACATATGTTTAAAAATCAACTGCGTAATCTCCAGGATTGTGAGTAATCATTAGGCAGCACTTGAAAATAGAGTGGTCAGTATAATTCATAATCAAGGACTTTACCTAGAAGCAAAGAACTTGATCAGTCAGTTGAAATCAGTTGCTGTGGCACTTGACACACTCCAAAGGGATACATCAGCAATTTCTGTTGTGTGGTACAAGCACTTCATTTATTAGTAGCTCCAACTATACTTTGTACACAAGGCAGAAGTGCCTCATAAATCTCTTTTGTAATTACTCCATATTGGCCAACCTCCTTCATCCAAAATCTGAAGTAAAGCGACTGTCAGCTGAACAAGAAGAAATTTCAAGGCAGTGGCTACTCAACAAAAATCCTGTTTTGGGGTTTTTTTTTTTTTTTTACATATTTACTAGCATTTAAAGTAGAAGAATCTCTGTATCCAAATGCAGTGTTTTTTCATCTGCCATGAAAGAGAGTGTTTTCTCTATAACATGGGAAAAATCTGAAGAATGCTAATATTCTGACTTTATAGAACTCGTGTTGCAATTGCATCAGTGTTTGGCAAGCATAGAACAAATCTTTTTAAACTTTGGATATATCCATTCAGAACTGAGGTATAGGCTTGTGTATCCATATGGCAGGGTGTACCAGGCCCTTTGAGGCCTCCGGAAGGCCATGCTGTCCTACCACACCCCGCCTGAGAAAAAAGGCAGAGTGGAGTCCTCTAAGCAGCCTAGAGAAGCTACAGGGCAGGAAGCCAATCAGAGCCTACAAGCCTCCTATAAAAGGAGTTGCAGGGCCTGGACAGCTCAGTTGCTGGCTGGAGCCAGAAGAAGGAGGGTGCTGTTCCTGGCTGGCTGAAGAAGCTGCAGCAGCTGGACAGAGCAGTCACTGGCTGGGACCAGAAGGAGTGGAAGTCCTGGGAGACTCCAGAGGTACAGAGACTGGGGAGAAACCCTGCATAAGCAGGTGTAGGAGTGTGAAGCTGTATAGGCACAGAGGCCTGGGTGAGACAGAACCCTAATGAGAAGAGCCAGAAACTTGTTAGCTCACCAGGTGAAGGGGCATGTGAGATAGAACCCTGAGAGAATAGAGCAGAGATTGTTACAGACTCTCTAGGCAAGGAGGCCTGGGAGAGACTCTGCTTAAACATGGAACAGGCTGAGGACACAAGAAGCTGATGGGACAAAGTGGGAAACAGCCCAGAGAACACAGCAATAGACACTAGTGACAGAAACAGCAGGTGACTGCTAGTCGTAGGGTCCCTGGGTTGGGACCCAGAGTAGTGGGCAGACCTAGTCCTCCCCACCGGCCACAGACAGAGTGGCCAAGGGCCAAGGAGGAAAAAAAATTTCGTTTGGAGCCTGAGAAGGGTGAGGTTGCTTTAAACAGGCCCAAAGATGGGACTAAGGACTTTGGGGAGGGGCCAACCTTTTGTTGGACTATTACCCTGGAAGAGGTTTGTTTTCCGTCTGTTTCACGTACAGACTGCGTGTTGCTCAGCTGGAAGACTGCATTACTGAAAACCCATCTGGAACAGGATACCAAAAAACAGCGCAGCATGTGTCTGGCCAGGAGGAGGTGCTCGCGAGTGGAGAGTGGTCACATCTTTACCATCTGACAACATCAAAGTTAGTGTTCTGCTACAGAATTCTGCAGGGCCAAGTGGATTTAGATTGGCAGTCTGCAACTCTGCATGCTCCTGATTGCTTAATACTTCAGGCCTACAATTCTGCATTATTGTCATTCTCATATAATCAAATGTTTTCAACATGAGATGTATTACTTCCTTGAGGAAAAACTAACCAAAATATTTACTAAACATTCCAATGTTCAGTATTGTCATTACATATATTAGTATTATGCCCACTGCAGTTTTACTTTTTATTTGTACACTCTTAAATTAATCTCTGAATCTACTGCCACAATTTGAATATGTAAATAAAACTAAGTATTATGTGCTTTGCATTAATATGTTTTTTAAATAGGAAATGCCTTAAACTGTGACTGACTGGTTTTTCCTGGGACAGTAAAAACATGATTTTACCCGGTAGAAACCACATCTGCTAAATACCATGCCATCCCTGCAAAGATAATATCACCAGATTATTATTATCCAGTCAGAGTTTCTTCCACATTCATTGCAACTTCTCTTATCCAATTAGTCCTTGTAAATGAGCTAGATCTTGACCCTTTGCTTGGGTTTACTTTGTCTTTTTAGATCTATTTAAGATGTTGACCAAAATATTTAGTTGGCTTTCTCCTACAAATGTCTGTTTTCTTGTTCATTGCATAAACTGTTGTTCAAGAACCAAGATTCATTCTGTCAACAAAAGTAATATACTACCTTATTTTATATTTGTCTGTATCTTATGTGCAGGATTATTTACACTAGAGCTGGGTTTAAAAAAAGTTGTTGTTTTTTTTTTCCTTCAAAGAGTAAATTCACTGAGAGATGCATTCGGGAGGGGGCTGGAGGTGGGGGTGCAGGGTCTGATTGGGGATGGGGGGGTGGTCTAGCCAGGAGTTAGGGTGTGGGAGGGTGCTCAGGGCTGGGGTAGGGGGTTGGGGTGTAGAGCACTTACCTGGGGCAGCTCCCGTTTGGTGCGGGGGGTGCAGGTTCGGGGAACTCAGGTGGCTCCACGCGGCCCTGTTCTTGCTCTGCAGGCACCGCCCCCTGCAACTCCCGTTGGCCGCGATTCTCGGAGCCGACCCCCGTTCCTCCCCCCCATCGCCACAGCTTGGCAAAGATGGAACGCAGGGGCTTAGGGGCTGCAGCCCAGGGGCCAGGGCTAAGTGGGCCCCAGAGCCCTGGGCTGTAGCCCCTGAATCCCCACCCTGTTTCTGAATCCATCCCTGCGAGCACAGGCTGGAGGACTCGGGAGGAGCAGGGGCAACCATGTAGCCAGAGAGAAGCAGCGGTTTCCCCTTCAAAGCGACACTTCTTTCCAGCCGGCTGCGCAGCTGCCCTGTGCTCCTCCTGAGTCCTCCAGCCCGCATTCGCAGCACTCCGGCCGGCTGCATCTCCCGCCTGCTCCCCTGAGGCTGCAGGTGAGCCTCCTTCCCTGCCCTCCTGCTTCCCCACAGCTTCTATCCCTGCAGCTCCTCTCCCGTGGAGAAGTGCCCCCCTCCCCCACCTCTGCAGGGGGTGCACTGGTGCTGAGCTGACTGAGTGCCTGGCCTGGGGCCCCCTGTTGTTGGGGGACCCTGTGCCAGGGCACTGTGTGTTTTCATGGTAAATCCACCCCTAGGAATGGGAGTACCAAAACTTGTTGGAAATTTGGGTCAGACCAAACTGTTTAAAAAAATAAACCTAGTGCTGTATAACTCCAGTATCAGTTTTGGAGACCTACTTGTTAAGGCTCTGTGCTCTACATGAGAAACACCAAAATCCTGAGTCCTTCAGGTAAACTGAGGATGCTAAGGATCAAGCACAATTCCATGTGAAGGACCACTTGCAAAAATGGTCAAAGTGTCTGAGTCAGCTGAGTGCAGAGCTGAGATTGACTTTGGGGAACCACTTTTCAGAAGGGACCTGTGCCCCAAATGAGTGCCACTGATGTCGCCATACTGGGCTTACTGAATCTGTTCTGATGAGTCAACACCATTGACCCTAAGCTCTGCATAAGAGATTTTGAAGTTGTCAGATGCATGTTTGTCAACCAGAGGCAGGGAGTATAACACAACCAACTGCGAAGAGTGGCTCACTAAATCTCTGACTGCTGTATTTTTCTCAGACATACGAGCACCCTTGTCTATATCTAGACTTTGGCTCTCAGGAAAGTGCACAGAGTTCAGGAGTTTTGTATACACAAAGAATACTTTACGTCTGTCTCGCTGCAGAGGTGCCAAAGGACAAGTTCTTCACCAGTGAACTCGAGTAACATCTTTCACTACCTGACCTTTGGGCTGGCTGTGGTGGTACTGCCCACACTTCAACACTATGAACACCTGAGCCACAACATGTCATATAAGATGCTTTACTGAGAGACTCAGTGGAAATGTGTGCCTGTCACAGCTCCTTTCTCATCCTCCCTTACCATAAGAATAGTTTCAGCTGGTGGACTGGAGTGCTCACCTAGATCTCCATCCTCCACAAGTTTTATGAACTCTGAAGGAAACAAGATGCCACATCATGATACTGAAGATAAGTGTTGTTTGTCTGGCTTGCAAGGTTTTCACTCTGGTCAAATCTTCCAAACCTGTCCAAATTCTGATGGGCAAGATTAGGGCCATGTATTCACCAACTGTTAAAGGATGGTTTGATCTAGCCAGATGCACCTAAGTTTTTCTGCTCTGGGAGGATAACCTCCACAAATGACTCACCTACCATGGAAAGATGTCTTGGTAGTCTTTTTTTAGTAGAGATTATAGTCAACATCACAAATGGTTTATGAAGTCTGTGTTGCATCACCTGTTCTACAAGTGAAATGAATCACAGTTAGGTCTCTTTCCATTAATTGGTAATGCCCATTGAGTCCAGGTCTGCTTCAGGGTCAAGGAAGACCCAACATCATGACTGTCTTTCTCTGGACTTGGATCAGGAATTCCTCTGTGAATGCCCTCTGATATTGTTGATTCAGGAAGTCTTTCTGAACATGAATTGGTATGTACCCAAGATGCTGTCAATAGCCCTGGCATGGTAGTTGGTAGATTTGTCCCGACATCCAGTGTTTGACTTTGGAACTACAAGTCCTGTTTTTCAGTTTACTGGATCTCAAGGTTGAAGTGTCTCCACCCATGTCAGTTTATTGGATCTGCAACTAGAATCTTAGGTTGCTGGAAGAGTTAGGGCAGGTCTACATGTAAAAAGCTGCAGTGGCGCAACTGCACCACTGTCACGTTTTAGTGAAGATGCTCCTACACTGACTGGAGAGCTCCTCCCTTTGGCATAGTTAATCCTCCTTCAGGAAAGATTAGCTATGTTTACTCCTGTTGACAGCGCTGTATACACTGGAGTTTAGGTTGGTATAACTACATTGCTCAGGGGTGTGGATTTTTCAGACCACTGAGAACCTGGTTATACAAACGTAAGTTTGTGGTGTGGACCTGGCTTTAGTTGAGGGTGTTCTACTTGAACAACCAGAAGAGAGAATTTGAGCAGTTCAAAGGGGAGTGAATTGGTGACCGTCATTCTTATTACACTTGGAACAAATTTAAAACTCTTCAACTTCTAGTTGGATGTCATTTGGCTGCTATTCCAATTTTCCACCTTCCAGTGTATGGATCAACTGTCTTTATGTACCCTACAGTAATCAAGTTTATGAAGGGTTTGCTCCATATGCTACTGGGGCTGCTTAGAGTAGGTCCTTTGCCACAAGAGACTGGTTTTTCCATTTCAATGTATTCAAAGTGCAATGGGCACTGCAGTGGAACAGACTATTTAAAGCCACTTTTGGAGTATTTCTTTCAGTACCTGCTACTGTAGGGTGCATCGTGTGTGTGTGTTTGTCTGTCTGTCCCTTTTGCCTCGTAGTCCCAAATGAGAGCTGTGTCTATGAGCCCAGATTACAACACAGCTCCTCTGTTCAAACATTTTTTAGACTGTTCGGGGAAAAAATCTCTGTGAAGAGAACATTCCTAGAGAATTGATGAATTACGTGACCGTTAGACCAAGTTAGATACAGAAAATATGGTTTTATCAGACTACCTTCCGTATCTCAAGCTCCAAGGCCTGTGCCTTTCATCTGTAAAGGTCCACTTGGCTGCTATTTCGGCCTTCCGTCCACTGCTCAAGGGTAGGTCGGGTTTCACCCAGGACATGACTGCCAGGTTCTTCAAGGGCCTCAAGCACCTCTACCCACACGTCGGGGACCCCGTTCCACCATAGGACCTGAATCTTGTGCTGTCGCAGCTCAAGTGATCCCCATTCGAGCCTCTGGCTTCCTGCTCTCTCCTCCTCCTGTCCTGGAATGTCACGTTCCTAGTTGCAATAACATCTGGCTGACAGGTCTCCGAGATCAGGTCTCCCAGATTAGGCCGCTTGCCTCGGAACCGCCCTATAGAGTCTTCTACAAAGACAAGGTCCAGCTGTGGCCACACCTGGCTTTCCTGCCCAAGGTTATCTCACAGTTTCATATGGGCCAGGACATTTTGTTACTTGTCTTTTTTCCTAAGCCGCATAAGTCGGAGGAGCGTAGGGTGCATTCCCTAGACATCAGGAGGACTCTAGCCTTTTACATTCAAAGGACCAAGCCATTCTGCAAGTCGACGCAATTGTTCATTGCGGTGGCCTACAGGATGAAAGGGCATCTGATGTCCGCTCAAGAATTTCTTCTTGGATGATTGTCTGCATTCGCTGTTACAATCAGGCAAGGGTGCTACCTCCAGTGATAGTAACTGCCCATTCAACCAGGGCACAAGCCTCTTCAGCAGGTTTCCTAGCCCAAGTGCTTATCCAGGACATCTGTAGGGCGCCCACCTGCTCGTCTGTCCACATGTTAACGTCCCATTACGCACTTACCCAGCAAGCCCGAGACGATGCTGCCTTCGATAGAGCAGTACTGCATGCCGCTAGACTATGAACTCTGAGCCCACCTCTGCGGATATTGCTTGTGAGTCACCTAGAATGGAATTGACGTGAGCAAGCACTCAAAGAAGAAAACATGGTTACCTACCTTTTTCATAACTCTTCTTCGAGATGTCTTGCTCACGTCAATTCCATACCTGCCCGTCTACCCCCGTCAGAGTTGCCGGCAAGAAGGAACTGAGAGGGCATAGGGTCGGCAGCGCCTGTTATACCAGTGCATGAGTGTGGCACTCCAGAGGGCACTACAGCTGACCCTACGGATACCACTAAGACAAAAATATCTGAGTGTACACACGGGCGCTCGCACACCTAGAATGGAATGGACATGAGCAACGCATCTCAAAGAACAACAGTTATGAAAAGGTAGGCAATCGTTTTTTCCACAATGTGAATGAATGGGCAATACTGCTGAGCTACAGTTACTTACCAGTAACATCTCTTTACTGAAGATCAGAACATCCACTCTCTTTTCTTATGGCACTTGGGACTCTACACTGTGAATTTAAAAACTATATTCTGTCTTTTTTGGACAAGACACATTACATTTAAAATGACCATTGCATTATATACATCTCGAAGAAAAAAAAGCCATTTTAGTCTGAAGTCTGCAAGACTGATTTGAAAGTGCATTCGTGTCTTTAGCAGGTAAACTTGAATTTTCTCCTATTACTACATAAAGTGGGGAGCATACAATATTACGACTTGTTGGAGGGGAGCAGATAATCTTTGAACTTATCGCACTCTGTCCCTCTCCCCTAAATAGTAATTTCTGCTTAATACTTCAGTATGTACAGAGTGATAACTCCAGGCAGTACTTTGTAAACACCTACACAAACATTTTTATGTAACTATCCTTATGATGTGGAATTGTATTGTCCTTTAAATAAGAGCTATTGCTTGGGGAGAGGGTGGTGGTGGTTGTTTTTTTAATCCTTGCAGTTTTTTTTTTCTTTTATAGATTTATTTAAGGCAGCAAGATAAAACAGCAAGTATCAGTCAAAATGTTCGTATTGCCAAAATGTCCCTCATTGACCTGGCAGGGTCTGAACGTGCCAGTGCCACAAATTCCAAAGGAGCTCGTTTTAGAGAAGGGACCAACATTAACCGTTCACTGCTAGCTCTTGGAAATGTTATTAATGCCTTGGCGGATCCAAAGGTAAGTGCTGCTTTGTTTCAGATACAATAAACGTGCACACATGTCAACTTTTCCTTATACCATTTAACCAGAGGGAGTATCATTAAAAAGAATACAATCTTGCCTTATATTTTCTAATATGTGCACTAATTTAGAAAATATATAAAAACTTCTTTCCCTGTGGACTCCCACTGTAGGAATTGTCTGCTATACTTTGCAATCACTGAACAATCTAAAGCAGCTTAACTGTTGTATGGTGAGCACACACTGAGTGCTGATGTCATATTTCATGTGCACTTATAGGGAGGGAGCCTTTTATAAGAGTCCTGAATGCCTCTTGTATCACTAGTGCTAGCAGTCTCATTACCAGCATCATCTTCTCCTTGATTGCCAAATTCGTTTAGTTAGAATTTTTGTAGTAATTAGTTAGCTTAACTATATGTAGATTTTTATATAAAAATGTAGCACACTGCTTTTCCCAACCTTTAGCTTTAGAACATTTATCCAATGAAAAATATGTCCAGGCTTTAAGCATTGCGCTACATGCCTGAATAAAGTGTCACTCTAGGATCCCCTTGTTACATACCTAAAATGCTTGAGAGAGAGGGATTCATAAGGGTAAATAAGTTTTTGTTCCTGTCCCACAAACATTACATCGTAGAATTCATCTGTTCGTAAAAGGAAAAGTTTTTGCCCTCGGGTGTATAATATTCATGTCTCCTAAACGCTTGCCTGCTTCCACAATACTAAATTACCTACTGTAGATAAAGAAGAGGCAGGATTGTGCCTCAAGGTTCATTAAATGGCTATTTCTTCTCTGAAGTTTGCTTTAGGTCGTTTTAAATAATACACAAGAGAAAATGTTTGAGACATCACAATAATGAAGTGAAGTTTGTAATACTACAGCTAAAGAGTATCATTGAGAATTACAGCGTTTGTTAGGTCTACATAATTAACAAATCATTAACACATGCAGAATGTGAATGTTTTATGGCTTTCAGTGTTTTATTGCCCTTTTTAGCAAACTTCATTCCTCACCCACTTGTTGTAAAATGTTACTTGAAAGGGTTGTCAGATCTGTATCCCACAACCTGTTCGCTATTGGAATGTGACCCTGCCACTTCCTGGCTGCTCTTTTAGAACTACTGGGATTATGTTGTTTAACCATTTCTTCATTACATTATTTTCCTTTAGTTTCTTTATCGGTTGCCATCTCATCTAGGTAGGTTAGTGAAATCCTTAGGTGAAGGACTCTCTTCTTGTACAATATTTCCCAATGATGAGATAACGTGTCACTAAAGTTCATTCAAGTTTGTCATTCAAAGTTTATACCAAAGATAAACCAAACCATTTATTTATCTTTCATATCTCTTCTCCAAAGCCATCAAGCATATTCAGAGAGGCTTGTGTGTATAAAGTGAATAGAAAAGAGTATAGCGCTATTTCTGGTAGAGTACCATGCTGTTCCAGAAGTCATTCTTCTTGTTCATAGCCTTTGGGGGGGGATGCAGTCCTCTCCCACCCCTGAGCCCAGCTCATACATAGAAGACACTGCCCCGGGGGGCCCTGTGGTTGGGCTGGGGGGCAGTTGCAGATGGGTTCTGGGGGTGAGGGGATGTGGGTATCTGGGCTGGGGGGAGAGGATGCGGGTATCTGGGCTGGGGGGATTCCACGACTGGAGAAGGGGAGTTTGGGTTTATTGGCTGGGTCTGGGGGGAAGGAGTTGTGGGTGTCTGGCCCCCCGGCTGGCCTCTGGAGGGGGAGAGGTCAAAGGAACAGGAACTGGGTTGTCGTAGGGGTTTCTTTAACTCTCTACTCCTGGGGGGATTTTTGTGTGTCTCTGTATTGTTACAGACATACTTGCTGACAAGTATTTTGAAATAAATTGTCAAAATAATTGAAACTGGTGTGATTATGTAGTGTTATTTTGACAAATAAAATTTGCAGAATTTTAAAATACCGTGTGCAGAATTTTTAAATTTTTTGGCGCAGAATGCACCCAGAAGTACATAATGTATCCTTTGAAATTTGTAAGCCTGCCACTTACTTTAATTCATTCATTTCATGTATTCAGCTGTACTCTCAACTCTAGAGCCAGATCGGAAGTTAATTTCAGGAATAAGTCCTTCAGTCCTTATTTACATAAGTGCCTTCTTGAGGGATCTGCAGAAGTATCCTCATGAAGGAGGGGGGAAAAGTTACTATTAAAGTTTTCTTTATGTATTGCTATTTCCTGTCCCTACTAGCCTTCTCTTTCTTGCTTCATTGGATTGCTACTGGTTTTGTAGATAAAATGGAGAGAGTGGTTATAACTGCATTGAAACTTAGGATTCAGAATTGAGGGTTGTGTATATGTACTGTCATTACAATGGACCAACAGACGTGGCCTACCTCCTGTTAAACTGCTTTAGAATCTTTCCATGATTGTGAGCCATGGCTTATAACATCTACCACAGTGGCATCCCACATGTGGGCTGGGGCCATTTGTGACCGCTGTGGCCCTTGTGGGCAACTATATTTAGAAAACTTCAATTTGATTATGAACTGAAGATGTATTCCTGATCCACACTGCACCTTTTAAGTGGCTGGACCAGTCTTGTTACAACAGGGAGGAAGTAAGAGGCCCTGCTTCCACAACTGGTCCCTTTTTGTATCATAATGGTTCACTCTGGCCTTGGAATCTCAACGGCTTTCCCTTCAGCCACCCAAAGCAACTTTGATGTGAGGCTAAAGCGCTCTGAACAGCAACTGTTCAGTTCTTGCTACAGCTGCTCTGACTCTCTACCGAGTTACAGGGAATGGAGAAGAGTATCACTGGCTACTTTATTGCCTGTTTCCCTGCTAGGATGTAGGAGCCCCAGGGAGAGCAGGTAAGGAGATCAACTGACTGCCTGAGTGTAGGGAGTGCCTATTGCAGAATGGATGTTTGCTCCCTCCCTCACCCAGCAGCCCGGGAGAGGGGGAAAGAAATAGGCAAGAACCAAAAAAACTGTTATAGTGCCCTGATTTTCTGCTCCAAGCCATGTTAGAGAAGCTTGGGGGATGTTATTAACTTGTGCCAGCTAGCTATGGACTTTAGTGTAATGTAATGCTTAAACAACATTGCTGTCTTTTTTTTTTTTTAAGAGATCCCATGGAATATAAAATAAGATGTTAACAAGTTACAGCAATTGTATTATGTATTATATTTGATTACACACACACACACACACACACACACACACTGTAATGTGTTTTCTTTTGTTTTTTAAAAAAAACTACTGGTATTACCCCTATAAGCTGGCTCCAGACTGCAGCATAGTTGTGTGGAGAGTGTAACATCAGAGTCTAGTGTATGCTGGGCATCTCCTAGAGCAGGATCTAGTGAGTCTGCACTTCAGGGGGGTAGACTTATGGGTAAGGTTTTTCTTTCATGGTGTGCTGCATACTCTCTGCCTTGGGACATCCCTTTTTAAAAAAAAAAAAGGCAAATTTAGAAGTGGCTCCAAGCAGGCTACTTTTAATGCAGGCCTTGGAGGGAGAGGGGAGGAAACTGTAACATAAACTTACTAGCTTGAGGGTTAAACATGCTTGTCAGCAAACAATACACAATGTGAAGATGGAGAAAACCAGCAGTAAGGTCTGGGACAGTGTCTTGAGAACCTAAGTCACAGCTCCAGCTGCTTGTAATGGGGAGTATACATAGATTTCTTCCATGTCCAGACACAGCAAACCCTGATTTGCAGAGGCTCAATATTTCTCATCAACTCTTGGCTAGTGAGTGTTATAGAAACATGAAGCCCTGCTTTTTTTCTGTCTGCTGGAACAGAGAAGAAAGGGGTTTGTTTGTTTGTTCTCTTCCACCAACCTTTTCCAACCCTTATCCCCCAGCCTGCCTAGTGCTTAGGGGAAACTGGTTTCTATTTTACTCATCTTAGCCTTTTGTTTTTGAGTTCCAGCATCAGTATGTAATAGACATGATTTTTTGACAATTTCACTGCTGCCCAATTTGTTCTGAACAGCAGTAGAGAAACTGACCAATCTTGCTAATTCCACTCTTTTGCTGCTGCTTTGCAAAGCTATGAGCACAGCAACAGATACATCAAAGTTGTCTGCATATTAGGAAGATGATAGTGCATAAGTTTATATTTGATTCACATTAGGAGGTTATTTTTACAACCATAACATGCTGAGCCAAAATCCTAGTACATAAAATAAATGGGAACACAGGTAAAAACAAATCTGTAATTTAAGTATGAAAAAATATCAGATTATTACAAATACAAACAAAGATAGTGAGTTGCCACGTCACAAACAATAGTCCATATTCCAGATCACAGAAATACTTTTGGGTCCCTTCATTTTTGTAGCATGATATGTACTAGAATTGTCTTGTCTTTTTCCCAATGAAGCTATTAAATGACCACTTTTTTTTTTTTTTCATTTGGCCCTGCATTCAGGCAAGAAACTAACAGAAATCTGAAGCAACGTGTTGCAAATTAGGCTGAATTTTTTTCACTCATTTATACTTAGGTTTAAAGAATAGGCTACTTGATCTATTCTCAGTACTCAGCATTCATGTTAGGTGTTGCAGGGCAGGTATTTTCCAAAATAATTGCCCAGTTAGTTACCTACTTATGCATAAATGGTCTTCGTTTTTTCAAATCCATAGTTACTGTAGATGTGACTCTTGGATTCTCTCCCCTCACCTCTCCTCACATTTCACTGTGACACACAGATTTAGTGTAATAAAGCAAAGTGAAAATCAAGGATAAGAGCATACTGCTTAGGGCTGCCACTTTTGGTAATTTCACTTGTGGAATACCAAGTGATTTCATGGCATCATATTGATGAGGCTTCCCTAAGCAAAGTTAACTGACTTTGTTCAGCTAGACTTGCAGGACATGGGATATACTGAGAAATGGTGGGACTTATAGAAACCCTAATCTGCTAGGATAGCAGGAAGAAAAGGAGAGTTAATTTTATCAATGAGCCTAAATACAGGGGAGAGAAGTTAACACAAGGGGGAGAGGGGTATCTGTAAGACAAAACAGGCCAAATTCTTCCTCAGGAAGTTTCAGTGTGGCGTCTGTTAACATTGGTAGGAGATGTGTACCAGAGACAGCAGAATATAGCCCTTAGATTTTAGGTCTGTGTTTTGTTTTATGCATATGTTTCCTGTGTTCATATTATATCTCAGGATAATGCCTCACAGCTAGATATGTTTGAGAGAGCAGATTGTTGCTTTGGAGATTTCCTTCAAATTACTGGTTACTTTCAGTGTGGAGCATGTAGCTAAGTGATGGAGCATAGGATTTTAAAAATTACATGTTGCAGCTGTAGGTAGTTCTCTTCAAAGTTTCATAACCTCTATGTTTCAGGTGTGATTATTAATTATATTCAAATACTTGAGATTTGCGGATTATCAATAATGGCATGATAATATAAAACTTGGTAAATATATTGCTTTGTATCCATTTATCAAGCCCACTTGACCAAAGTATGTAAGTATTCATTATCCCCATTTTACCAATGGGGAAACAGAGGCACAGATTGCAATTTGGCTAAGTCGCACAGCAAATGAGAGACAAAACCCTTCTCTTAATGCCTAGCATGGTGTCCTATAATTGGACCATGCTGCCTCTTTATTACAAAACTAAAAAGTTTGCAATTCAAATGAGAAATCGGATAATACAGTGGGGAAACCATAGCTCTAATTTGGACTTCAGCTTTTCCTTTCTGATCCTTTCAAGAAGCTTAGTATCCTAAATGTTGGCAGGGGCTTAATATTTTATTGTTTTCGTGCTACCCCATGCTGAATTTTCAGCAACTGAAAAAAGGATGTCCATTCTTCTTGGTAACGGGGTCCTGTAACTTGGAGCCTTAAGAACTTTAGATTCCTGTCCACTATAGCTACACATGCTATGTTGGACAATTCTTACATTAACAACATAGTTGTGGGCCCTGAGACCACTGATATACAGTCTTCCAAATGGTTTTAAATAATTGGAGAAAAAAGACTGAGGGTATTTTTCCTTCTGGAGTCAAGGCGCATTTCACTCAATGTTTTATGTTTTTGAAAGTTTGTGTCGGGGTGGCTATGTAATTGGCATAGTTGAAAAATGTTACCCCAGCCAAAAGAAAAGCCAGCAAAATGTCACACACAACATGTGGGAGTTTCTCCTCAGGAAATCCTTGTGGCTCACTGTTTCTGTCAAGCAGGGTAATGTGCTTGTAAATTTCATCTGACAGAAAATGTATTGCAACATCAACAGCACCAGAGAACTGCAGAGCTAAATTGTGGAAGAGTAACTATCAAACCCCTTCAGCAAGCTGTACCATAAAGAAACTTGTGCTAGGAAAAATAAACCCAATGTGATACAAAATCTGAAGGAGTAGCACGTGCTAGTGTCAGTACAAAGGAAATTCCCTCCCCATTCTCTGAACAGGCAGTGAGGCAAAAATATAGTTACTTTCCTCTTCTTGCCCAGTTAACTTGGATAAATTGGGCCAAGAAACACTCATACTTATCTGGCAGGAGGTTAAAACAAAGATAATCGGACAATTTATCTAATTTCTGTGTACATATGTCTGCTCATGTACAAAGTGATAGCTGTCAAAGTAGATGACAGTTAATTTTGTTCCTAAATTCCAATTTCTCTCCAGCCTGACACCTCATCTTGTCTTTTCTTTCTATTCAATATTTTTAAAATTTACCATTCTTTTTTGTCCTGCTGTCTAAACATCTCTTGACTTGATGACTGTAACCCCTCCTCCTCTCTGGACTCCCTAAAACCCAGATCACTCCTCTAAAGTACATAATGCAGCTGTTAATCTTCCTTATCTACCAGTAAAGCCATGTCACTTCTCTCTTTACATCCCTCCTCCAGCTCCTTCTTGCTCCCTATAGCTATTTCTACACTATACTGCTGGGGGAATTCTGCGAACAATATTTTAAAATTTTGCAAATTTTATTTGTCAAAATAACACTATATAATCACACCAGTTTCAATTATTTTGGTAATTTTATTTCAAAATACCTATCAGCACTATGTCTATAACAATACAGAGACAAAAAAAATTCCTCCAGGAGTAGAGAGTTAAGGAAACCCCTATGACAATCCATTTCCTCCCCCCGGAATCCAGAAGGGGGACCAGAAATCTGCACTCTTTATCCCCCAAGCCCAGCTACACACCTCCAGGCCAATCACTCGCATGCACCCCCTACTCCCTCCCCACCCAGACCCCAGCTGCAGGCCCCCAGCCCAGACATTCGCGCATGCACACACCAAGAGCCCACGGATCCAGAGGGAGAAACAGCTTGATGCTGGGTCCCAGGCTTGTATGGAGTTTCCTGCAGGCCGCCTCCTTCCTTCAGGGCATGCTGAGACCTGCAGCAGTTCCGAATCCTCCAGCTCCCTCCCTGTTCCCCCAGCGGTGTCTTCTATGTGTGAGCTGGGCTCTGCTGGGTCCAGTAGTCCCTAGTGGCAGCCAGCAGTTCTGCAGCCCATTTCTGTGGAGGAAAAGGAAATTCTGCCCAAAAACCATTAATTTCTGTGCAAATTCTACATGTGCAGTGGCACAGAATTCTTGCAGGAATAACACTTCAAGGTAGGGCTGTGATTCCTCTGCTCACATACACATGCTCACACTAGCTTTCATTAAGCTAGCACGTGTATAAATAGCGTTGTAGCCACTGTTGCATGGATAGCAGCAGTGGCGGAATGGTTGAGTTGTGCCGAGTACATATTTGCGCCACATGTCTAATACGCTAGACCTCTGCTGTCCTCCTTCAGATGACTCTAATATACTTGTTTCTTCCTCATTATCTATAAAAAGTTTTAAAAATAGTTTTGTCCACTTCATTATTACATTGAGTGAAATCAGGGAAAACTAATTCTAATGAGAGTTCAAGTTTTGTTTTATTTTTCTATCTTCTTTAGGGCTCTGAATTCACTTTAAGATGTAGTCATGAAAAGTGCTGTATTAAGAGCTAGGTATTATCTAGTCTTATATGTCTGGTTCTTAGATTGTATCCAGCATAGCTGTAGCTGTGTCAGTCCCAGGATGTTAGAGAGACAAGGTGGGTGAGGTCATATCTTTTATTGGACCAAATTCTGTTGGTGAGAGAGAGAGACACTTTCGAGCCACCCAGAGCTCTTCCCCAGATCTAGACCTGATGATGTTACTTCACCTACCTTGGGTCTTAGATTGTAAGTGTACTCATAATGGGGCAGGAGCTAGTTGGATCCTGTACAATGCCAAACACTCTATTGGTGCTTACCTAATTATATTTAATATCTTAATAATAACTTATCTAACCACTTTCATTCACTTTCAGAAGTGAACAATCCCAAAATCTTTTCTTATGTTTAAGCAAACTCTCATGATATTTTTAAATAATAAAGTTGATAATCTAAATGATGGTATTTATTGCATAACTGCAGTCCTGAAAAAAGCCTAAAATGCATATTTAATGGAAGACCTCAAAAGAATAACTTCTGTTGTAGTCATAAATGCACAGCTGTGGCATCAATCTTTTTGAAGCTGAAGTGCCTCTTGCTGTCTTTGTGATTCCTGTACTGTCACCCGTTAAGCTGCAGTCCTGATGCTCCCACTCAATATTTTCACACTGTTAGGGCTTTTTCATAATTCTTTTATAGTTAAGTGTTTGCAAAGTATTGGCATTAGCCTATCGCACTAATTACTTCATCTCACTCTTTTGTATTAGTTATGGAATTAGCCAGCAGGAAATTTGTGAAGGAAGAAAAACTAAACATTGTTTCAGCTGATGTCTGTCTTAGTTGCATTGGATTTTGGTCATCACTTTATCACAGGGTTACAGAATATTCCATAATAAAATATTTCAGTTTTCTGGATTAAAATAACAACTATTACATTTTTAACACTGCTGCTTGCACTATGTGTTCAGGTTCCACATTAAAAGTGCACTTTGTGTCTTCCCATCATGAGTACTTACAGCAGCTGCACTTTATCTGGAAAGGGGAAAATGCCTCCCTTTTGCTTACACTTCATAGTATAAAATGCATTGCTAGATAATTTTTGAAGAGCCTTCTGGAGGCTTGTTAGAAGCAGGCAACTGCAATAGCAATGGAGAAGCAGGAAGGAGTAGATTCCTGCTAACTGAGAGACTGGTGAGGACATCCCTTCTATTGTAGAGGACAATCATAAAAAAACAATCTCTGCCTCACATGTCATAGAATTGTGGAAACGTAAGGCTAGATGGGACCTTGAGAAGTCATCAAGTCCAACCCATGCCCTGAGACAGGACCAAGTAAACCTAGACAATCCATTACAGGGGTTTGTCCAACTTGTTCTTAAAAATCTCCAATTATGGGGATTTGACAACCTCACTTGGAAGTCTGTTCCAGGGCTTAACTACTCTTACTATGAAAACCTTTTTAATTATATCGAACCTAAATCTCATTTGCTGCAGATTTAGTCCATTACTACTTTCAGAGGACATGAAAAACAGTTGACCCAATCCTCTTTATAACAGCCCTTTACATATTGAAGACTGTTATCTGATCCTCCTTCAGTCATCTTTTCTCAAGACTAAATATGCCCAGTTTCTTCCTAATAAATTAGGTTTTCTAAACCTTTTATATAATTTTTTGTTACTCTTCTCTGGACTCTTTCCAATTTGTCCACATTTTCCCTAAAGTTTGATGCCCAGAATTGGACATAATACTCCAGCTGAGGCTTCACCAGTGCCGAGTAGAGCTGGGCAATTACCTCCTTTGTCTTACGTAAATACTCCAGTTAATACACCCCAGAATGCATTAGCCTTTTTCATAGCTGCATCACATCGTTGACTCGTATTCAGTTTGTGATTCACTATGACCCCCAGATCCTCTTCAGCAGTATTACCATCTAGGCAGTTATTACCCATTTTGAATTCTCAATTTGATTTTTTTTTCCTTCCGAAATATAGTACTTTTTTATGAATTTCATCTTGTTGCGTTCAGACTTCAATTTGTTGAGTTTGTTTTGAGTTCTACTCCTGTTTTCCAAAGTGCTTGCAACCCACCCCCGCTTGGTGTCATCTGCAAATTTTCTAAGTGTTCCCCCCCTCTGTTATCCAAGTCATTTAATGAAAATATTCAATAGTACTGGGCTCAGGACAAACCTGGGGGGCCTCACTAGATATACCCTCCCAGTTTGACAGCAAATCATTGGTAACTACTCTTCAACTACAGTCTTTCAACCAGTTATACACCCATCTTTACAGTAATTTTCATCTAGATCACATTTCTGTAGTTTGTTTATGAAAATGTCATGTGGGACTGTGTTAAAAGCTTTAATAAATCAAGATATATCACGTTACTGCTCCCCTCCCCCTTCCACTTGGCCAGTAACCCTGTCAAATGAGGAAATTATGTTGATTTGTCATAATTTGTTTTTGACAAATGTATGCTAGCTATTCCTTATAATCCTGTTATCCCCTAGGTGCTTACAAATTGATTGTTTAATTTTTCCAGTTGCTCTGCAACTATTGAAGTCAGACTGTTCAATCTATAATTCCCCGAGTCCTCCTTGTTTCCCTTTCCAATGATAGGTTTTATGTTTTCCCTTCTCCAGTCCTCTGGAAACTCACCTGTCCTCCATGAGTTTGCAAATATAGTTGCTAATGCTTCCAAAATTACTTCAGCTAGTTCCTTAATTTAAGTGCCATAGGATAAATGTATCAGGCTTTACCAACTTGAGTACATCCAACTTATCTAAATATTCTTTAGTCTATTCTTTCCCTGTTTTGGTTTACATTCCTTCCCCCTTGTTAATATTAATTGTGTTGACTATCTGGTCACCATTAACCTTTTCAGTGACAAATGAAGCAAAATAGGCTTTAAGCACTCTGTCATCAGTTATTAGGTTTCCTTCCCGTCTAAGTAGAGAACTTGGTGTATCTCATCTTTCTCTTGCACCTAATATATTTAAAGAACCACTTCTTACTGACTTTTATGTCACTTGCTATGTATCTTGTGTCTTAACCTTTCTGATTTTGTCCCTACATGATTTTACTATTCTTTTGTGCTCCTCCTTAGCAATTCGTCCATGTTCCCACTTTTTGTAGGATTCCTTTTTGATTTTCAGGTCATTAAAGAGCTCCTGATGAAGCCCTATTGGCCTTTTCCTATTTTTTTTCCTATCTTTCCTTTGCACCAGGATAGTTTGCAGTTGTGCCTTTAATAACGTCTCCTTGAGAAACTGCCAGCTTTCCTGAACGACTTTTTCCCTTAGATTTTCTTCCCATCGGACCTTACCTACCAGTTCTCTGAGGACAACAGACTTTAACAAACTCTTTCTGTTGCTCTCATGCTTTCCTTTCCTTAGAATTATAAAATCTAACATTTCATGATCATCTTCACCCAAATTACCTTCTATTTTCAGATTTGCTACCAATTCCTCCCTGTTGGTCAGAATCAAGTCTAAAACGGCTCTCCCACTCGTTACTTACTCCCCTTCCTGAAACAAAAAGTTGTCCCTAATATATACAAGAACTTACTGGAAATCTTGTGTTTTGCCATATTACTTTAACTACCCAGATATCTGTTGGAAAAGTCTCCCATTACTACCAGGTCTTGTGTTTTTGGAGATTTGTTGTTTGTTCTAGAAATGCCTTGTCCACCTCCTCTTCCTGATTTGGTGGTCTATAGTAGACCACTACCATGATGCAGCTCCTTTTTTTATCTTTACCCAGAGACTTTCAACTGGTCTGCCTCTCAACTCTTTCTGGACCTCAGAACAAATGTATATATTCTTGATATAAACTGCATCACCACTTCCCTTTTTATCCTACCTGCCCTGCCAGAGCAAGCTGTAGCCTTCTCTATCAATATTCCAGTCATGAGACTTATCCTATCAAGTCTCTGATGCCGATTAAGTCATCATTCAGCTTATGGACTAATACTTCCAGTTCTTCCTGTTTATTCTCAATACTCCTTGCATTTGTGTATAGACGTGAAGGTTTTGAGCAGATTCCCCCATTTATTTCACTTTTGTTGTTCCTATGACCCTATTGAAAATTTCCGTGTCCTTCCCACTTCTGACCCCCACCCCCACACATATAGCCCTCTCTCCAGGTTACCTTTTTTTATTACATGCCTGTGGACTTTTGTCACCTGCCCTCTTTAAACCTTGTTTAAAGTTCTCCGCTTTACTATAGCCAAACTAGGACTCCTGAAAAGAAATCAGTATAGCTTTAAACTACAAAGCACTTCACGTTGAAGCAATATACAAAGTCACTGTGGTGTTCTCAGCTATTGACTCTGAGTTGTCTTGAAATGAAAGTCAACCTGCTGCATACTCTGTCCAAAGCCCCATTCTCTACTTTGAAGAGTTCGTTGACTGTTTTTTTTCCCAACCCCAGGGAGTAAACATTTCCATCATTTTGTCACTGTGATCATCTCAAAGAAGAGTAATCTAGTGAAAACAAATATAGCTAAGATTTTCCACTTAAATGTCAGCTTTAAAAGGAGTGGATGGATCCGGGTGTGGGATTGATAATTGAATCACTGGTTTAAATTGTTGCCCAGTGTTGTCCTAAATACTGCAAGAAAAAAAGACTAGACACCAGAAATATGGTTAACTGGGCCACAACTTTGTCACACATCTGGAAACTAGCTAACAATAACTCATCCATTGCAAGTTATCTTTCCTTGTAACTCATACCACATGGCAGAAGGCTGTTCGCCCCCCACCCAGTTAACCTAGTACCAGTACTGTTGATGGGGACCCGACTGCCCTCATACAAGGGTGGGGGGAGGAGAGAAGGGGTTGTTTCCTTGCTGTACCAGACAACGGGAGCCCTAGCATTCTTCTAAAATGTTTAATACTCTGGTTTATCAGGTGCTATTGAATGAGAATGTGCACAGGGAACCTGCTATGTTGTGACAAAATGGATTTTAAAACTTAACCTACCCATGGGTCCCTGAACTGCTGAGAGGAAGGTGAAAAATCCCACATTTCCTCACTGCCAAACTGATCTGGGAAATATTCCTTTCCCAGTCCTCAAAAGATGACTAGCATGATGCCCTTAGCAAGGTCTAAAAAACCCGGTTTTACTCTAACCCCCATGAGGGGGGAGCATTCCTTCCTGGCATGAAATAGCAGCCCTGGGCAGGGAGAATGGTTATAAGTCCTCTTTGATGTACAGGAGCCAAAAAACATATGCTGCATCCTTCAGCCACAGAGCTCTCCTCAAGCCCAGAAGGAGTTTAGGGTTTTATTCCCTTGCTGGCCCAGACAAAGCCACCAAATCTCTAAGGCTACAAGGGCCTGTGAGCATGAGTCTATGGGAATCTTACCCTGTGGATTTATTTGGTGCAGGATGAGGTCCTTAGTAGCTACAATCTTATCATCTGATAGCTATTCAGTGGGTATTGTGAAAAGTTTCTTCTTTGAGTGATTGCTCATGTCGATTCCAAGTAGGTGTGCATGCACCACATGCACGGTCGTTGGACGGTTTTCCCCTAGCGGTACCCATCAGGTTGACTGTGGAGCCCCCTGGAGTCGCACCTTCAAGATGGTGTATATATGTCCTTGCCGACCCGCAGCCTCTTCAGTTCCTTACCACTAGTTATGGTCATTTGAGCAGCTTTCTTGCTACTGCAAATGATCCGCTAGTGGACTCTTTCTTGTTGACCCTGTAAATAATTAAAAACTTAGTATTAGTTAGTCAAGAAGTTTTTTGTTATCTTAGATATGTTTCAATTGGGGGTTTTCCCACACTGTTTCTCCTCCCAGGGACTGGGGCAAGCCTTGGTCTCAAGGGTTTCAGCCATGTAGGTCCTGTCTAAAATCCATGCCAAACGGAGACCCACACAACTCTCCTGTTTAAAGTCTTTTGGGGGAAGCCCATCAGACTGAGAAGTGTAAAATCTGCAGAGGCTTCTGCCCAAAGACAAAAAAGGAGAGGGACTTCAGGATGAAATGGGTCCTCATGGACTCAGCCCTCCATCCCCAGCCAGCTTCGGGAGCATCCGACCCCAAGCCCAGTACTTCAGTGTGCAGCGCACTAGCCTCGGTAACAGGCCACACACCGAGAAAGAATTTGGGCTCCAGGGACCCTCGGCACCATGAGTCCCCAGCGCCGAAGACCTCCTTTGGTGAGAGCACCCATTTGCTGGTGTCAGACCTCTCTATTTCTGCGACAGAGGTTGCTCTCCCACTAAATCAGTGGTACGAGGAAGCACCAACAGGTGCGTCCCACCCTGCTCCAGCTCCTACTCAGCTGGCACCATTGACTCTGGCTTCACAGGGAGGTCTGTCAAGTATGGTTCTAATGGACTCCCTGGTGCGGGAGGGTCGAGAGGAGGATTTAGACCTCCCCTCCACACCGGACACCTTTTGAGGCTGCCAGAGACCTCATAGCAATGACAGCGCAGACCCCATCCAGCACCACCACAGAGAGGCACCATGCCCTCTAAGGGCAAGCCAGCGATGATGCAGCACCGTTCGTCCTCACCCCAACACTGCTCCCCGGCACCATCTCACTCGGCACCGCTTTGGTCACTGAGCTTGGAGTCCTCATCAGAGGCGAATCTTACATCTCTAGGCGAAGCTGGCACCGCTCGTGGCACTGCTCCAGATAGGAGGAAGGGCAGCCTTTGCCTATAATGGCATGGCCACCACAGTGGCAGGCACTGGCTCAGTGGCCCTTCTGGACCCCGTGGGCCTACCACCAAGTCCAAAGGCCAGATCTTTGTCTGTGACTTTAATGAGTATTTGTTGCCCGTGAACCTCCGCGTGGACTCGAGTTGGGCACGTGGGTCAGCACCGAAATAGCGGCAGGAGCCGGGGCCGGAATAAGACGGGCACAGAGGCCAGCACCGCTCCTGCCATCACACAGGGCACTTCAGTGCAAGGGGATCCCTGTGAACCAGAGAGGCAGAAAGACCCAGTGCCCCAGCGGGCATCTTCCTCCTCTTTTCCTGATGAAGCCGGGGCAGGCACACCCACCACACTACCAGCCATGGACAACAGAGCCCACCAGGAGTTGATTACAAGGGTGGCTCAAAATTTGGGTATGCAGGCAGAGGAGGTGGCAGAGGAGACCAACCCCTTGGTTGATATTCTGGTGCCCAAGGGTCCCTTAAGGGTGGCTTTGCCTCTCATTAAAACAGTCAATAACACTACAAAAGCGTTGTGACAAATGCCTGCCTCTTTTCCCCTGCATGGCAAAAGGGTGGGTGGGGAGAGGAAGTACTTTGTGCTTTCAAAAGATTGAGTACTTGTTCACTCACCCTCAGCCAAACACGCTGGTGGTGGAGGCGGCCAACAAGAAGGAAAGACGGGAACAGCTGAGACCGACCCTTAAGTCCAAGGTGGCTAAGAAACTGGATCTCTTTGTTAGGAAGGTATACTCTCCCGGGGGACTCCAGCTTCAAGTTCCAAACCAGCAGGCAGTCCTCAGCCACTATAGTTTTAATTCCTGGAACACGTTGTCCAAATGTAAAGAGCTTCTTCCAGCAGACTCCCGCTCTGAATTTGCTGCTGTCCTGGAGGAACGCAAGGTCATAGCAAGGACCTCCTTACAGGTCTCCTTAGACTCGGCAGCCCGTACCATGGCAACAGGGAGGGGCTATCTACTCTACTCTTTTCCGCCCTTCCCGCTTGTACAGAAGGTCCTGCTGAAGGTCAGAAGGGAGGGAGAATCAATTATCTTAATAACACCAGTGTGGCCTCGCCAGCAGTGCTTCATCACATTTCTAGACCTGTCAGTGGACACGCCTATAACCTTGCCCCTGGTCCGAGACTTAATCACCCAGGGTCATGGCTGTGTCTAGCATCCCAATCTGAAGTGTCTCCATCTCACGGCATAGAAACTCTGTGGTTAAACCCCTCAGAGCTCACATGCTCAGACCCTATTAGAGAGGTCCTCCTTAGCAGCAGGAAGCCATCCCCTAGGGCCACCTATCTGGCCAAGTGGAAAAGATTCTCCATTTGGCATTACAAAAACACACTCCACTCTTACAGTCATCGATTCCTTTTATCCTGGACTATTTGCTGCACGTAAAATGGGAAGGTCTGTTGGTATCATCCATAAAAGTGCACCTGGCAGCTATCTCAACTTTCCACCCCCATTTGCCTGGTCACTCAGTTTTTACGAACTCCATGGTGGACTGCTTCCTCAAGGGATTAGATAGTCTCTACCCTCAGGTAAAACAGCCAATTCCCTCATGGTATCTCAACCTTTTGATCTCTAGACTGATGGGACCTCCTTTCAAGCCTTTAGCAACATGCTCTCTCCTCTACCTTTCCTGGAAAGTAGCCTTCTTGGCAGCTATAACTTCAGCTAGGAGGGTGTCTGAGCTTAAGACCTTAACCTCCGAGCCCCCATACAAGGCCTTCTATAAGGACAAGGTGCAGTTGCGACCGCCCCCGTCCTTCCTCCTGAACGTAGTTTCACAATTCCATGTGAACCAGGACATTTTTCTTCCTATGTTCCTTCCTAAGCTGCACGCTAGCAACAGGGAACGAATGCTCCACTCCCTGGATGTCAGGTGAGCATTAGCCTTCTAAATTAAAAGAACAAAGCCATTTCGAAAATCAGTGCAACTCTTCATTGCAATCGCAGAGCGCATGAAGGGGCTTCGAGTCTCATCCCAAAAGATATCTTCTTGGATCACGTCCTGTATCCAGGCGTGCTATGATTTGGCAAAGATACCTGCCCCTGCACTGATAGCACACTCCACAAGAGCACAGGTATCCTAAGCTGCATTCCTGGCACAAATTCCTATCCAAGACCTCTGCAGGGCATCGATGTGGTTGTCAGTCCACACCTTTACAGCCCACTACGCAATTACACAGCAGACCAGAGATGATACCGCTCTGCCAAAAGCTGCGCTACAATCAATGATTCCATAAACTCCAACCTCGCCTTCTAGGTAATACTTGGGAGTCACCTACTTGAAATCTCATGATGTGACAAAGTTCCTGCTCTACCTTGGTGGGTCTTGCACTTATTGGCGGATTTGCTCGCCTTGGAGCTTCACAGCAGCCTTCAGCGTGGCCGTTTTTCTGAACCCACAGTCCAGGTCGACTCCTCCTGTGTCTGACCAGGAGTTGGGAGGATTTGGGGGGAACCCAGGCCCGCCCTCTACTCCGGGTTCCAGCCCAGGGCCCTGTGGAATGCAGCTGTCTAGAGTGCCTCCTGGAACAGCTGTGCAACAGCTACGACTCCCTGGGCTACTTCCCCATGGCCTCCTCCTAAACCTTCTTTATCCTCACCATAGAACCTTCCTCCTGGTGTCTGATAATGCTTGTACACCTCCAACAGTCACATTCTCACTCTCAGCTCCTAGTGCCTCTTGCTCCCAGCTCCTCACACGCAAACAACAAACTGAAGTGAGCTCCTTTTTCAAACCCAGGTGCCCTGATTAGCCTGCCTTAATTGATTCTAGTAGCTTCTTGATTGGCTGCAGGTGTTCTAATCAGCCTGTCTTAATTGTCTCCAGAAGGTTCCTGATTGTTCTGGAACATTCCCTGTTACCAGGGAAAAGGGACCTACTTAGCTTGGGGCTAATATATCTGCCTTCTATTACTCTCCTATAGCCATCTGGCCCGATCCTGTCACAATGAGCAATCACTCAAAGAAGAAGAAAAAACTGTTACTTACCTCTCGTAACTGTTGTTCTTCGAGATGTGTTGTTCATGTCCATGTGTTGTTCATGTCCACATACTCCCCTCTGTCAGAGTATCCGGCAAGAAGGAACTGAAAGGCGGTGGGTTGGCAGGGACCTATATACACCGCCATGAAGGCATGAATCTAGGGGGCTCCACAGCCAACCCAACAGGTACCGCTAGGGGAAAAACCTTCTGACGACTGTGCACGCAGCACGTGTACACCTGTTTGGAATGGACATGAGCAACACATCTCGAAGAACAACTGTTCTGAGAGGTAGGTAACCGTTTTTGTTTGTTTGTTTTCAATATAGATGATAGAGATTCCACCCTAGTCCATTTTCTGTGCCAGTACAAGGCTGTCTGCATTACAAAAATCACCATTCTCCGCTATCTAGGATATAGAAACCAAATTGCTAACTTTTTCAAAAATTTCAATAAATGCACTAATTCTTGATTTTTGTGGGGAAAGATTTGAAGTGGATAGTGTGATTTGGGTGGGGGTGTGGTTTGGAGGAAGATTACTAATGGAAGTGAAAGATTACAAGGCTTTATCACTTGCTTACTAATGAATGTACTATTGTCTTCGTGGGATTATTAAGTTTTGAAAGAGACTTTTAAGGTAGGTCAAATATACTAACTTCCATAATCCATAAAAACACTTGTCACTTTTTATTTCCAGAGCAAGAAACAACACATTCCTTATCGTAACAGCAAGCTTACTCGTTTATTGAAAGATTCTCTTGGAGGGAATTGTCGAACTATAATGATAGCTGCTGTTAGTCCTTCTTCTATGTTCTATGATGACACTTACAACACTCTTAAGTATGCAAACCGAGCAAAAGATATTAAATCTTCTGTAAGTAAATTTATACAACTTATTTTGCAAGTATTGGAGTCTAGAAAATTAAAATAGCATAGGATTAAAAGAATGAATCAGTTACGTGTCGAGAGAACCATGTAACTTACAATTTACTTGGCTTTTGCATCAAAATTCTGTTGAATCATGTAGTCTAATATCCTTTATTTTCTTATTTATATTTTCCACTTCTTAAATATTTTTAAGATGAGCTAATTAGAAATCAAATATCATATTTTTAAGGTAAATGCCAAAGCTAGTCTTCAAGAATGCAAACCAGGGAAATCCTAGATCTCAATGCATTTTACAAAGGTAGTTAGGTATCATTATCCCCAGTTTTCTATGTTTGTGAAACATGTGCCCTTGGTCATGCAGACCGTGCCCGTAACCATTGGCAGAATTAGGAATAGAACCACGGTCTTCTGGCTTCCAGTCTGATCTAACAACATACTTTTGTCTCTTCTTGTAATACAGTTCAAGTGTAATTAGTGATATTTCTATCTAATGCACTTAGTGTGTATGATGTATCATAAAGAATGTTGTTAAAATTTAATTTTCTCTTTTCCTTAACAGTTGAAAAGCAATGTTGTTAGTTTGGACAGTCATATAAGTCAATATGTTAAGATTTGCAATGAACAAAAGAAAGAGGTATGTCCGTCTTAATCACTGTAATTACAATACTGATGTCACTGAGGTATAAGCAGAAAGTGAATAATGAATGAAAGTGTTGGGTAAGATTTGTCTTACCATATCTCTGTAGTTTTCCTAAGGAGCAAATGTTTCCATGTTCTATTTAGGGGGATATTCCTAACCGTTAATTTAAAAATGCCTCTTGCAAGACGAGAGGCACAGAAAGATGGTGAAAAATAAGTTACACAAGGCAAGCTTTGTATTACAATCCAAACATATTGTCCTCATTTTTCAGATTATAATGCTGAAAGAGAAACTGAGAGCATATGAAGAAGAAAAAGCAGCCATTCCTGAAAAGCATGGTACAAGTGTTCTTTCAAACCAGCAGCAAGTGGAAATTCAAAGGTAACATCATATTAAGGTCTCATTTTCACAAATTTAGGTTTCCAGAATTTTACCATAGCCTTGTAAAATCAGTTCTATACTTTTTTAAAAAAATCTTTGTTTCAGCTTGGTTCATGTTGATCCCTTTAGAGTAGATGTGACATTATACTCAATATTGTTTTACAGTACATCTTGGTGGAGGGATTTAAAATAAAACAAATCTCAGAACAGACTCTTTGTAATTGGTCCCTCTTGACTCTACTACAAAACTTTAACTTAATGGCAGGAAAAATATCAGTTGGTGACCTTAATGAACATTATTATTATTATTTTTTTTAACTTCCTATTCAATGATAAACTTTCAGCTATTAAATTTCAACATGGGCATATGAGCTTCCTAAAGCTATATATTAAAGGACATATCTTCCATTTATAATATTCTGATTGCAAAAACACTACTGTAAAGGAACAATCTAGTTTTTCCTGTTTTAAAAAAAAAAAAAGTTTAACTGCTAGACTGGAGTTAGTGCTTCAGCAAAAGCAAGTAGCAACAGGGTATAAATTTTCATTATATTGAGCTTTCTATTTAAAGGTTCAGAAACCATGCACACTATACAGCAAAAAAAAAAAAAAAAAGGCAGATAGTTGAACCTTTTAATAAGCCTATAAAATGGAGATACTTGATTGAGACGTTGTATAAATTAAGAAATACTTGTAAAGTGTGTAAAAGATGAAAAAGTGTGACATGTTAACTGAAAATCCTTCTTAAATTGTGTGGCTAAACAATAACCAAAAAAAAAAAAAAAAACCAAAACACTACACTCCTGGAATCCTAAAAAGGACATTGGTCTGCTTACTGATTAGTGGCCAAATAGAAAAGCACAAATTGATTTTACCCGGTTTCTCATCCTCTTTGTTTCTAATGGAACACGAAATGCATTCAGATAATTTGAAAAATAAAAAGTTTTCTGAAAAAATCTTGATGACTGATTTGTCTCTTTTTAAAAGGAAAACAGAAGATTTAAGCATTTGATGCTTTAACTATCTAGCTAAATTATTGGTTAAAACACTATAAGACTTCTGTGGAAGTCAAGGTACCCACTCAGTTCACGTACATCAGCATTTTGGGGGGGAAATGGCGAAATTCTGAGATCTGTAGATATTTTCCTATTAAATATTTATCAGTTTGACAAAAGTGTGTCTATTTACTCTGGTCAGCAGTGTTTGTTTACCGTTGAACGCTGAGCTTTACAAAAATCTGAACTTCACCATTGAGCATTTATTTTAAAATGTTTATCTTGTATGCAATTTTTTTTTTTTTTTTAACAATTTGTTCAGTTTGCATTATCTGTGATTTATGTATGTTGGAGCTACTGAAGTTCAATAAACTGTCAGGTAATTTATCTTTTTAATTACTGATATATCTTGGGCTAGATACTGTTGTCCTGTTAAAAGCAGGACACTAATACACAATTTTTTTTCCTAGCCAAGGATTCATATAGTGTAATGGAGTT
This sequence comes from Natator depressus, assembly GCF_965152275.1. Lineage (NCBI taxonomy): Eukaryota > Metazoa > Chordata > Testudines > Cheloniidae > Natator > Natator depressus. Next base: position 43,653,070 of record NC_134239.1, read on the forward strand.
CTTCCCTAATATTGAAAGACAAATATATTGGGAAAATCTCACAAGTATACTTGGAATGCATAAAAATAGACCCCTTGAATCTAAATGTTTTAATTAAAGTACTTGATTATGGTGTGTATGGTGAAACTAAAACTTCACAAAATGCAGTTTCACTAATCCTATAATGTAATGCTGATTCTATAAGATTGCTTTCCCTATCTTTGGTTGAGTCAGATATATATTGATTTTATTTCTGCTGTAACGTGATTCTAAGCCATGTGTCAATTTTGCCTACTCACTTTAAGATTTCACAAAGGTCCCTATAAAATGGGAGGATAAAGGTCTGAAAACATTGGTCAATAGATGGAAAACTGTCCTGGAGTAATGCTGAAGCATACCTAAGTCTCATAGCGGATAACAAATTAGATGGTGTTTGCAAGGTGATGCACTGGTCATTTTTGCTAATGTAATTCTGAGCACCATAGAGAGGATTCATGGAGTAGGGAGAGGATTACTCAGTTCTGGGCACCATTTTATCAGGAAAAATATTGAGACTGCTGAGAATTCAGAGAGGAGTAACGCAAACAATCCACAAGCTAGAGAAATGGACTCAAAAAGAAAAACATAAATAACTAAATAGCCATACATTGACAGTTTGGCTAACTTAGCAAGACATAGTGTGTGGGAACATCAGACATTTGTAAACACCAAGAACAGAGTGGAATTATTTGGGATGGTACAGTTTTTTGTGTTGAGCTAGGAGCAATAGAATGAAATTGGGAAATGGAAAACTTAGGCACAGTGTCAGGAAAAGTTTCCTGACAAATCTATTAGGGTGTTGCATAGTCTTCCAGGGGAAGTAGTTGAAGCCCATTCCATGGGATTTTGGCAACTAGGCTAGGCAAAAATCTCCAAAAATGTACTACAATCCTGCCCTAGTAGGAAGCTGCTCTAGATGACCTAATAGAGCTATGAAATGTTAAATTTCTTACACAGTAACATACAGTAACAATTATTGAGATTCTATCAAAAGTACAGAGAAACTGGTCAAGATCTAGTTATTTAAAAGACTGGAATGTGGTGTAAATTTCTGGACAAACTAGTATTTTACATGAAGTGGTCTATTTTTTTTTCTTTGTACTAATAATTTTGTAAGGCTCTGTTTATATTTTAGAATCTGGGAACATGTGCTAGGATATCAAACTTCATTGTTTGATTATTTGTGTTACCAAAAACAACGAGGAGTCCTTGTGGGCACCTCAGAGACTAACAAATTTATTTAGGCATAAGCTTTTGTGGGCTAGAACCCAATTCATCAGATGCATGGAATGGAAAATACAGTAGCAGGTATATTTATACATAGTACATGAAAAGATGGGAGTTGCCTTACCATGTGGGGGGGTCAGTCTAACGAGACAATTCAATTAACAGTAGAATACCAAGGGAGGAAAAATCACTTTTGAAGTGGTAATGAGGGTGGCCCATTTCAAACAGTTGACAAGAAGGTGTGAATAACAGTAGGGGAAAATTAATATGGTAAAATTAGGTTTTTGTAATGACGCATCCACTCCCAGTCTTTATTCAGGCCTAATTTGATGGTGTCCAGTTTGCAAATTAATTCCAGTTCTGCAGTTTCACGTTGGAGTCTGTTTTTGAAGTTTTTTTTTATTGAAGAATTGCCACTTTTAAGCCTGTTATTGAATGAACAGGGAGGTTGAAGTGTTCTCCTGCTGGTTTTTTAATGTTGTAATTCCTGATGTCAGATTTGTGTCCATTTATTCTTTTGCATAGAGACTGGCCCGTTTGGCCAATAGACATGGCAGAGGGGCATTGTTGGCGCATGATGGCATATATCACATTGGTAGATGTGCGGTGAACAAGCCCCTGATGGTGTGGCTGATGTGGTTCAGTCCCATGATGGTGTCCCTTGAATAGATATGCGGACAGAGTTGGCACCGGGGTTTGTTACAGGGTTTGGTTCCTGGGTTAGTGTTTTTGTTGTGCGGTGGGTAGTTGCTGGTGAGTATTTGCTTCAGGTTGGGGGGCTGTCTGTAGGTGAGGACTGGCCTGTCTCCCAAGGTCTGAGAGAGTAAGGGATCATCCTTCAGGATAGGTTGTAGATCCTTGATGATGCACTGGAGAGGTTTTAGTTGGGGGCTGAAGGTGATGGCTAGTGGCATTCTGTTACTTTCTTTGTTGGGCCTGTCCTGTAGTAGGTGACTTCTGAGTACCCGTCTGGCTCTGTCAATCTGTTTTTTAACTTCACTAGATGGATATTGTAGTTTTAAGAACACATAACAGAGATCCTGGAGGTGTTTGTCTCTGTCTGAGGGATTGGAGCAAATGTGGTTGTATCTTAGAGCTTGGCTGTAGACAGTGGATCGTGTGATGTGGTCTGGATGAAAGCTGGAGGCATGTAGGTAAGTATAGCGGTTTCTGGTATAGGGTGGTGGTTATGTGACCATCGCTTATTAGCACTGTAGTGTCTAGGAAGTGTCTCTCTTGTGTGGACTGGTTCAGGCTGAGGTTGATGGTGGGGTGGAAATTGTTGAAATCCTGGTGGAATTCCTGAAGGGCCTCCTTCCCATGGGTCGAGATGATGAAGATATCATCAATGTAGCGCAAGTAGAGTAGGGATGTTAGGGGACGAGAGCTGAGGAAGCGGCGTTATGTGAAACTCTGGCTAAAATAATAGCCTTAGCTTCTGCTGCTTCTGTTCCTGCTTGCCATCCAGCCTCTGGTGCCATCCAGCCTGCACTGCTGCTGACAGCCATTCTGAGGAGAGGAAGAGTATTCCACTATCAGTTAATTTGTTAGCTTTCAGTACAGCCACTTACTGAAGTTATTTTTGCAGGTAGTCGGACTGTATAAAATCTGCATACCCTATCTTAGTTGTTGCTACTGCCAAATATTTTCCTGACAGTGTTCTTTTTGCATAATAGGTACTGTATAGGCCCAGGTTTCAGAGGCAAGCTCTTGGATTTTGTGTATATTTGTAGCTTTCTTAGTTTCTGTAACTTTCACAGTTTTCATTGAATTATTTTGTTTTTAGGGAGTGTGTTTTGTTTCTCTCAGTGATGTTCTATTAGAGTAGTGGCCAAACTGCAGCTCTTTTACCGTTAAAGTGTGGCTCACAGAGCCCCCCATGCCACTCCCCATTCTCCACCTACCAGATTGGGGAGGGAAGAATAGCTCAGGACCGCTGCCTTGCAGTGGGGTGGTGGGGTAAGGGCTTATGCCCAGTAGGGAAGAGTGTCTCGGGCACACCTGCTGGAGCTCAGGGCTTCAGCGGTATTGGGGCTGGAGCCCCAGCAGGTGTGCCCCGGCTCTCAAATTTCTGAAGATAGTCATATGCAGCTCGGAGAATCAGTACGTTTGGCCACCCTTGTTCTATTATTTCTTCTTTTGATGTGGTATGCCCGGGAGAGAGAATAAATAAATGAACATCAAAAAATTGTTATCCCAAGGTCTGGACTATTTTCCTAGGTCAGCTTCTTCTGCAAGGGAGGAAAAGACTATGGTTAGAAATGTCTGCATTTTTTTTTTCTTGGCTCCGTCCCTTTAGAACCCCATCACAATCAGGTTTCTGAGAATTATCCAGCTGGGGTTACTCCAATTGGCCCTTGCTGTTCTTTCAGCTGGAAAACTCTAGAGGCAGAATTGGATACTTATGTCTCTAAATTACAGTACTTGCATAATATTAATCTCTCAAGATTAAATGAGGACAAGTCACAAGTACAAAGTAAGATTCTATTTGTTTTGTGCCTCTTTCCCTAACACAAGAACCATGGGCTACCCAATGAAATTAATAGGCAGCAGGTTTAAAACAAACAAGAGGAAGTCAACCTGTGGAACTTGTTGCTGTGGGATGTTCTGAAGACCAAAAGTATAACCGAGTTCAAAAAAGAATTAGATACATTCATGGAGGATCAATCCATAATGGCTACTAGCCAAGATGGTCAAGGAAGCAAACCCATGCTCCGGTGTCACTAAACCTCCAACTTGCAGAAGCTGACACTGGATGACAGGATGGATCACTTGAAATTGCCCCATTCTGTTCATCCCCTCTAAAACATCTGGCCACTGTCTGAAGCTGTTGTACAGCCTGATGATGGTGATTTTTGTAGTCACTCAGTTATTCCAAACTTCTAGATGTTACCTTATCATTAAGCTAACAAAATTAAAGTTATCCTTTTTTAATAAATACTCCTAAAATATATGTTTATTCCTCAAATGTGTTATGGTTTTTTAAAAACACCAACAACAAACCTTTGGGACATAATCCTGCAAAAGCTCCTGAACAGACTGCTTACTACTGTGACTAGTTCCAGTTAAATACGCCTGACAGTGAGCACTGAACTCTGCAATAAAATTAAAATTTTGAAGAGAGACTGGCTCCTTAGTGACATACACGTTTTTTTTTTAAAAATGTTACTGTTTTACAAGCTTAGGCCCCAAGTCTTTTATAATCACTATAACGTATTGTGATTTTTCACCTTTATTCCAGTAGAGTGCAAATACCCTGACTGCCCCCTGCTGCCCCATCCAACCCCCCCGTTCCTCACCCTCTGACCCCCCCGACCCCTAACCACACCCCCGAACTCCCCTGCCCTCTATCCAACCCCCCTACCCTTTACCACGCTGCCTGGAGCACCGGTGGCTGGCGGCGCTACAGCCGCGCTGCCCAGAGCACCAGGTCAGGCCGTGGCTCTGCAACTGCGCTGCCCAGCCGCCCAGAGCATTGTGCCGGTGGCATGGCACGCTGAGGCTACAGGGGAGGGGGAACAGCAGGGGAGGGGCCGGGGACTAGCTTCCCAGGCCTGGAGCTCAGGGGCTGAGCAGGAGGGTCCCGCGGGCTGGATGTGGCCCACAGGCCATAGTTTGACCACCTCCGGACTAGAAAATACTTGACTGGACAGTTGAGTTAAATGGTTCCATCTCTGAGTTGTGTGCCCCTCTGCTCTGATCCTCTGCAATGGAATGTTTTATTTCTTTGAGATTTATTCTATGTTTGTTAAGTTTTTGTTTGTCTCTAAATTAATAATTATGTATTTTAAATATACCTTACTATCCAGAAATAATAATCATCTCTGGAAAATTTTTGGCCAAAGTAGTTGAATATCTGCCAGTGTGGAGACGAGTTCTTATTTTAATTCTATTTGGCCTGGTTAGGGTTATAAAATAGTAGAATAAGACATGAGCGTTATTTAAACATTCTTAGGTTATGAAAAGGAACTGCTGCTGATGGAACACATTTTATTGGAAAACAAAAAAATCCAGCCAGCCACACCACAGGAATCCCACGCGTTTTTTTTTGTTTTGTTTTGTTTTGTTTTGCAGCCAGTTCTGTAGATGTCACTTTTACCTTATATATTTCTAAACACAGCTGGCACTTCATATCTGGAATATCTGCATGTTCAAAAATTATAAGCCTATTCCTATGGTTCTCTCAAATGAATAGGATAAGATGACAGATAGAGATATAGATATATACTAGTTGAATTAATAAGCTTTATATATATGATTATCATCTGTTAACGATGTTAGCAAGGACATGGTAATAATTAGACTCCAGAGTAAATATCCCACCCCCCACCCCGTTAAGAGTAATAGTACAACAGTACCCATTTTTTAGTGTTTGCAGACTCATAATGTATTTACATAATGGTTTACAGTGATGGACTAAGGCTAAGCAGGTCCTGGATCTAACCAGAGATCAAGGTTTCCCCAGAATTGGATCCCTTCTCCCAAACATCCTTCCATCCCTAGTTTTCCATCCTCAGCCTCACAGGTAGTAGGACCTAAACCTTCACTGCATTTGAGTATGGTTTCACTGTCCACTAGCTGCAGGCAATTGCAAAGCATGCATGAGATCTTGCAGGGAATTAAACAGTTGACAGGGACACCTACAGTGGGTGGGGCTTCATTTGCAAAGGGAGAGGGGGTCCTTTTGCAATATTTGTAGGAGGCATTATGTGCTTACGGAAGCAATCACCTTAACTATTGAATAGACTGGTACCTGGTGCTGAGTAAAGAAGGAAATGGGAAGCCTTCTGCAATACTAGAGCACAGCTCATTGTGTGAGGAGAGTCTGGCTGGTATCTGCTTGAATCCAAATATCAGCTTCACAAATCAAAGAGCAAGGCATTTTATTTTAAAATGAAAGCTTGAAACCTTGAGAGCTGCGGGGAGAGGAAGAAACCAGAGAAGATTTAAATCTTTGGAATTTAGATTCTCTGCATTTGGGTGTCAGTTGTCTCGTATTTATATCAGAGTTGTATATAGTTTAAATTCCTATTGAAAATGAATTACTTCTGTCGTGGTGTTAGTGGCTGTTTGGGGGAAGAGGGAAACAAATGTACCCTTTTAATGACTTCCTAAACTAAACAAGGATAGTTTAATCCCCTTTGAAACTTGAGTATGTGCTCTAGTTTTGTATGGATCTTAATTTGCATTATAGAATCTTTGCTCTTTGTACTACCATTTTGGGAAAGATAAATAGGTATATAACTTTTCTTGAGGTCACTTACTAATTTTGATTCCTTATTTTTCCATATCTACTTTTTTAGCTCAGAATTGGAATTTTGTTTGCTTCTGTTGTATCACAGTAAACCAGGCATCATAAAAGGACTACATGTGTAATCAGTTTGTTTTTTTTAACTTGTCCCTTATTTCTGGTAGATTTCGAGAAATTCTAAAAAGTTTGTTTATAAAACGGGAGGAAATCAGAAAGGAATACCTCAAGCTGGAAATGCGGTTTAAAGAGAACATTTTGAAAACATATTACCAGAAACAATTCCATGAACAAATTGAGTTGATGTGCTCTGAAGAGAGAGTAGAAAAGGTGAGTGGTTTTTTGTACCACTTCATTTTGCCATGTTACTTTATGGAACCTCTGTTTTGAAATTTTTACCTTTAATCTGGTTCAGCTATCTAACCTTTTGTATTTAAGTGTTCAAGTGTCTTCAGCTTCTGAATTCCATTTTCAAAAATGATGTAGACCTTTAAGAACCCAAGTCTCACTAAAGATCAATAGGACTTAGGCATCTAAGGTACTTGCCTAAATTGAACTTAGGCTCCTATCTCACTTGAATTCTTTCAAATGTGTTACTTTAGTCAGGACCATAGGATATTAAGAATATCTGCTTTTAGTGCAAAAATTGTATAATTTTAATTTTAACATAAAGTAAAAGGGTTCTAGACTTCCTTTCTTCCATATGATTTATTTTAACTGTGGCTTGTTACCTGTGCCTGTTCTGCAAGCTGTGTATAATTCAATTGTAATTCCCAATAAACATATGCTTAACATTGTTGAAATGCAAATTGCATTGATTTTCATAAGTTCATATGTATGGCTTTGACAAAACAGTGCAGCGTACGCTATATTGACAATCAGATAACATTTTAACAGTTGACATTAATACAGAAAATGTAGTGTTGGTGTGAGGTGCACTATGTTTTCACATAGTAAAGGAACGTATAGACAGTTATGTTGTGGTTAAACGCAAAAATCTCTCATATTTCAATTTAAATGTGATTCACAGTTGCGAATTTGAGATCTGACTAGACTGAACATATCCATGCTGCTTTTGTGCAACAACAAACTTACCAACAGAGCAGCACACCTGGCATAGCTACTTAGGGCACTGTCATCTGAGAAGTCCATTTGTAGCACTGTACTGGCAACAAGCATTGTCAAGCTCCATGCCAAACTTAAAGCAATCCAAATTTTCTGCAGCGTTGACAGAGGAAAACTACTATTTTTTTAAAGCAGTTCTATCAATGGCCTTGCAGTTCAAAATCCCTTGGCCTGTATTTCAAATGATTGCTGTTGTTCAGAGGTTGGTGTCCTAATCTTCTTACAGAAGATCCAAGAGTAGTCAGTAAAGCCTGAAAACATTCCAATCTTAATTTAGTTTCTGAATAAAAATTTACAGCTGTAAAATATAGATTTAATTTTTCCTCTCTTTAATCAGTTGTTATAGCAAAATTTAACTTAACTGGCAACAATTTCAGGTTTCCAGTGTGTGCAGTGATTCACTTGGAGGTTTAAATTTGTTATGAATAATGGCAAGGTCAGAAATGCGCTGCTGTTTCAGAAATCTTGTGCTTGTCACAAATGGTGTTTTGAGTGACTGACATATTCCAGAAGTTTTTCATGTCACAATCTGCAGTGAATGGAATTCTGAAGTACTACTGTAAAACATTATTTTTATCCTGTATCATAATTTCTCCAACACCTATTACAATGAAGCGATTATAATATGGTTTTCCATTTTAACAGAACAATAGCTCTGCTATAGTTAAGGTTAAGACTAGCTTTGTGTTTGAAGCTCAGTTGAGTGCTCTATGAGCTGTACAGTTAATCAGATTGCCTTGAAATTTGATGTGCTGCATGGGGTATAGTCAGTGATCCAAATATGGTGCCACTTGACCAAGGGGATCCCAAGATACAATCCCTGAGGGGGGAAAAAAGCTGGCACGTTCTGGCATTGTTTTTCTTTCACTCAGAGAGATCAAACTAGGGGTCAGTCATTACACCAGGGACTCGCATTCCCTACCCCCACCCCTTGTGAGCCTGTATATAAGGAAGCCCTACCCCTCTGGGTGAGGAGCTTAGAATAGGTATGTGAGAGCATGCACTGAGACTGCTGCGACTGAGGTGAGGAGTTGAGAATGGGTATGCTTTTCAGAGGAGGGAGGCAGGGAACCCCCACTGATATGAATGGAGCAGTTCACAGGGCTGCGCTGCTGTAGCACTTCTATGTAGATACTCACTAAGTGACAGGACGGGTTCTCCCATTGGTTTAGTTAATCAAATTCCCCAAGAGGTGGATTAACCTTCCGTCAACTTAGCACTGGCTACGCCAAGGGCTAGGCCAGCTTAACTACGTCGCTCAGAGGTATAAATTCTTCACACCCTTGAGTGATATAGCTGAGTCGATTTAACTTTTGAGTGTATACCTGATCTAAGTTCTCTAAAGTTGCATACTTGCATGGATTGTCTTGAAGTTGGCTTTGCCTCCTGGGTTAGTGTAGGATAGGGTTAATTATCCAAATGCGAGAAGTTCAGATTCTGGTAACATAAAAGTTTGCAACCTATCTTGCGAAGAAATCTGCGAATGAACTGTGAACATTTGAGGAAAATCCACCTCTGTTAAGTTTTGTAGGTTTTTTTAAACATCATCTGATACAGCAGAATATTCAGAAGGTGCTGAAACTGTTTTTTAAAAGAAATTTACACATGCGAATGCTCACACGGAGGGGAGATTGGGGGTTCAAGAGTAGGTGTCAATGGGGAAGAAATTTGGGTCTGCAGTGAGGGATCGGAGTATTTTATGGGAATGGGTGGTAGGGGATAGAAGAGGAGTTGAGGGTTCAGGTAAGGGGAAGGAAGGAGGAGTTGGGGAATTGAGGAGTAACAGAGAAAGAAGGGGGTGTGGCGTTGTCAACCCTGAATTCCCCCTGGGAATCTGGGCGAGCCCTACCCCTCTTCAAGAGTCTGAGCCCCTCTCCCTGCCTGATGTGTGTCCTAGGATCTGCTGCTCTTTGGGTACCTGAGCCCCTCTCCCTGCCCTTGCATGTGAGTTGGGATCAGGGGTTGGGGTAACACAAATTTAAATATCTGAAATCCAGAAAATGAATAGTTAAGGTACACATCACCCCTGTGTGGGGACTGGGTGGGCCGGGGCATACCTGAGGAAACAAGGCCAGAAGTTGCAGCTGGGGATGGATAGTGGGAGAGAGTGGTACAGCTTCGTGTGCAGCTAAGGCTACATAACCAAGGTAGCATGCAGCCTGCCAGTAACTACCTGTGATATATGTATTCAGCAGCATAAGGCAGGAGATAGCAAGGAACAACTTAAATGTTAATGACTGCTGCAGTGCCAAGTAATGGCTTAATGGGCTGGGAAGGGAGAACTGGAAATGTTGGTGGCAGGGGCTACATGTTGCGGTGAATGATGAGGCAGACGGTGAAGAAGCACATAGTCACACCACTCTCTCTTACTCTCTCAAAATTTCGGTAACAATCATGTAAGAAAAGTGACAAGGTTCTGAAACATAGACCTTGCATGGGATTTCTCTCACCAGCCCTGTTAACAACTACACACTGCAAACATTTCAAAGTAAGACCATTATCCCCATTCCACTATAGCAAATATACAGGAGTTGTGAAGAGCACCAAGGAATCACATAGCAACTGTGTGGCCTAGAGGAAAGACTGTTGGACTGGGACTATTCCTAGCTCTGTCATCGGCTTGCTGGATGACTATGGGCAAGTCATTTCACTGCTCTGTGCTTCAGTTTCCCATCTCTAAAATGGGGGAAATGATGTAAAGGTCTTTGAGATCTACTGATGAAAAGCACCACATAAAACAAGGTCTTTTAATGATTAACCTAGCCACAGTAACATATCATCTGCAAACATAGGTGAGAATTACGCCTGCCTAAATGACCATTAACTCCTACCAACAAGCATTTCTCTTTTAAAAAAAAAAACTAAGAAATTTAAATAGCAAAAACTTTATTAATGCAGAGTTAAGGTTGCTTGGTGACAGTTCTTGCTCTTCCAGAATATCAAGTTCAGTAAAACTCAAACTTCTGTAAACCAGAAAATACAGAGTTACGGTAAAACACCCAGACAGCCTTAACTCTGCCCTCTTTGAGCGATGCCCCAATATGCCCATAACATAATGTAAAGGCGGAGTGGAATTATGTGTAATAGACAAGTGCTAGCTAAACTTGCCCTGTGCTCAAACACAGAGCTTACTCCCATGACAGAATACCACACTTGGAAAATTTAACAACCATTTCATACTCTCTTACCACCCTTTCACACTTGAACACAAGATACCACCTAAACCTATATTTCCCCTGCCCATCATTAAATCCAGAGACTGCTCTCATATTCCACCTCACTGCTGACAATACCAATGGCAAGAAGGCCCCAGTGCCCTGCTACTGACACAGTCTTACATTTCTGCACTGAGATGATCCATATATTCCATGGCCAGAAGGGATTATTATGATCATCTGATCTCCAGTATAACACAGGCCAGATGTAGACTGGAACCTCAAGCTACATACGTACCTCTTTCCTTTGCTTACACACCTGGGGTGCACTCAGACCCAGACCTGCTCAGATCAAAATCACAGCTCATTCAAGCTGCTCCAATTTATTCCTTCACTCTTCAAAACAGCTACACCTAACATAGTGCATGCAGCTGGAGTGCATGAAGATAATTCCCAATGCCTATTTTCAGCTTCAGGGGAGCAGAATTAAGATTGTGTGGGCATTTACCTTAATTCTGTATTTCCAGGTTTTCACAAATTTGAGGACTCTCTGTTCTAGATGGGCATGAGGTAGCACCAGGCAACCTTAACTCTGTGTTAATAAAGGTTTTTTTGGTTTTTTTTTTTTTTAATCACTTATTTTTAAACGACTTTTTGCATTTATGAAAAATTTGTTTTATGTTTTCTCTTGGTTATTGTATCCAGCCGCTGAGTTTGTGCAGTGTTGAGTGCCATGCAAACCTTCCCCACCTCCATGCTAGGCTCGGGTAGACCCCATCCTGTCAGGAGGTAGGAACCAAACTGTGGGCTGAAAACATGGAAAGTCTCAGTCCAAAAGAAGAATTGCTGAGAGAATGAGAAAGTGAAAACAGAGAATGAATATTACCTTAACTAGCATTTGTGAAATCAATGTTAATTTGTTTGGGGTTGGGTCCTGAGTACTGCATTCTGTGAACCAATCTTGGGCTACTACTGACCTTTGCCATGTTCACTTTACATGGGGCTGCCTCTTTGTTTGGCTCATGCATACTGCCCCTTAAAGCCCCAGTCTTCAGCCTCCATAACTCATACCTTCAAGTCTGGGCCTCAGCTCTGCTCTGGGCCTCATTTGCTGCTGCTGCTTGATAGTCCTCTCCTTATTGAATCATAGGACTGGAAAGGACCTTGAGAGATCTTCTAGTTCAGTCCCTTACACTCAAGGCAAGACTAAGTATTATCTAGACTGGGGTGGACAACCTGTAACTCCGGAGCCACATGTGGCTCTTCAGAACTTAATATGCGGCTCCTTGTATAGGCACTGACTCTGGGGCTGGAGCTACAGGTGCCGACTTTCCAATGTGCTGGGGGGTGCTCACTGCTCAACCCCTGGCCCTGCCCCCACTCCACCTTTTCTCTCCCCTGAGCCTGCCATGCTCTCCTCCCCGCCCCTGAGACTCCTGCATGCCACAAAACAGCTGATCGGGAGGTGCGGGGAGGAAGGGAGAAGCGCTGATCAGAGGGGCTGCTGGTGGGCAGGAGGCCCTGGGAGCGGGGGTGGGTGGGAGCTGATGGTGAGGGCTGCTAACGTATTACTGTGGCTCTTTGGCAATGTACATTGGTAAATTCTGGCTCCTTCTCAGGCTCTGGTTGGCAACCCCTGATCTAGATCATCCCTGACACATGGTTGTCTAACGTGCTCTTAAAAACCTCCTGTGATGGAGATTTCACAACCTCCCTAGGCAATTTATTTCAGTGCTTCCTTACAGATAGGAAGTTTTTTTCCTAATGTCCAACCTAAACCGCCCTTGCTGCAACTTAAGCCCATTGCTTCTTGTCCTATCCTCAGAACTTAAGGAGAACACTTTTTCTCCCTCCTCCTTGTAACAACCTTTTATGTACTTGAAAACTGTTATGTCCCCTCTCCATCTTCTCTTCTCCTGACTAATCAAACTCATGTTTTTCAATCTTCCCTCATAGGTCATGTTTTCTAGACCTTGAATCATTTTTGTTGCTCTCCTCTGGACTTTCTCCAATTTGTCCACATCTTTGTTGAAATGTGGAGCCCAGGACTGGACACAGTACTCCAGTTGAGACCTTATCAGCATACAGTAGAGAAGAAGAATTACTTCTTGTGTCTTGCTAATACATCCCAGAATGACATTTGCTTTTTTTTTTTTTTTTTTTTTTTTTAGGGCTATCGATTAATCACAGTTAACTCACACGATTAACTCAAAAAAACTGTGATTAATCGCACTATTAAACAATAGAATACCAATGGAAATTTATTAAATGTTTTTGGATGTTTTTCTACATTTTCAAATATATTGACTTCTGCTACAACACGGAATACAAAGTGTACAGTGCTCACTTTATATTATTTTTGATTACAAATATTTACACTGTAAAAATGATAAAAGAAATAGTATTTTTCAGTTCACCTCATACCAGTACTGTAGTGCAAACTCTTTATCATGAAAGTATAACTTACAAATGTAGTTTGTTTTTTGCTTGTTTGTTTGTTTTGTTTTGTTTTTCGGTTACATAACTGCACTCAAAAACAATGTAAAACTTTAGAGCCTGCAAGTCCTCTCAGTCCTACTTCTTGTTCAACCAAGCGCACAGACAAACAAGTTTGGTTACAGTTTGTAGGAGATAATGCTGCCCACTTCTTGTTTACAATATCACCTGGAAATGAGAACAGGCATTTGCATAGTACTTTTGTAGCCGGCATCACAAGATATTTACATGCCAGATGCACTAAAGATTCATATGTCCCTTTATGCCTCAACCACCATTCCAGAGGACATGCATCCATGTTGATGATGGGTTCTGCTTGATAACAATCCAAAGCAGAGCGGACCGACACATGTTCATTTTCATCATCTGAGTCGGATGTCACCAGCAGAAGGTTGATTTTCTTTTTTGGTGGTTCGTGTTTTTTACAGTGCAACTATCTGTATTCAAAATAAATATAAAGTGAGCATTGGACACTTTGTATTATGTGTTGTAATTGAAATTAATATATTGAAAATGTAAAAAGCATCCAAAAATATTTAAATAAATGGTATTTTATTGTTTAAGAGCACGATTAATCGCGATAAATTTTTTTAATCACTTGACAGCCCTACTTTTTTTTTTTTTGCAACAATATTACACTGTTGACTCGTATTCAGCTTGTGATCCACTATGACTCCCGGATCCCTTTCTGCAGTGCTCCTTCCTGGGTAGTCATTTCCAGTTGATTGTTCCTTCCTAAGTGGAGTACTTTGGATTTGTCCTTATTGAATTTCATCCTATTTACTTCTGACCGTTTCTCCAATTTGTCCAAATCATTATGCAGTAGCTGGTCCTCTCCACAGACTTTTGTGCTACTTCCCCACTATTGTATGTGGGATGTTCCCTCTAATCTCAAGGGACTATGTCACAATGTAACACAGGCCTCCAAAGGCTGGAATGGCTTGGTCTAAGCCACTTGTTGCTTCCACCTACATACCAGCTCTTCCCTCGTCTGTGTCACTTGTCAAACATACCCTTACTGAGTTCAGAGCACAGGAGACTCAAACTTGGGAAGACGTGGGTAAGAAGAGGATCCACCTCCATTCCTTTTGCCCTAGTTTTCAGTCCCCTGTGACCATTGGTGACCATATGGGTCACTCCCCTCCACCACTTTTAGAATAGTGATAGTGTTTGAGGAATTCAAGTTGAAACTTTCTTGGTTTTGTCCTTCTGCTCCTTTCTTATATATCTACGGCCTTGTCTACACTAACGAGGTAAGTCGACCTAAGTTACACTAATTAAGTTATGTAATTTAAGTTGACGTAGCTTAGATCGATTTACAGTGGTGTCTACACTGTGCTGTGTCGGTGGTAGATGCTTTCCCGCCAACTTATTTTCCTCCTCTCAGGGAGATGGAGTACTGAAGTCAATGGGAGAGCGCGCTCTCATGGACTTATTGCATCTTCACCAGACCCACTAAATTGATGCCTCTGCATCAATCGCAGTAGCGCTGATTTTGCCTGTAGTGAAGACAAGCCCTACATGTAGTCATGCTGTCATTAGGGGAGCAAGGATTAGAACTCAAGAATTCCTGGCTCTTTTCTTCATTCTTTGTTTACTAGTAACTAGTCAGTGCTACCTGTAAGAATAATATAGGTATGTGTAACTTTTCTATTGTATAGTTTGACCATTATGGCTTTTAAATAATTTTTTAAAACATGCAATTTTTGTAAGAGTATTAAACAATTTACTATAGTCTCAAAAGTCCTATTGAAAAGACTTCAGAGAAAAAGAACTATGAATGAGAGTATATAAAACAACTTAATCGACTTCAGTAGTGCACTTAGGAAGAGTGTGCTACTTTACAAATATTACATAGATCAATGACTGTGTAAATTGTTTTGACTCTATCTACCCAATTATGGAAGCCTGAGAAGTCTTTTTCTTAACAGAACTCAGTGAACGTTACAGGGTAGTTTCCCATTAAATTATTTAATATGTTGTATTTCAGGCCACTTGTAAACGGGATCATAGGCTCGCAATGCTTAAAACTCGTCGTTTGCATGTGCAAAAGAAGAAAGAAGAGGAGATGAAACACTTTGAGGAGAATACCAATTGGCTGCATCGTGTGGAAAATGAAATGCGCCTCCTGGGACAAGATGGCCTTATTCCACAGGTAAAAGGACTTTCCTTTCAAAGGTAGATTTCAGACATTGTACTCAAACATGCTTATAATAGTTGGGAACAAATTTTTTCCTGGAATTTTTTTAGTTATGGAAGACTCCTCCAGTGCTGATTAGAGCAGTGTAAACTGGTTTAGTCTCCCTTGCACAAATACAGCAGTTCTTCTGCCCCGTCTGAATGTATTGCATTGTTTTAATGCAATTATTTCTCATTCATGAAAATATTTAGCTATGTACAGTGGTAAGCACACTGATGGCATTTAAAAGACTGAACAGAACATAGTTTGTAAAAAATAGTGTGATACTACATTTTTACTGGCATGGGTTAGGATTTATTGGACACTCAGAAATGAGTTTTAAAGTATTTAAAAGAAGGTATTGGCACACTGGTATAGGGAGGGAGTTCCAGGCTTGGTGATCAGCATAGGAGTCACTGAAACTAGAGTGCAGGATTTTTATTATAAGCCCTTTCTCTTCAAATTCATGAACAAGGATGAAACTTATGTTAGGTATAGCTATAATTTTCATCCCAAATGTTACTGCTGGGGGAATGGGACAGTTTCCCTCCCACAATGCTGAAAGAACTGGCACATGAGATTGCTAATCCAGAAGCAAAGATTTTTAATGTATCTATCTATTCAGGGGCAGTACCACGTGACTGAACAGCTAATGTCGTACCATACCTATATTTTAGAAAAGGGTGGTGGTGTGATCTTGGCAATTACAAACTTGCTAATCTCACCTCAGTAGTGTGCAAGATTTTGGAACAAATTTTGAAGGAAAGAATAATTAAATTCATGGAGGTAGATAGTAACAGGAATGTAATGCAACATGGGTTTACCAAAAGTAGATTATGCCAGACTAACCTGATTTCCTTCTTTGAGAAAATAACTGATTTTTTTAGATAAGGGAATTATCTATACATACATAGATATATATATATATACATACATATATATCTATATATACATCTTATATACATGGACTTCAGTAAAGCATTTGACATGGTGCAATATGGGAAATTATTAGTAACTAAAGAAGATGGGGATTAGAACAAGAATTGTAGGGTGGAAAAGGAACTGGCTAACGGGTTGTGCTGAAAGGTGAACTATTGGATTGGAGGGAGGTTACTAGTGGCATTCCTCAAGAATCAGTCTTATGACTAATCATATTCAATATTTTTGTTAATGACCTTGACAAAAAGGTGGGAGTGTGCTACTGAAATTTGCTAATGATACAAAGTTGGGAGGCATCATGATACAGAGGAAGAGTTTTATCTGGTCTCCTTTCCCTGAATCATCAGAAATGGCCATAGCTAGAGATGGGGCCCTGGATGTGGTGGACCAGTGATATGAGGTGTCACTGATCATTCTCTCTCTCTCTCATGTGCTTGAGTGGCTGGTTCTTGTTGACATGCTTAGGGTCTAACTGATCACCACATATGGGTTCAGGAGTAAATTTTCCCCCAGGTCAGATTGGTGACCTGGTGGCGGAGCAGGGGCAGAGGGTTCACCTTCATTTGCAGCATGGAGTGTGGGTCACTTGCCAGGATTATCTGGGTGCATATCAGTTACTTCCCTGCCATTGCAAGGGTCTCAGGCATTGGTGCACCTTAGTCCTTCTATTCTCTGCCTGAGACACATAATAGTTTCGTCCCCTGTGGGCTGTACTATATTGGTATAATTTTCATTTTGGATTTAGTATTCAGGTGTTGGGTGGTGTTGGTGGCCTGTGATCTACAGGATGTCAGAATAGATGATCTGGTGGTCCCTTCTGGCCTTAAACTCCATGAATAAAAAAAAAAACTAGAATGATTTCTGATATACACAAGGTATATGCTATTGTATGTATATGTACTCTTAACTACATCCAGCACACAAATCTGTTTGTGAATGGAAAACTATAGGACAATAGATAGACATAGCATAGCAGTGAAATGCTAACGTAAATTAAATTTTATTTCTTCTGTAAGATTTATTAAATTAAAAGTTGTAGATGAATTGCAGAACTACTTTTCAAGGTATTGAAGGCTAATCTCTTAAAATCTTTTTGAGACTGAATTTGTGTATATCGCACTGAAATTAAAATAATATTTTTTATGCAACTTATTTCTCAAGGTGCTCCATAAAGATCTTCACTGCTACCATTTAAAGCTAGAGGTCAAGGATCTGAAAATGCAGATTGAGCACATGATGTCTCTAGTATCACTTCAAGAGCAGCAATATAAGCAAACAGAAAAGTAAGTATGTGTTTGTATATCGTGCTTGACCTGTGTTCCTCTTCAAAGCTTGTTACACGTATAATAAATGTACAGATTTCAGTCAGTTTCAGGTGACAATGGCAGCATAATTTTCCAACCTTTTCTCTAAACTGTTATAGATACTGAAACAAAAAATATATTCCTATATAGTGGAAAACATCATTAGCATAGTATTCTTGTAATGTTCAACAAAATGTTGAAAATTCCCTCTACCTCCCAGTATCCCTTCAAGATAAGATTTCTCCTGTAATAAAAGGTGAGCAGCGTAAGAACGGCCATACTGGGTCAGACCAAAGGTTCATCTAGACCAGTATCCTGTCTTCCGACAATAGCCAATGCCAGGTGCCCCAGCGGGAATGATCAGAACAGGTTGACTGTGCATTATGTGGAAAAAATACTTTTTGAGTGTTTGGCTAGCTGGTCTTAAAATTCTTTTTTGGCCATCCTAATTATATTTTTACACTTCATTTGCCAGAGTTTATGCTCCTTTCTATTTTCCTCATTAGGATTTAACTTCCACTTTTTAAAGGATGCCTTTTTGCTTCTCACTGCTTCTTTTACTTTGTTGTTTAGCCATGGTGGCTCTTTTTTGGTTTTCTTACTATGTTATTTAATTTGGGGTATACATTTAAGTTGACCCTCTATTATGGTGTCTTTTAAAAGTTTCCATGCAGCTTGCAGGGATTTTACTTTTGGTGTTGTACTTTTAATATCTGTTTAACTAACCTCCGCATCTTTGTGTAGTTCCCCTTTCTGAAATTAAATGCTACAGTGCTGGGGCCACTGTGGTGTTTTCCACACCACAGGGATGTCGAATTTAATATTATTGTCACTATTACCAAGTGGTCCGGCTATATTCACCTCTTGGACCTGATCCTGTGTTCCACTTAGGACTAAATCAAGAATTGCCTCTCCTCTTGTGGGTTCTGGGACTAGCTGCTCCAAGAAGCAGACATTTAAGGTGTCAAGACAGTTTATCTCTGCATCCATTCCTGAAGTGATATGTACACAGTCAATATGGGGATAGTTGAAATCCCCCATTATTATTGTTTTGTTTTGTTTTTTTTAATAGCTTCTCTAATCTCCTGAGCATTTCACAGTCACTATCACCATCCTGGTCAGGTGGTCTGTAATATATCCCTTATATATTCTTCTTCTTATAATACATTCTTATTATTCAAGCATGGAATTACTATCCATAGAGAGTCTATGATACAGTTTGGTTCATTTAAGATTTTTACTTCATTTGATTCTACGTTTTCTTTCACATATAGTGCCACTACCCCACTAGCACGACCTGTTCTGTCCTTCCGATATATTTTGTACCCTGGTATTACTGTGTCCCATTGATTATCCTCATTCCACCAAGTTTCTGTGATGCCTATTGTATTAAATGAGGATATTGATATGAGGTACTCTAGTTTGCCCATCTTATTATTTAGACTTCTAGAATTGGTATATAAGCACTTCAAAAACTTGTCACTTTTTAACTGTCCGCCATTACATGATGTAATTGAATGGGACCTTTTTTTCTTTTGACTGTTGCTCATCAGATCCTACCTGTATTTTATCATCTTCCATCCTCTCCTCCTTATTAGGACATAGGGATCTCCATTTATAAATCCTCCCCTAAGGGATGTCCAAGCCACACGCTCCTCCGCCCCTGTCTGCTTTCCCCCAGACCTCAGTTTAAAAACTGTGTTGCGACCTTTTTAATTTTAAACAACAGCAATCTCGTTCCATTTTGGTTTAGGTGGAGCCCATCCTTCCTGTGTAGGCTCCCCCTTTCCCAAAAGTTTCCCCAGTTCCTAATATATCTAAACCCCTCCTCCCTTCACCATTGTCTCATCCACGCATTGAGACCCTGCAGTTCTGCCTGTCTAACTGGCCCTGTGTGTGGAACTGGAAGCTTTTCAGAGACTGCTACTATGGAGGGCCTGGACTTCAATCTCTTACCTAGCAGCCTAAATTTGGGCCTCCAGGACCTCTTCCCTATCCTTCCCTATGTCGTTGGTACCTACATGTACTACGAACACCAGCTCCTCCCCAGCACTACACATAAGCCTATCTAGATGTCTCAAGAGATCCGCAACCTTTGCAACAGGCAGGCAAGTCACCCTGCGGTTCTCCCGGTCATCACATATCCAGCTATCTATGTTTCTAATGATCAAATAGCCCATTATAGTAAATCTTCACTTAACGTTGTAGTTATGTTCCTGAAAAATGCAACTTTAAGTAAACTAATCCAATTTTCCCATAAGATTTAATGTAAATGCGGGGGGTTAGGTTTCAAGGAAATTTTTGGGGGGCAGACAAAAGGTATTATATACTGTATGGTACTGTGGTTGGGAAGTGCCCCAGCTTACCCCACACAGGCACAGCCCGCTGCAGACAAGGACACTATCAAGCACCTTCGCAGCAGCATGGCAGCTTACCTGGAGAAGAACAGGCACTGACTTTGCTGGGGGATGCTCCAGGCCTCTTCCTGTCCTCGCTCCACTCCAGGCCCACCTCTTCCCCAGAGCACACCGCATCCCCACTCCTTCCCCACCCCCCAGAAAGTCCTAAGCGCTGCCAGACAGTGGTTTGGCCGGTTTACAGCTTTCTGGGAGGGAGGGGGAGGAGTGGAGACGCGACACTTCCGTGCTCCTTCCCCTCCCTCCCAGAAAGTCCTAAGCGCTGCCAAAGAGCTGTTTGGCGGTGGGGGAAGCGCTGGGAGGGAGGGGGAGGAGGCAGAGAAGAGGAACTTGTGCAATGCTCCCTTGTAAAGTCGCTGCTCTTCCACAAAATCTTACATGCAGTGTACAGAGCAGGTAGCCAAACAACATGATAAGGAAGCATTGCACAGTTTTAAATGAGCATGTTCCCTAATTGAGCAGCAACGTAACTTTGAAACAACGTTAAGCGGGAAGACGTTAAGTGAGGACTGTACTAATACCTGTCTCTTCCTAATAACACGTAGGCTGATCTGCAAGAAGTAAGATTATTTTCAGCTGCAATTGTCAAACTTCTCAGAGATCATGTTGCATCCAAGCTATTTTGAAAACATTTTCTTATTTGTAAATCTCTCTGGTATTGCAAACACATGGAGCTTTTAAAGAACTGAATATTACTGACATTTCTGTTGTGTTATCACTGAATTACTAGTATACTTCCAAAAGAGAGTTGTTTAAAATATGGCTTTTTATTTCATTAGCATTTAACTTCCAGAGTTGCTGGATTTTTTTCTTTCTTTGTTGTCAAATTTCATATGTTGTAGTATGCTTCCTTTTATTGGCAACAAAAAGTGAATGAACAGCAAACAGCAGCTGAGTAAAGGATATTCCATATTAAGACCAAGTTTAAGGTAAAGTTGCTTCCAAGTAGCACAAAACTTTTAACAAAGGGATGGTTTCAGAGTCACAGCCGTGTTAGTCTGTATTCGCAAAAAGAAAAGGAGTACTTGTGGCACCTTAGAGACTAACCGAAAGCTTATGCTCAAATAAATTGATTAGTCTCTAAGGTGCCACAAGTACTCCTTTTCTTTTAACAAAGGGATGGAGTGTGAGGGCAAGATATTTTCATTCATTGATACATAGGTCCATCAATGACTATTAGCCAAGATGGGCAGGGATGGTGTCCCTAGCCTCTGTTTGCCAGAAGCTGGGAATGGGCAACAGAGGATGAATCACTTGATTCTGTTATGTTCATTTCCCCTGAAACACCTGGCATTGGCCACTATCAGAAGACAGGATACTGGGCTAGATGGACCTTTTGGTCTGATCTAGTATGGCCATTCTTATATTCATTTACAATTCATACAGTCCCTATTGCTGCCCTGCAGAGTGCATGCATTCCAGAAGTTACCCTGCATAAAACTTTGGTGCTCTGTGTCCCACTCTGCCTCGTCCAGTGGAGCGCAGGCACAGATTGCAATGGTATCCGTAGACTTTATAAAGGATGCTGATATAATTTTCATATGTATATCAAACAATAAGAGTGATGTTTATAATCTCCCTGTGCCTTAAGGTACATCGACAGAGGCTAACCTACCTGAACTAGCTTGACTCCAGCTATCTCAGGTAACAATAGCCGTGGAGACAGTGTAGCATAGGCTATCGAGTAGAGTATGTAACCAGGACTCGTGCCAGGCTCATACTGCCTACGCCGCGCTCTCTCCACTGCTATTGTTACCCAGGCTAGCTGGATTCAAGCTAGTTACGGTAGGCTAGCCAGTGCACAGCTTTTGCTATGTCGACATACCCTTAGACTTAAACGGCATTTAATGATGAGCGAAGTCTAATTTTGTTACACAGAAGCTGTTATACAGCTAATGGGATTCAAGAAAGTTAGATGTTTTGAGCAGATTTTTTAAAATCAACTATCCGTGTTAAATGCCATTACTGCAAACAACACAAGTGCTGAATAAGCCACACAAACCTGCAAAACTGAAACTGGAACTCTGGCCCACATCTTGGATTCTGTATAAAAAGTGAAAACCACCACTTTGATGCCTGATTGAAAAATAATTGAATTGATGAAAAGTCTATGTTGGTTATCTGAAGAGATATATAATTGAAAAATAAATGTCAGAACTCTCTAATATTATCAAAATATATCAACCATACTTCTGTGCTATTATTTTTCTTTTTTTTTTTTTTTGGTGTATTACTAGGATGATAAAGAATTTTCATATACATCATATTTAATAGCTCAGGGAAGAGAACACCACCAAAATTAGCAGTGATTTCTGCATGGGGTTTTAGTACTTTTCAGAAGCTGATTACGCTTCTTTCAAATTGAATCAAACAATAAGGCTGCTAAATCAACAATAGACTTTAAGGCCAGAAGGAACCAAAATCATAATCTAGTCTGACCGGGTGCATAATGCAGGTAACAAAACTTTGTGGATCCACTCTCTCTAGTTTAAACCTGCAAGTGACCCGGGTCCCAATATGCAGTGGAAGGCAAAAAACTTGCAGGGGCTCAGCCAATAGTAGCTTTTATATTCTAACAGTGGTAGTTCATAGCTAGGTTACTGTTGACTAGACTAAAACTTTCATTTAAAGATATTTAAAATTATCTTTGGGTTTTTTTGTTTGTTTGTTTGTAGAGTACTAAATGCTTTGCTTCCAGTTCTAAGAAAACAGTACTTCACCTTAAAAGAAGCAGGGCTGGCAAATGCTGTCATTGAGGCTAACTTCAAGGAGGTTGAACAGCTGATTCAGAGACCAAAAACGGTAGTTTGGGCTGACCAACCTGTTGAAGAGGAACCAAAACAAAATGATCAACCAGAGATGTCTGTTATCCTGGCATTTCCACAACTTGCAAGCAATCCAAATACACCTTGCCGTAAGTATATAATTAAATTTTCTAATGAGAATAATTTGAGGTGTTGCCCCAAAAAGCCATGATTGATTTGGATAGATTACTTACATTTATTTTTGGCAATATAGATTAGCAATGCCTGCATTTTTTTATGAGAACTGTGTCTGTTAAATTGCCATCTATCCCAGAAAAATCTTGCAAACACTGCCCAAACTTTTGGTGCACAATGATGGTCATAAATCAGCTACTTTTGTGGATACAGAGAAAATGTATACGGAGGAAAGACAGTTCCCCCCCGCCCTCAGACCTACCTCAAAATGCTATGTCTGATAGACGATGGACCGTTTATTATGTCTAAGCACGTGGTTTCAGTTTTTGCCTAGATTTAAGTAGATATAGTGGCACCCGTGGATCGTTCGTTTTAGTCTTCCTTTAATCTGATTGAATTTCCGTAATTGTGGTGTAATCTACACAGTGCACTCTGGGGTGTCCTATCAGAATGTAAACCGGTGATGAATAGGTTTGGGCATTTTGGGAAGCCTATAACAGAATATTGAGTTAACTTGCCAAATGCCCCTCTTAATCTGGCTATTTGTTGACATGAATCAGGCATTTTACAGGTATTGCTAAAGTTGGTGGAACTTTGGCAATTTCTTGGCAGGTCACTTAGGGTTTTTGTTGTTGCTGTTGTTTTTTAATTGCTTATATTTCTTCTTTCTTTTACTTATAAAAAGAAATAAACTTCCAATAAATAGGATAGAGCAGAGAGGACTCAGACATGAAAACTTAATTATTGATCACGGAGTTTGAATGATGCAATATTAACTTTATAATCTATGAAAAGCAGATCCTAAAGCCCACCATATTTACTCCTCTTTAACTCTATGGGTAACTTCTCTCCACTTGTATAAAATGCCTTTTTCTTTCAGCTGTTTGTGTCTCCTCTAACCTTAGTGATTGTCCATTTAAATTTGTGAAAGATGTTTGTAAACAGTCAAGAGACATAAAAAAACCTGACTTTTATGTAATGTTCAAATTTAAAATAACCAAGGCTACGCTTTAGTCTCAGGTATTTTTAGTAAAAGTCATGGACAGATCACAGGCTGTAAACAAAAATTCATGGGCCTGTGACCTGTCCATGACTTTTACTAAAAATACCTGCACTGACTAAAACTTGGGAAGGGGGTGCGGGTGCGCTGGGGGGGAGGGTGGAACGGTCTCGGGGCACCATGGGTGCTGGGGGATGTGGCCCGGGACCCCCGCTGGTACTGGGGGGGGGGGGGGCAGGGGAGGGAATTGGTGGCGCTTCCTACCCGGCTCCGCGTCTCAGCAGCTCCTAGGAGGCAGGGGCCAGGGCAGGGGCTCCACGGCTCCTGCCACAAGCGCTGGCTACCGCAACCAATGGGAGCCAGCGCTCTCCCCCCACCACCACCACCAGCCCTTCCGCCACCTAGGACCTGCAGGGAGCCCCCCATCCTGAGGTAAGCGCCCCTCTTCCTGCACTCCCCAACTCCCTAGTCCTGAGCCCCCTCCCAGACACCCAAACTGCTGCTGCTGGCCCAGCTGCTTCAAAAGTCATGGAGGTCACGGAAAGTCACGGAATCCATGACCTCCATGACAGACTTGTAGCCTTAACAATAACCAGTTTTGTTCTGTTGTGTGGGGTTTTTGGTCTACTTATATTCCTACTAAATCTGTTTTGGTGTGATAAGGTTATTTAAACTTTTCATAACTATCATCTGAGTGTACTCTTCTGAACCACTCCATTTTCAAGGTGAGGGCTGGAGTTTTTGGTTTTGAAAACTGGCTCTCTTCTCATTACAAACTTAAATATTATGTTTCACTCTACATACAAATGAGTGGTTTTGCCTGCTTTTACTTGTTTTTCGTTTAAATAACAATGTAATTAAAATTTTGCTTTGCAAGTGTTTCATATAAATGGTCCGTGAAATATTTTTTTAAAATAAGAGGTGCATACAACTGTTACAAGCCTTACATGTATATATCTGGAAAAGTTGCTTTTTTTATGTTGGTGATGTATGGATATGCAAGTAAATGTTCAGAGTTTTTATGGTAGGTGATGAGTTTTGTTAGATTTTTGGCTATCATTTTTTGTAATTTCTATTCCCTGCCACTCTGCCATGTCAAGCTAAACACTTTTCCCATATGGAACAAAACATATCTACTTCTGTTTCACCTACCTCTCTACAAATCCTATGTGTAACCCACACACTTCCTAGGTATGGTGGTCTTTCCCCCTCTGGTGACACTGAGACCACTTAGAGATTAATGAGTCTCCTATAGCCTTAGCTAAGAGCTATGTGGCTGTTAGCTCATGCAGTAGAGGCTCATGCATTTAGCTTCAGAGATCCCAGATTTGATCCCGCCCACCAACACCTGGGTCTGTCAGTGTTACATATACATTTAGGGTTTGATCCTGCTCTTATTGAATTCAATGACCAAGTAAAACCCATTCATGCTTTTGAATCAAATTCATAAGGATAGATTTCAGGTTTTCACGCTGCTCAAGGGGATTGCATTTGGATTTGTTGAGGATGATTCCTCATTCTCAATTTGTCTACTGTTCAAAGTCTTCAAGTGTTCCTTGGTGAACACAGCCCACTTCTGTTGTTAGATTACAGATTTACCTACGCAAATGCAAACCACTTGTTTCAGCTGAGAGGTGATGTTTCTTTACACCAATCTTAACTTTTTTCATGCAGACATGGTGCTTGACCTGGAAACTCCCAGGTAGATCTTGTTCAGTGCTTTTCTGTAGACTCCATGCAAATTATGGAAGAAACAACTGCCTTCTTAATGGAAGAGTTTTGTAACTTTGCCCTGAAAGGCAATCAGTTCCAGCAACACATGTTTTTCACATAGTTCATCTGGCTAAGCATGCACTCTTTTTTCGTTTCCCCTTGAGGATTGATTAGTTATGTAACCATGATGTAAAGCTTGTACGGGATGTCCCCAGTTTCCTTTCCAGACTACTGGAGATTTTTATTCTTCACCAAGAACCATATTCTCTCTCCTGAGCAGCTAAATTGTTGGCAGCCTATCTTGAAATGATTTTTCTTCATAGCAAGATGATCCACATATTTTAATGGGCTCTTTCTTCTGATTCTTTATATACTATCTAAAGCTTAGCAGGTTGGCACTGTTCTACAAAAGCTTAAAAAATTAGTCAAGCCACAAAATACAACATAAAACTGCCAATATTGCTGTATTAAGAACCTGAAAGTTAAATTGACTGTAAATAAATTAAAACTAACCTAACTGATTTTCATTGTCTATGCTGAAAGAAAACCAAAAAGTACACAAAGCACAAAAAGTGACATCACATTTTTGATATTTTTACTTGAGATGGTACTAAGAGGAATGGTGAGAGCATGTAACTTACATTGACAGTGACCCTTCAAAAAAGAAACCTTCTCTTGAATGGTTTTCTTTTTTAATGGTACCACTATTACATGGTACAATAATGATTCATCAACTAAAATGTCCCCATATTTGAAACCATTGGGCCTATACTGCCTATTTTCCTTTGTAAATTGAATAAATATTCCAAATACCTCAGGCACTTCCTGATACATATGGGGAAAATACAGTGTTTGGAAGGAAATGAGTTACTCTTTGTGGTGGAATGTATAAACCCTACACCAGAACTGAAGGGGTTAAGGAGCAACTCTGGCCTAGGCGGCCTTGTCCATCCCCACCTGCAGTGCATGCTCCAGCTGGAGGTGGAGTTTAAAAGGGAGACTGACAGCGCAGAAGGGGCCTGACAGGGCAAGGAGAGAGACTTACCCTGAAAGTTCCTGAAAAAGAATGCTACAGAAACCTTTCTCTGGAAGAAAGCCAGGCTGCTGAGCCCAGAGGGGCTGAAGGTTCAGCTCTTCTCCTTTTCTTTGTTACTGTGTCAAACTGTAAGACTTTGGTGGGGTAGTGAGTAGTAGGAAGTGGCCCAGGAGGCAGTCTTAAGGTGCCCCTGGGTGTTGGGCATTGTTGCTTCTCACATGGCCTGGGGCCAGAGCCCTACCAACTAGTGGGCTCCCTACCAACCACCTTGCTACAGAGGGCATTAAAACCCTCTCTTACAGACTCTCTGTTGCGGAAACCCAGAGAAGGTAAAGGCTTTGCAAGCTGCATGGCTGGAACTAAGTATCCGCAGGGGTTGCTAAACAGACTGAAGGTCCTCTCCCACCCCCCTTGCCTTTGGGAGGCTGCAAAACCCAATATCTTCCCTGGGACTCTGTTACCCTGGAGAGGGATGCATCTAATTGGAGACCTGACCAGAGGATCGGGTTGACACCCCCCAAAAGGCAATCCGCCACAGGACATGATAGTGGGCAATGAGAGAAATTGGAGGTGGTGTGAGTTGAGATCTAATGCCCTAACCGTTAGGCTACATTGCCAGTGAGAATCACCTGTCACTGTCTTGTATTACTCTCCTGGCTGAAAAGTAGCTTGTCTATCCTGCACTTTCACTGCATGGTTCTAAAATTCATGAAGATGGCTCTTCCTCTTGTTGGCCGGTATTGCATTTGTGTTTAAAAGACCTATTCAGAAAGGTAAAATTGATAGGAATGGCTGTGCTTTCAAAAGCTTCTACAGATTTAACTTTGCCACTAATTTTGTACCAAGCTGACGCTTGAGGACACAATCTTTTTGTCACAAAGCTTCTAAGAAACAAAAAGTAGGTAAGAGAACAATATTAGCATAGAAAAACGTGATTCTCTCTATACTAAAGAGCAACAAAATCGGGTGAGAGAAATGGGAAGGATGCAGTGCTTTCTTATTCTTTAAAGACCCCCAAAAATAAGTTTTCTCAAAACTAATTATTTTTTCCCAAAAGTCGTTCAAAAGAATGCTTGGCAATCATTTAGCAAGACCTGATGTAACTAAGATCTTTAGTAAACAAATATAAAGGAAGATTTATACAGATGTATTTGGTACATTGATTTTATTTATTTAAGTTCATAATACGTTCAAGATGTTGGAAAGGAAATAGGGTTTTGCATCAAGACTGAACAACACTGACCACCTGTTATACGGTGGTCATTATTCCTTATTTTAAAATCCATATTTCACATGCAACATAATTGCATGGACTTTACTTGTCAACAGTAAAACATAACTGTTCATTTTTTGGCACTTGATTTTTACTTTTAATTTCATTCATGAGTTGAGAGAATTAATTTTAAAATCTACAATATTTCATAAATATGGATTTCCTCTTGGAAATGTTTCTGAAGTTTTGTTTTCAAATACGTTGTTTTTGGAGAAGTTAATTGGTGGTGATAAAGTGTTTCATTCACATTAAATTGAATTATGTATACAGTATGCTTTAATAAAGTATTATGAGTCTGGGGAGTCCAACAGGAAGGGTGTGTATTAGGTCAGCTTGTTAGTAGATGTAATTTACTGCTCTTGCATCTAAATATGGATAGCTTTCAAAGAATGAGCATTTTGGGGGGCTGGGGTATTATAAATGTCTTCCTGCAGAAATGAAATACTATTATGACTAAATATGCTAATCATGCTGTGCCAGCGCTCATGGATCATATATTAAGATATACTAGGGAAATATAACTTCCTTTTCAGTATATGTTTATAAAGTTATTACAGTTGTTTGACTGAACTAAGAAGATTCTAATTATCATGCATTATTCATTAATGAAAGTTCCAAATATGTCTGTCTAGCTATCTACAAGTAATTATGGTCAGTGTAGGTGTAAAACTGAAATAGTATAGAAAACAATGTCTGTGGCCATAAAGGAAATTGCTGATTTTTTCACATCATAAAACACCAGGCAGGATTTTTTTTTTTTTTTACAACATTGTCCTTTTGCTTACAGTGTATTAAGAAAATGGAAATATGAAACTTTTTTAAAGTTCAATGTCAAATTAAGGTAGCTTCAATGGCTGATATATTCAACAAACAATAAGAAAGCTATCAGTTTTTAAAAACTGGCAATTAATACTTGATGCTCCTGCAGCATTAATTTATAAAATAGCTGTCATGTGGAACTAAAATGGTATGGTTAAAATGATAGAATTAAACTCTTTTGTGACACTTTTCACATTATAATCCATGATGCCTAGAAATCTGTAGCAGTTGAAGCATTGCAATAGGAGGACAAGGAAAGAATTACAGTTGCAAGCCACTAGTTTTTCATAGGTTGCTATCGGATTTAAACTAGGGTTGTTGGCAACGAGGAGACAGTATAATGAAGATTTTAAGCATCTTTCTCTCCCCTGCTTTTGAGTTACATGGGTCAGGAGAAGCAGCCAGTTTTACCTTATAAATTTTGTAAGAAAGTGTTCTGGCATGGTTCTGAGAGAAATCACACAAGAACGCTTATTCATAGGGAAAGTCTGCAGATCCATTACAATGGTTCTTACTCTTGAGTTTGCAGCTTCTTGGGGGCAATAACCAGACTTGTCAATCAGGCAGACTGGGAATGGCCATATCGCTGAACACCCAGCCAGCTAGCCAGTTTGAACTGCCTCCAGCAGCTTGCAGGAAGTCTTTACCAGCTCTCCTGCTCAGGGCAACAAGAAACCAAAACAACCAAGAAAGGATTCTGTGTGTCACTTAGCTGATGTTTAACATCAAGCGGGCCATGCAGCAGGATTTTTTTAAACCCCTTCTGATATCAAGGTCACTGGCTTCAGCAGCTTTCATTGTAGGCTCCCTGGAAGAACATCAGTAGCCTACAGAAGTCTGGCAGTAGAAGGTGCAGAAATGCCCAGGCTCGCCATGCCATACCTGCCAGTCTAACCAAAGCCTGTTTGTGCTGCAAGTCAGTCATGCCATTCCTGCTTCGCTCACAGGACCCTGCTCACTATGGGTCGACCATGCCCCATATAGCTAGCCAGCCTTCCCTGGAGGACTGAGAGGGACAGCAATGCAAACATGGATTTCCTTAAACCTTTAGAAGCCTTTCACCATCTTTTCCAAAGCAAATTCAGATATCTGTTAGCTCTTTTCCCTATGTTGATCTCACAGCCCTTCATGCACACACTACTGGTGTCATTAGTATTTCTGACAATACTGATGGTGGAAGCTGTATCCTCTGATCATGTAAAGTTAGATTAGAAAAAGCCCTAGAGCAATCTTGTATTGGCAGAGGTGGCAACCAAAAGTTCTGATCTTTTCTATCTCTGTTATGCAGCATGTTTAAAAGAATTACCTTTATCAGCATACAATACCTATTTTAAAAAACACATTGAAACCTTCCTTGCAAAGTTTCATATAAAGACTGTTGGCAGGAAATTCCTGATTCTTATGTTTTCAATTGTATCTGCTTATGCAATTTGCTTATTTTCATTATGGGAAATAAATGCTGTAGCTAAGGTGTACTAGAAGGCATTTCTGTTCATTTTTTTCCCCCGGTTGGGGTGTGAATGGTTTTGAGGAGGGTATTTTTTTGCTTTACTTTAAAAAAAAAAAATCTAACCTGTAATACCAAGATAGTACAACTAAAGCTGCAAAAATGAAGAAATGTAATTTTTTACAGCAATAGTAACTTGGTCATGTTGTGCATATGCAGTATTTTCCAATTTTTCCCCCTAAAGTGTGTATCTTAATATATTTGCTTTTTTTCTTAGCATAAAGTTTGTAGGTTGCACAAAATGGCTGAAATGACAGTTCCCAGAACTTTACCTTTTGCATCTCCTGACTTTTGGTCATTTAATTATGAAACCTTAGCACAGAATTGCTATATAAGTTTTGTGCATTAAATAGAACCATAACTTCTTTCTCATTAAAACACAGAAATTTTGCAAAGTGTATACTATTGTTATTCAACAGTCAAAATACACCTTCATTTCAGAAGTTGCTCAAATATATTAATTCTTTGCTTTGAAATTACTTCAATTACAAATTTATCTTTTGAGAAAAATCTGTCATCTTCCTATGGGTTAAAGGAGTGTTTTAGGAATAGGTTAGAAGATATTTTTATTTGGTTGCAGTTTGTGTATGTTGAATGAAATCTCAAATTATTTGGAGCGGTCATTGAATAAAACGTAAATGGTGTGTAAAAATTCAAGATATGGAATAGGTATAAGTTCATGAAAATAGTCTTAAGGTTCCATCGATTTAGGGTCTTGGTTAATAGAGTGACCCACACTATTCACAGTGTAGAGTGGGGGGGTGTGCATGGGGGAAAGAGGCACAAAGCTAGGTTGAGGGCCATAACTGGTATTTACAAGTATTTCTGTGAATGAGGACGTTCTTGGCATGGTTTCAGGCATCCCATTTCCTGAAGTCTCACTGTGCATTAGCAGTGAGAGAACAAAATTGATTTACAGGAAAAAATGGCATCCATTACCTTCCCTAGTGACAAATATCCAAAAGTAAAGTCAATTTACTATTGTGTGGGGCAGGGACAATTCGGATATAGTTGTGTGATAGTAAAAAAAAAAATTGATTAAAAAAGGAAAAACATTTTTCTGCCTTATTTAAAAGACTTGTTATATACTGAATAGCTCATTCACCCTGTCCTAATACGACTGACTTCCTTCCTTCATGTTGAATAAAATATTAATAATGACCACCATGCTAGTCCCATGAATGCAAACTGTTTTCTATCCTTTTCACATCATAGCTATTGTTTTAGAATGTCATTAAATTGTCCACCATAATGATCCCTCTGGGTCACATGAATATTCAGTAGCTGAAATTCATTCACTAGATATAATTTGCGATTCGGAATTCCGTGAGTCAGAAAGTTGTTAAAAGAATCAGAATTTATGATTAGTGTAGTAATTAGATCAATCATTTTTAGCCCAGAAATGTTTATTGAAATGCATACATTAATATTTGATTTCACTTTATCAGAACAACCTGGCAGACTTAATTTAGCACAGTTTCCAGAAATATCCCCTCCTGCATGTATTAACATGAGTTCTAGAAGAAGAAGAATCCTGGCTATTATTCTGTCCCAAACTTCAATTAGAACTAATCCGATTCATCAGTGTCTCTTTGTCACAAACCCTACTTATTTGGGCTGTGACTCATGATTGCTAAATACTGCATTCTGCTTTTTACATTAACTTACACCTCTGTAAATCTCTTATGATTGCACACTCACCTCTTGATAAATTAGTTCCTCAGGGTAAAGTCTTCTGGGCAAACCAAAGGATGACCAAAACCTGCTGCCTCTTTTATTTGAAGGGACACTTTTAACTCCTTCTTTAAATCACTTTTGCACTTAAACTATTTATATATAAAATTATCTGGTAAAACAAACAGTTGATGAATAACAAATTTTGGCAAGTATAGACTTAATATTCATTAGCCTACCACTATAGATCAGTCAGTTCAGTAGGTACGTGATCTGTCTTCAATGAGAATTTCTATTTTTAGAAATAAGCATTTTGCTCAAGGAAATCCAATTGGTGATGTCACTTCCATTGTAAAATATATTTTACTCCAGTCCCTTATTTTTAGTGTAAATATTTCTATTGCATATCAAATATCTGTATATACTGAAAGCACTAATTGTAGACTTCATAATGACTCGTTCTCATATAGCAAGCAAAGAGAACAGTTTAATACTCCTGAGCTCCAGTGATCAGCTGACTGGGTCTATTAGAAAATTTTTACAGTACAGTAAGCAAGAGGGGAAAAAATCCATACAAATCATAACATTTGACCAATTTTACAAATTGTCTTTTTCAGATGAAAACATACTTTTTACATTACCATAGGTGTGCCTGCCTATCTGATACCTACGTTCCAGTCAATAAGCCTAATACTAAAATTTAGTGGTTTGAATGGCTCTACAGGGTAAATACAGTCAGAACCATTTCAGATGGTGGGCTTTCTTCTTTCAAAGGATCCATTTTGTATGCAAATTTTTATTTGCTATACCACATAACATACGTTTGATTAAGTGTTTGTCATGTTAGATGGCCTTCCTTTAAGACTTTCTTTTTGTACCTTTTTATTTGGCCATTAATTCAATTTTAGTTCATTATCTAGGAATAAGATGTATTCCCTCTTAGTGTTCATTTTAATATAAACCGTTTTAATGAATGGTCTTGTTAATTGGCTTCTGGGATGTTAGTCATCACCATGTTACTTAAGTGTTTTATATTAGTGGATGTGGCAAATGAGAATGTACTGACTCCTTATTCATTCTGTTTGCACAATGACACATTTAGGGAGAAATTAGCAGAGTACACATATACTAAGAAGCAGCCATCCTCCGACAAAGTACTTAGATGTCTCTGGTTAATATTAAGTCAATCAAGGGATAATATTACCCCAAAGTTGCATCATAAAAATGTTTCAGTTAATGAAATAAATTCCAGAATTATTTCAGTCCTTTAAATCTGAAACTGTTTTGCCTCTCCCTGAACAGATGTCAGTGTAAAAGGAAGGCCATGTAAAATGACCACATGCCTGCACAATCACCTGGATCATTCTTTTGAACACACAGCTGTATGGCCCCATACAGCAGAGTTCACATAGAACTAAGTTCACTAAGAACAGATTCTAAGAAGATTTAGAAAATAGGCCAGTGCAACACCATTATGCAAAAGTAGCATTCAATCAATGTGAACATACTCAACTGCAAATTAATTGACAGTGTTACATACATGATTCTCCTCTTTTAATATGTCTTGTATATGTTACCCAAGTATTCAAATCTCTTATTTGGACAAGACTTTCCTAGAATTGAGTGCGCTACCATTTAGAAAATAGAGAGAAGCTGTTCATATAGGTGTTTAAATTTTAGGCATACGGTATTTTCAGTGTCAGCCAATTGTACCAAACTATAACTTTCAGTGTGGTGCATCAGATGTTGGGAGACTGTATAACCTAATTATATTAAAATTAGGGCTGTCGATTAATGGCAGTTAACTCGCATGATTAACTCAAAAAAATTAATCGTGATTAAAAAAATTAATCATGATTAATCGCAGTTTTAATTGCACTGTTCATAGAATACCAATTGAAATTTATTAAATATTTTGGATTATATACATTTTCATATATATATTATATTTTGTGTTGTAATTGAAATCAAAGTGTATATTATTTTTTATTAACTGATAAACAGAAGAAAGTGTTTTTTCAACTCACCTCATGTAAGTACTGTAGTGCAATCTCTTTGTTGTGAAAGTACAACTTACAAATTTTTGTTTGTTTTGTTACATAACTGCACTAAAAAACAAAACAATGTAAAACTTCAGAGCCTACAAGTCCACTCAGTCCTAGTTCTTGTTCAGCCAATCTTTAAGACAAACAAGTTTGTTTACATTTACAGGAGACCATGCTGCCCTCTTCTTATTTACAATGTCACCCGAAAGCGAGAACAGGCATTTGCATGGCACTTTTGTAGCTGGCATTGCAAGGTATTTACGTGCCAGATACGCTAAACAATCATATGGCCCTTCGTGCTTCAGCCATCATTCCAGAGAATATGCTTCCTTGCTGATGACGCTCATTAAAAAAAAAAAATGCATTATTTAAACTTGTGACTGAACTCCTTGTGGGAGAATTGTACGTCCCCTGCTCTGTTTTACCCGCATTCTGCCATATATTTCATGTTATAGCAGTCTTGGATGATGACCCAGCACATGTTGTTCATTTTAAGAACACTTTAGCTGTAGATTTCACAAAAGGCAAAGAAGGCATCAGTGTGAGATTTCTAACCAATCCAAGTTCTAAGAATCTGAAGTGCCTTCCAAAATCTGAGAGGGACGAGGTGTGGAGCATACTTTTAGAAGTCTTAAAAGAGCAATGCTCTGATGCAGAAACTACAGAACCCAAACCACCAAAAAAGAAAATCAACCTTCTGCTGGTGGGATCTGACGCAGATGATGAAAATGAACATGCGTCGATCCGCACTGCTTTGGATTGTTATTGAGCAGAGCCCGTCATCAGCATGGATGCATGTCCACTGGAATGGTGGTTGAAGTATGAATGGACACATGAATCTTTAGCGCATCTGGCATCTAAATATATTGTGAAGCCGGCTACAACAGTGCCATGTAAACACCCATTCTCACTTTCATGTGACATTATAAACAAGAAGCAGGCAGCATTATCTCCTGCAAACATAAACAAACTTGTTTATCTTAGCGATTGGCTGAATACGAAGTAGGACTGAGTGGAATTGCAGGCTCTGAAGTTTTACATTGTTTTATTTTTGAATGTAGTTTTTTTGTATGTAATTCTACATTTGTAAGTTCAACTTTCATGATAAAGAGATTGCACTACAATACTTCTATTAGGTGAATTGAAAAATACTATTTCTTTGTTTTTTACAGTGCAAATACTTGTAATCAAAAATAAATATAAAGTGAGCACTGTACACTTTTTATTCTGTGTTCTAATTGAAATCAATGTATTTGAAAATGTAGAAAACATCCAAAAATATTTAAATAGTATTCTGTTATTGTTTAACAGTGCGATTAATCGTGATTAATTTTTTTAATCACTTGACAGCCCTAATTAAAATCTACCATGTGTAGTTAGCTCTTGTACTGAGGTCTGTAGAAGAGAGTCCTCACAAAAAGGCGTCCAGTCACCACTAACTTCTTTGCATGGTGCCCAGATTTATAACTGCAGTGCTCTCTGCAGTTTCACTTGTTAGTTTTGCAGCTTTTAGTTAGAAATGATAGCATTGGCATAGCTGGAAAATAAGAACCCTAGTACACTATGTATGGAAATGTCTCCTTTGGAAATATATGCAGCTCACTGTTTGTCAGCCATGTTAATGTGCCTGTAAATTTCCCCTGACAAATAAGGTAGAGACATATTAGAAGCATAGAACACAACCAAACTCCTGTGGATGGTGCTGAATCTGCATCAGGAAAAGAAATCCTTCTTCGAGTGCTTGTTCATGTCTATTCCACATTAGGTGCGTGCACGCCACATGCATGAGCATCGGAAACTTTTTCCCTTAGCGGCTCCCGGCAGGGCCCCCCAAGTGGCGCCACTGCACCGTGCATATATAACACTGCTGGCACAACGCCCTCCAGTTCCTTCTTACCGTCCGTGGCGGCATTGGAACAACCTCTCTCTCTCTCTCTCTCATAGAAGAGCAGTCCCTTAGCCTTCAGAGTAGCTGTTATCAGTTAGTTAACATACCCTTATTGTGGACACTTATGTGATTAGGTGCTTGGAGGCTTCCAGCACCCGCCCCGGGCTGCGGGGCATGCCGCAGGCCCACGGCTTCAAGGCTTGCTGCACGTGCCACAAACCTATGCCAGTTAGTGACCCCCACGACTCGTGTCTACGTTGCCTGGGGGATGGACATCAAACTGAACGGTGTAGGATTTGCAAGGCGTTTAAGCCAAGAACAAGGAAAGAAAGAGACTTTCGTTTAAAGCAGCTGTTGATGGAGGCCGCATTGCAGCCACCGGGCCTGGAGTGCCCAACACCAGCTCAGGCTTCCTCGGTGCGTAGTGCCCCGGAGCCGTCGGGAGACCCGGCACCAGCTAACCACCATAAACTGTCAGCCCCAGCGCTCCAGACTAGGCCCCGGCACCGCTCGTCTTCCCTGGTGCGGCCCCCAGCACTGCTGAAAGGAAGGCGCGGTCATTCCCGCACAGGAGACCGGCGCCTCCCAAGGCCCAGAGCGCCCATAAGAGCGGGAAGGCCGTGGTACCGGCGCTGACACCAGTGGTCCCAGGAGCACAAGCCCCACCGAGCCCTAAGTGATCTCAGTGCGGACGATGGGCTCGAGGGCATAACGGATCAGCCCTCCATGCCTGGCACCTTTGAGGCTGCAAAGGACCTCATCGAGCTGTCGGCAGCGAGCCCCCTCCCATATGGGGAGAATCCTCCAGCACCCATGCCTCGGGTGCCATCGAGGGGTAAGCCAGCAATGGTGTGCTACTCAAGGACACCGTCCCAGCACCGCTCCCAGAGTTGCTCCAGGTCGAGCTCCGACTCCGCGGACTCACAGTTGCCAGCAGCCCAGAAGCTGATCGTGTCACCGGGAGTGGGCCGGCACAAGGAAGCACCGGAAAGGGCACAACTCTCTCCCCCAGAGACTAGCACTGGGAGGAGTTGAGACGGCCCTCGCCAGAGGACTCCTGCAGATGGTCCCAGTCCAGATCCCGGTCCTGGGATGCCGGTACTGCTCCCGTTCAGCCAGGAGCCGAACGTTCTCCTGCCGGCGCAGATCGTTGGCACCGCCATGGCCTTCGCAATCGGCATCACCACAGTCCGGTGCCAACTCCGGCTGCTATAGTACCCGCACTGAGCCCCAGACAGCAGGGAACCTCAGGTGGGCTGGCAACGGCCATTGGCCCTTCTGGACCCCTGGGGGCTATCAGGAGTGCCAAGGGGCCCCATCCAGGGCAAGTTACTCAGTGCAGCGGTCCCGGTCCCCGCATCGACGCCAGACGGTGCCAGAGGCTACAGTATCCAGGCCTCCAGCATCCCCCCAGGATAAACCAGAGAGACTAGCACTGAGTCCAGTGCTGTCCCCTGGACTCCCGCCCCTGCCTGAGTCGGAGGCCCCTCACACAGGAGAAGGGGAGCAGGAGGACCAACCAGAGGGGGTCGAGCAGCAGCTAACCTCCTTGTCATCCCCGGATGAGGCGGTGGTGGGTACAGAAGTGTCTGGCCCTCCACCAATAGACCATAGAGCCCACCAGGAGTTGCTATGCAGGGTCGCGCAGAACTTGGGGTTGCAGGCTGAGGAGACAGTTGAGAAGGCAGACCCCATGGTGGCCATGGAGCCCCAAAGGTCCATCCTGAATAGCACTCCCGCTCATTAAGACCCTTCAGTCCAACTATAAGACCATATGGCAGACCCCGGCCTCCAGCGCTCCAACGGCCAAAGGAGTGGAGCGTAAATACTTTGCCCCATCTAAGGGCTATGAGTTCCTGTTCTGCCACCCAAGTCCATGCTCCCTAATGGTCTCGGCGGTAAACGAAAGGGAGCGCCATGGACAGCAGGCCCCAGCCCCTAAGGCCAAGGAGACGAAACGCCTGGACCTTTTTGGCAGAAAGGTGTACTCATCTGGGGACCTTTAGCTGAGGATTGCAAACCAGCAGGCCATCCTCAACAGGCACAATTTCAACTCCTGGGCAGCGGTGGGGAAGTTTAAGGACAACCTCCCGCAAGGTTCCCAACAGGAGTTCACGGCCCTGGTGGACGAGGGCAAGTCAGTTGCCAAGATCTCTTTCCAGGCCTCCCTAGATTCGGCAGACGTGGCGGCTAGAACAATCGAGTCAGGGATGGTCATGAGGCGCTTGGGATGGTCATGAGGTGCTTGGCATGGCTGCCGCCGGAGGTCCAGAATACGCTCCAGGACCTCCCCTTCGAAGGGTCCGGGCTCTTCTCGCACCAGACAGACATGAGGCTGCACAGCCTCAAGGACTCGCGAGCTATGCTTAAGTCACTGCGTATGCACACCCCGGCGACCCAGAAGAAGCCCTTTTAAGCTTCGGCCTCCTCCTCAACACCAGTACCAGCCTTGCCATAGGCATGAGCCTTACCGTAGGCGAGGCAGGGATAACAGGCGACAGCGCAATAACAATAGTAACAGTAATGCGCCAGGCCAGAACCAAGGCCAACACAAACCCCATCCGGGCACTAAGCCAGGCTTTTGAAGGTGTGTTCGAGGACAGCGTACCAGACCAGGCACCGGATCTGTCCCTTTGTTTCCTGAACCGCCTGTCCCGTTTCTCCCGTGCATGGTCAACCATTACGTCAGACCGTTGGGTCTTACGCATGGTGTGGAATGGGTACTCCCTGCAGTTTGCCTCCCACCCCCATTCTCTGTCCCTCTTCAGGGACCCCTCTCACGAGCATCTCCTAGAGAAGAAAGTCCATTCGCTGCTAGAGGCAGGGGCGGTAGAGGCAGTGCCACACAGCCTAAGGGGGAAGGGGTTCTATTCCCGGTACTTCCTCATCCCCAAGGCCAAAGGAGGCCTTTGCCCCATCCTAGACCTGCACGGGCTCAACAAGTTCCTGGTCAAGGCCTGGTTCCGCATGGTCTCTCTGGGCACCATCTTCCCTTCCCTTGATCTGGGTGACTGGTACTCTGCACTCGACATGAAGGACGCATAGTTTCATGTCGCCATCCACCCAGCACATCGGCGGTTCCTACGCTTCACCATGGGCCAAGAACATTACCAGTTTGCAGTTCTCCCATTCAGTCTAGCCGCAGCCCCACAGGTGTTCACGAAGTGCATGGCAGTGGTGGCAGCCTTTTTATGAAGGCAGAGAATCCGGGTGTACCCGTACCTCAACGACTGGCTCCTGGCGGGATGATCCGAGGCGGAAGTGCGGGGCCATGTGGAGGTGGCCCTAAGATTGTTCTGCGAGCTGGGGCTCCTGGTCAACGTCCCCAAGTCCACGCTTGTATCCACGCAGAAAGTGGAATTCATAGGGGCGGTCCTGAACGTGGTGCAGGCCAGGGCAAGCCTTCTAATATCCCGATTCTGAGCTATCCAGCAAGCGGTGGCCTACCCATGCCAGTTTCCAGCGACAACGGTCAGGTGCTGCCTGCAGCTGCTGGGTCACATGGCAGCATGAACGCACGTGGTCAGGCATGCCAGACTGAGACTCAGGACTCTGCAGGCGTGGCTCGCTCGGGACCCCCCTGGACTTGGTAGTGACAGCCCCAAGGGACGTGCTGGACTCCCTGCTGTGGTGGCAGTCCCAGCTTGTGGTTTGCGAAGGCATCCCCTTTGCCGCCCCACAACCGGACGTGATGCTGGTGACGGACACGTCAGACCACGGATGGGGGGCTCACCTGGGGGACCTCATGATGCAGGGGTTGTGGTCCGGAGCAGAGCGGTCGCTCCATATCAATGTGAAGGAGCTCAAGGCACTTTGTCTCGCCTGCCAGACATTTCACACCACTCTGAGTGATCACAGCATGACAGTTCTGACAGACAACACTACTGCCATGTTTTATATAAACAAGGAGGGTGGGGCTCGTTCCTCACCACTCTGTCACAAGGCTCTCCTCCTCTGGGACCTTTGCATAGCCCATGCAATTCACCTCGAGGCGTCCTATCTCCCGGGGGTACAAAACGAGCTGGCGGACTCCCTCAGCAGGTTGTACCGCATGCACGAGTGGACGCTCAGGGCGGACGTCGTGCTTTCGCTCTTCCGCAGATGGGGGTTTCCCCGGGTAGACTTGTTTGCCACCAGGGCAGACCTGTTTGCCACCAGGGCCAACACCCAGTGCCCGTGGTTCTGCTCATTCCAGGGCCGCAGCCCAGGCTCGCTCGCGGACGTATGCCTTCCCCCCGCTCCCCTTGGTGCACAAGGTCCTTCCTACTCAAGGTGCACAGGGACAGGGTGGTGGTGATCCTCATCACCCCAGCCTGGGCCCGCCAGCACTGTACACGTTGCTCCTAGAGCTGTCGGTGGAGGCCCCAGTAGTCCTGCCCCTACACCGGTACCTCATTATGCAGGACAGCGGGCAGCTTCTCCACTCCGACCTACAGTCACTGCACCTGACGGCGTGGAGACTCTGTGGCTAAATGCCCTGGAGAGCCAGTACTCCCTTCCCTTCCCAAGATTCTGCTTGGCAGTAGAAAGCCCTCTGCCAGGGCAACCTATATGGACAAGTGAAAAAGGTTCTCGTGTTGGTGTGAACCCCGACAGGTGCAGCCGTGACAGGCCCCGGTGCAGGCCATCCTGGAGTACCTCCTGCACCTCAAGAAGCAAGGGCTAGCCCCGTCCCCATTCAGAGTACACCTAGCGGCCATCTCCGCCTTCCATCCGGGGTTCTCGGGGAGGCTCTGTGTTTTCCCACCCAATGGTGGGACGGTTCCTTAAAGGGTTGGAGCCCCTCGCTTCCTGTTCTCGCCTCCACCTTTCCTGGAAGGTGGCATTTCTGGTTGCCATTACCTCGGCCAGAAGGGTGTTCGAACTGAGGGCCCTCACCTCTGAACCGTCTACAGTATTTCACAAGGACAAGGTGCAGCTCCGGCCATACCCCAAGTTCCTCCTTAAAGTGGTCTCCCAATTCCATTTGGGCCAGGACATTTGTCTGCCAGTGTTCTTCCCAAAACCCCATATGGACCCGAGTCACCGCAGCTTGCACGCCCTGGATGTGCATCGAGCACTGGAGTTCTATCTGGAGCGCACCAAGCCCTTTCGCAAATCCACGCAGCTGTTTGTGGCTGTAGCTGAGAGGATGAAAGGCTTCCCAGTGTCGACGCAGTGGATTTCGTCTTGGATTACAAGCTGCATCCGGGCGTGCTATGAGCTCGCAGTTGTTCCGGCCCCGGTGGTCACAGCCTACTCGACCAGGGCGTAATCGACTTCCACGGCGTTCCTGGCACAGGTCCTGATCCAAGAGATCTGCAGAACAGCCATCTGGTCCTCGGTGCACACCTTCACGACCCACTACACAGTCAACCAGCAGGCCAGAGAGGACGCAGTGGTTGGGAGAGCAGTCCTCCGAGCAGTTGTTCTGTGACTCCTACCCTCCTGCAGAGGTAAGCTTGTGTTTCACCTAATGTGGAATGGACATGAACAAGCACTCGAAGAAGAAAAAACGGTTACTTACTTTCTCATAACTGTTCTTCGAGATGTGTTGTTCACGTCCATTCCACCACCCTCTGTCGGAGTCGCCGGCAAGAAGGATCTGGAGGGGGTCAGGCCAGTAGGGGTATATATGCATGGCGCAGTGGCGCCACTTGGGGGGCTCCGCCAGGAGCTGCTAGGGGGAAAAGTTTCCGACGCTTGTGCACGCAGCGCGCACACACCTAATGGGGAATGGACGTGAACAACACATCTCGAAGAACAACAGTTTTGAGAAAGTAAGTAACTGTTTTTTACTGCATAAAAAACAGTGTTAGATAGAACTCCAGTAGCCTATGCTATTCCCAACCCAAAGAAAAGTTCATAGCACTAGTTTAGTGGTACTTTTCGCTGGCTTCTCCAAACTGCAGAAGCTCTGTCTTATCTGTAATGTAAAAGCTAGACAAGACGTATACTAAAAAACACCCAGATTTGTATGACAGAAATATAGGCTCAAGGAATGTTTGCTGGACAAAACTGCTGAGATGTAGATGAAATGCATGCGCTTACAGCATATCTTAACAAATCATTGTGGTTTCAGGAAACCCCCATAAATTACTATCCTATCTTTATGTATCATAACCCTTGTATTCAGCTGAACTCTATGGGAACGCTCATCCTGTGTAGTAAGAGTTGTTATTCAAGACAGACTTTCCTTAAACTGCATTAATAATGTAATGACCGATATTAAGAGAGCCCCAAAATTTACTTATCTTGCTGTACTTAGCTTCAGTACTATTCTTTCCTTGTAAGATTGGGATAACACAATGTTAAAGACTTCCCTAATTAATTCACTTTGATACATTTCATGCCCATCTCATGTTCAATTTGTGCCATAACTATTTGTGAATTTGTGTAAAGCAGCAGTCTGGTAAATATGGCTCCTGGGTTCTATGAAATATTTGTATTGCCATACTACCTCAGAGTCCTAGTCATGGTTCAGGACCCCCTTGTGGTAGGCCCTGACAAAAACAGAACAAAAAGACTGTTCCCGCCCCAAAGGTGCTTACGATCTAAATATAAAACAAAGGAAACTAGATGGGGATGGGGGGAGCAAAGGAACAATGAGTCAGCATTGGTCAGCGAGATAGGTAGTGGTCTCAGCACACCAGCAGCCTTGCTGTTGTCTAGTTTTTTTTGTTGGAATCATGGAAAAAAAGAGTTTTTAGAGGGATTTGAAAGAGGATTAATAGAACTCCCCAGAATAATTCCTAGAGCATATATTTTAGAAAGATATCAAATCCTGATTTAAAAATTGTCAGTAATGAAAAATCCACCATAAGCCTTGGTAATTTGTTCCAATGATTAAATTACTCTCACCATTCAAAATTTTCACTCTGTTCAGACTCCAGTCTGAATTTGTCTAGCTTCAACCTCCAGTCATTGAATCATGTTATACCTTTCTCTGCTAGATCAAAGAGCCCATTATTAAATATTTGTTCCCCATGTAGGTACTTATAGACTATAATCAAGTCGCTCCTTAACCTTCCCTTTGTTAAGATAGACTCAAGGAGTTCAATCTATTTATCTCTATAAGACATGTTTTCTAATCCTTTAATCATTCTCATGGCTCTTCTCTGAACCCTCTCCAATTTATTAACATCCTTCTTGAATTGGGGGCACCAGAACTGGACACAGTATTCCAGGAGTGGTTGCACCAAATACAGAGGTAAAATATCCTCTCTAGTTCTACCCAAGAATCCCTTGTTGATGCATCCCAGAATCACATTAGCTCTTTTGGCCACAGCATCACATTGGGAGCTCATGTTCAGCTGATTATCCACCATGATCCCTAAATCTTTTTCAGAGTTACTGTTTCCCAAGATAGAGTTCCCCATCTGTAAGTAAGAACATAAGAACGGCCATACTGGGTCAGACCAAAGGACCATCTAGCCCAGTATCCTGTCTTCCAACAGTGGCCAATGCCAGGTGCCCCAAAGGGAATGAACAGGTGGTAATCAATTGATGCATTCTCCGTCGCTCATTCCCAGCTTCTTGCAAACAGAGGCTAGGGACTCCATCCTGGCGAATATCCATTGATAGACCCATTTTCCATTAATTTATCTAGTTCTTTTTTTAACCCTGTTATAGTCTTGGCCTTCACAACATCCTCTGGCAAAGAGTTCCACAGGTTGACTGTGCATTGTGTGAAGAAA
This sequence comes from Natator depressus, assembly GCF_965152275.1. Taxonomy (NCBI): domain Eukaryota; kingdom Metazoa; phylum Chordata; order Testudines; family Cheloniidae; genus Natator; species Natator depressus. The sequence goes on from NC_134239.1 coordinate 43,696,748, forward strand.
TATTTCCTTGTGTGTTAAACCTGCTGCCTATTTATTAATTTAATTTGGTGACCCCTATGTGTTACTGTGTTATGAGAAGAAGTTAATAACACTTCCTTATTTACTTTCTTCACACCAGTCATGATTTTATAGACCTAAGTCGTATCCCCCCTTAGTCGTCTCTTTTCCAAGCTGAAAAGTCCCAGTCTTATTAATCTCTCCTCATACGGCAGCTGTTCCATAGCCCTAATCATTTTTGTTGCCCTTTTCCAATTTCAGTATATCTTTTTTGAGATGGGGCAACCATATCTGCATGCAGTATTCAAGATGTGGGCATACCATTGATTTATATAGAGGCAATATGATATTTTCTCCCTTATGATCTATCCCTTTCTTAATGATTCCCAACATCCTGTTCATTTTTTTGATTGCTGCTGCACGTTGAGTAGGTGTTTTCAGGGAACTATCCACAGTGACTCCAAGATCTTTCTTGAGCGGTAACAGCTCATTTAGACCACATAATTTTATATGTATAGTTAGGATTATGTTTTCCAATGTGCATTACTTTGTGTTTATCAACATTTAATTTCATCTGACATTTTGTTGGCCAGTCTTCCAGTTTTGAGAGATCCTTTTGTAGCTCCCCGCAATCTGCCTGGGACTTAACTATCTTGAGTAGTTTTGTATCATCTGCAAATTTTGCACCTCACTGGTTACCCCTTTTTCCAGATCATTTATGAATATGTTGAATAGGACTGGTCTCAGTATAGACCCCTGGAGGACACCATTTTTTACCTCTCTCCATTCTGAAAACTGACCATTTATTCCTACCCTTTGTTTCCTATCTTTTAAGCGGTTACCAATCCATGAGAGGATTGCCTCTTATCCCATGACAGCTTACTTTGCTTAAGAGTCTTTGGTGAGGGACCTTGTCAAAGGCTTTCTGAAAATCTAAGTACACTATATCCATTGGGTCCACCTTGTCCACATGCTTGTTGACCCTCTCAAAGAATTCTAGCAGATTGGTGAGGCATGATGTCTCTTTACAAAAACCATGTTGACTTTTCCCCAAGAAATTAGGTTTATCTATGTGTCTGATGTATGACATAGACACAGGACAGTATGTTACTTTTGCTGATATTTATGGGGAACTCCTCCCAAGTATGAGGTGAGCCTCTGAAAAAGCATGAAGGTGCTTGTTAAAAGTTTAACAAATGGACAATGGAGGCTGGCATTATAGACCAATTGGATATGTGGGTGTCAACATCTCTACAGCAAATGGGCTGATAAGTAGGCTGGGAATAGGCCATGAAAACAAGTAGCTTATATTTAATGCAATAGAGAAGTGGAACCAAGTGGAGGATGTAAAGAGATGGGTGACATGAGCAGAGGGGATTAGCAGCAGCATTCTCAAAGGATATGAGCAGGACAAGGTTGCATTAATCAAGGCCAGAGAAGAATGATGCAATCACTGGGATGTGAGATAATGAGAATTTGGACATGTTTTACTGTATGGATGAATAGGAAAGGCTATCACTGGATACATCTACACTGAAACTGAGAGCTTGACTCAAGCTAGCATTGACTTTTAGCTAGCTAAAACTAGCAGGTTGGGCATTGCAATGTGAGCAGCAGCTTGGGCCAGCCACCCAAGCTCAGGCCCTGGGGGTCAGGCAGGCTTGGATTAGGGCACTTAGCTCAAGCCGCTAACTGTGCCACTACATCCACACTGCTATTTTTAGCATGCTAGCTTGAGCAGAGGTAGTGTGAGTCTGTCTATCCAGGTTGAGAGAGACGCTCCCAGCTGCAGTGTAAACATAATCTTAGGGTATATCTACACAGCTGATTTAGTCGCGGCTCGAGCTCTGGGAGAGCTCTCCCAGCACGGTAATAAAACCACCTCTGCGAGGAGAGTAGCTACCAGCACTGGGAGTGTGGCTTCCAGCACTGTAGCACTATCTACACTGCCACTCTACAGAGCTGAAACTTGCAGCACTCGAGGGTGGGGGGGCTTAGTTTTCATACTCCTGAGCGAAGAAAGTTTCATCACTGTAAGTATCAGCGTAGACAAGGCCTTAGAGATGTTGGTTGCATCTGCATGACAAGATTTAGATGTAGCCTGGATATAAGGACCTAGAAAGAGAGATGTCTTTCTTCACATCATTCATAATGGAGGAGGAAAGTGAATAAGGAAGTTTTATTTACCCCTTCATATAATACAAGAACCAGGGGTCACCTAATGAAATGAATAGGCAGCAGGTTTAAAACAAACAAAAAAGGAGGAAGTACTGCTTCACACAACACACAATCAATCTGTGGAACTCGTTGCCAGGGGATGTTGTGAAGGCCAAAACTATAACTGGGTTCAAAAAAATAATTAGGTCCATTGATGGCTATAAGCCAAAATGGTCAGGGATTCGACCCCATTCTCTGGGTATCCATAAGTCTCTGACTGCCAGATGCTAGGACTGGATGACGGGATGGATCACTTGATAACTGCTTTGTTCTGTTCATTCCCTTTGAGGTTTCTGGCATTGGCTGCAGTCAGAAGACAGGATACTGAGCTAGATGGACCACTGGTCTGACACAGCCTAGCTGTTCTTATGTTCTTCCACAGCTCCTGTACCTTTTCTCCTTTCTGGCTTTGACGCTTTGCTTTCTAGTTCCAGACCTTAGCTAGCCTTAGCCTGAGCCTGTGACAATAACATTGTAAGCAGTGTTGACAACTCTCATAATTTTCTCATGAATATCACAATATTTAGTGTTTTTTCTGAAAGCCCCATATGCTATAATCAAGAGATTACAGTAGGACATTCTCTTTATTTCTAGTATCTTGGCCACTTTGCCTTAGTACTCTGTTTTATTTTAACTTGTTGTTTACTATGAATTTCTTTCTGCTTGTGTTAGTTAGTTAGTTTAAAGGCCTGGTATTTTTATTACTGGCTTATATTTGCCCAGATAGAACCCCTGCAATCTGCTTTTTATTAATGTACTTGTTTTGCAGTATGAAATATTTCTTACTGTGATGAAGTTCAACAAATTATTAATGTTGGCAATAATTTTGTGTTCTCCACTGTCTAATTCATGGCTTAAATGCTCTCACATTTACAGTTAATTTAAAAGTGTTTTCTGTATTTAGTCTTGTAGAAGCTTCTAAAACTTGGCACTTTCTCCAAGATGTTTGTGTATCACAGACTTACTTCCTAGTCATTCCTAGGACATTTGCATAACCCAGCATCTTACAGTAAGCAAACTTTCTGAAATTGGAACCTCATTGTCGGAATGTAACGGCAGACAAATAGAACACTAACCACTACTTTTTCCCGAAACACACACTTTCAGATGCATATAAGCTGCAGCAAAGCCTCATAAATTAATATTTAAAAATGTGTCCTGAAATGTTTAATGGATAGTTGTTTCAAAGACTAGAAATGGATTTGCTGGATAAAGCTTTGTGGGATTTCAGAATATAAGCTGTCCAAAAACCTTTAAATGGAAGCGCTGGTCACCATTTTTAGTTGTGACAGAAGGTACATATTCTGAATAAAGGACATCATTTTTACAGTAAAAATGTATACAGTACTTGACAAAAGGCCAAGGATGAGAGAGCAGACCTTGTAGTGAACTATAAATGGAATCATTGGTGCTCTTGCAAGAGCGCCAATTGAAACTAGTTTATAAACCAAAAAAACCCTCTTGCCTATCATTGGCCAATGGGCTTTGAGAAAAATAGCTGTCTGTACCACAGTATGGCTATAAAAGATAGTGGTAGGCGAAATGAAATGGAAGACTGGGAAATTATTTTTGAAACATATCTTTCATTTATGCTACACTCAAACAAAAATTCCACAGCTGTGAAATGAAACAGCATAATGAGAAAAGCCTGTTGAGAGTCTTTGGGTTAAGTTTAAAGGCGAGAGCAACAAGGGTGATATTGTGGTGGGCGTGTGCTATAGACCATCGGATCAGAAGGATGAGGTAGACGAGGCTTTCTTCAGGTAACTGACTGAAGTTTCCAGATCACAGGCCCTGGTTCTAATGGGGGACTTCAATCACCCTGACATTTGCTGGGAGAGCAATACAGCAATGCACAGACAATCCAGGAAGTTTTTGGAGAGTGTTGGGGACAACTTCCTAGTCCAAGTACTGGAGGAACCAACTAGGGGCCGTGCTCCTCCTGACTTGCTGCTTACAAACAGGGAAGAATTGGTAAGGGAAGTAGAAGTGGGTGGCAACCTAGGCAGCAGTGAACATAAGATGGTTGAGTTCAGGATCCTGACAAAAAGAAGGAAGGAGAGTAGCAAAATACAGACCCTGGACTTCAGAAAAGCAGACTTCGACTCCCTTAGGGAACTGATGGGCAGCATCCCCTGTGAGGCTAATATGAGGGGGCAAGGAGTCCAGGAGAGCTGGCTGTATTTTAAAGAACCTTATTGAGGGCGCAGGAACCAAACCATTATGATGTGCAGAAAGAATAGCAAATATGGCAGGCGACCAGCTTGGCTTAATAGTGAAATCTTCGGTGAGCTTAAACTCAAAAAGGACACTTACAAGAAGTGGAAATTTGGACAGATGACTAGGGAGGAGTATAAAAATATTGCTAGAGCATGCAGGGATGTAATTAGGAAGGTCAAGGCACAATTAAAGTTGCAGCTAGCAAAGGATATGAAGGGTAACAAGAAGGGTTTCTACAGGTATGTTAGCAACAAGAAGAAGGTCAGGGAAAGTGTGGGACCCCTTACTAATGGGGGAGGCAACATAGTGACAGATGATGTGGAAAAAAGCTGAAGTACTCAGTGCTTTTTTTGCCTCGGTCTTCACAGACAAGGTCAGCTCCCAGACTGCTGCACTGGGCAACACAGTATGGGGAGGAGGTGAGCAGCCCTCAGTGGTGAAAGAACAGGTTAAGGACTTTTTAGAAAAGCTGGACATGCACAAGTCCATGGGTCCAGATCTAGTGCATCCAAGGGTGTTGAGGGAGTTGGCTGATGTGATTGCAGAGCCATTGGCCATTATCTTTGAAAATTCGTGGCAGTTGGGGGAGGTCCCAGACGATTGGAAAAAAGGAACTATAGTGCCCATATTTTAAAAAGGGAAGAAAGAGAAACCGGGGAACTTCAGACCAGTCAGCCTCACTTCAGCCCTCAGCAAAATCATGGAGCAGGTCCTCAAGGAATCCATTTTGAAGCACTTGGAGGAGAAGAAGGTGATCAGAAACAGTCAGCATGGAGTCATCAAGGGCAAGTCATGCCTGACCAACCTGATTGCCTTCTATGATGAGATAACTGGCTCTGGATATGGGGAAAGCGGTGGATGTGATATATCTTGACTTTAGCAAAGCTTTTCATACGGTCTCCCACAGTATTTTTGCCAACAAGTTAAAGAAGTATGAATTGGATGAATGGACTATAAGGTGAATAGAAAGCTGACTAGATTGTCAGGCTCAACAGGTAGTGATCAACCGCTCAATGTCTAGTTGGCAGCCAGTATCAAGTGGAGTGCCCCAGGGGTCGGTTTTTTTCAACATCTTTATTAATGATCTGGATGATGGGATGAATTGCACCCTCAGCAAGTTTGCAGATGACACTAAATTGGGGGGAGCGGTAGATATGCTGGAGGTTAGGGATAGGTTCAGAGTGACCTAGACAAATTAGAGGATTGGGCCAAAAGAAATCTGATGAGGTTCAACAAGGACAAGTGCAGAGTCCTGCACTTAGGAAGGAAGAATCCCATGCACCGCTACAGGCTGGGGACCAACGGGCTAAGCAGCAGTTCTGCAGAAAAGGACCTGGGGATTACAGTGGACCAGAAGCTGGATATGAGTCAGCAGTGTACCCTTGTTGCCAAGAAGGCCAATGGCATATTGGGCTGTAGCAGGAAGGCCAAACCACAACTGGAATTGCAGCTAGCAAGGGATGTGAAGGGTAACAAGAAGGGTTTCTAGAGGTATGTACCCTTGTTGCCAAGAAGGTTAATGGCATGTTGGGCTGCATTAGTAGGAGCATTGCCAGCAGATCGAGGGAAGTAATTATTCCCCTCTATTCGGGGCTAGTGAGGCCACATCTGGAGTATTGTGTCCAGTTTTGGGCCCCCTACTACAGAAATGATATGGACAAATTGGAGAGAGTCCAGCAGAGGGCAATGAAAATTATTAGGGGGCTGGGACACATGACTTACAAGGAGAGGCTGAGGGAACTGAGCTTATTTAGTCTGCAGAAGAGAAGAGTGAGGGGGGATTTGATAGCAACCTTCAACTACCTGAAGGAGGGTTCCAAAGAGGATGGAGCTAGGCTGTTCTTAATGGTGGCAGATGACAGAACAAGAAGCAGTAGTCTCAAGTTGCAGTGGAGGAGGCCTAGGTTGGATATTAGGAAACACTATTTCACTAGGAGGATGGTGAAGCACTGGAATGGGTTACCTAGGGCGGTGGTGGAATCTCCATCCTTAGAGGTTTTTAAGGCCCAGCTTGACAAAGCCCTGGCTGGGATGATTTAGTTTGTGTTGGTGTTGGTCCTGCTCTGAGCAGGGGTTTGGACTAGATGACCTCCTGACGTCTCTTCCAGCCCTAATATTCTATGATTTTATGTATTGTTTCTCTATTAACATTTCATCACTGCCCTCCCCTTTACTGCACAAAAAAGGTGGTAGTTAAGCTTTAGTTACAAACTAAAATTAGCAAATTATAAACTATGTGCTGTCTGGTCTTGTTGTTTGTATATACTGTAATTTTGTTGCAAAAATGAAAGTTATTATATTACCTATATTTTTTAAATCAACTTTCCATCCTTCACATGTGTTTCAAGCTGTTAAAAGTTCTAGGGTAATCTCTGTAGGAGAAGACTAAAGTTAAGGAACATTTCAGGTTGATAAGCTCAAAATTCACTTCTAAAATTGCATTGAATTTTTTCTCAGTCAAAAGTTTTTTCATCCGTCCTCCTCAGTGAGTACTGCAGTTTAACATTTCAGATTATTTCCTGAGCAATCTACTCACTACTTACTTGATCATAGAATTAAGCAAGCAAAGTAGAGGTAAAGTATGATTCTGAGACTGCAAACTGAAGTGAAGCCAGCCCATAGTAGGTGTAATTGTAAGCGTATCAGAGTTTACTTCATCAGTTTAAAAGTTAAAATGAAAGTAAAATATAGGAACCTTTCATTTTTATGACTGGCCTCTGCTAGCTTCAATTTGTAACATGAGAATTGTTTCACTTATATTATAAACTACCCATTGACCAGGGTCACCACTAACCCAGCTATTTAAACAATGATATATATCTTACGCTGATTCTCCTTTGCTAAAAACTTCAGCAAAAATAGGATCTTCCCTCCTTTCTCCCCTCAGTTGTTTTTGTGCATTTGTTTGTTTTAAATCAAGCCATAATACTTTAGTCATTCCACTTACTGAGGGGTAAATAGAGTATTCTCTGTTGGGTGTGATCGTGTATATCTACTTTCCTGCTTCCTTTGACATTTTAAAGATTTTCAGAAAACATTTAATTGTTAATTGTTTTAATTGTTTCACTTTTATTGGAAGTGGGGTTGTTTTTAGAAGACTGACAAGATCCAATGTAACCTTCCTACTCTTCTTCTCTTTTCTTATTAGCTCCAAGGTTTCTTCCCTGTTCTTGTCTCTTCCTCTACTCCCTCCACTTGTAACAATCCTCTCTCCTTCCACCTCATGATCACACCTGCCCCACAGTGTGCAATACTTACTAGAAGTCAGCCAAATTAACAATGGCTACATTGTGAGGGCAGTTGGGGCCAGGTGCTCTTTTTTTAAGGAAAAATAATAACTTATGACTTAAAACCTTCAGGAACAACTAAGTTGTACAATAGCTAACCTGTGTAATCATCGGAGCTTACTTGCGTTATATTTATGCGCCATTCCCTAGTCACTGTCTTATTTCTATTTTTTTGTCACACTCATCTAGAGTGTGTTGTTTCAAATTAGATTGTAAGCTCTTTAGGACAGAGATCTCTGTACATGCGTGAGTTCAGCACCAAATTCTGCAATACAGGCAATTACCATAATAGAAATAATTGTATTCTTTCCTTTAAATACAAATGTGTTCATTTAACAGAAATTATTTCTAATAGCTTTTTCTTGCATAGAAGTTTACTTTGTTTGGCAGAGGAGGGAGGAAAGAAGGGAAAATAAATGAAACCCCAGCTACACTAGTTTGAATTGTGGGTGAGGGGGAAGCAGTGCTCTAATGAACAGAGTTTCAGTAAACTGCTAACTAGTCTTCATTGTATTGATCAGGTAGTCCTTCAGGCGTGCCTTCAGAAGAAGTCAAGAAAAATGTGCAACATGTAAGCCAATGTGCAGTCCCTCCACAAAAAAGAACAAGGCGGAAGCTCATGAACTCTCCAGCAACAGCGCAAAGTCCTAAAGCTTCTGAACAGTCTAGCCTTAGTTGCCTGGAGGATTCCCTCTGCAAGGAGGTTCGTCCTATTGTGTATACACCAGAAGTTTGCAGAAAATCTATGCCAATCTTTTGTACACAGACTGTGGTAAAGCAACCATTACAAGTGGCAAGTCTTCCCGAAGTTAACAATTGTAATGTAGACATTCATTTCCCTTTGAAAGAAGAGTGTGACATGGACTTCACATATAACGTGATACCACAGTGTGAACAGACAGACATGAACTCAACAGTGACTCTGTATGAAGGTACAAGTAACACAAATGACCCTTCTGCTGACCTGTCTGAAAAGGAGTCACACCTGTGCAGCAACAGCAGTGTTTTACAAAGGTAGTTATGTGCATCCGTGCATGAGGAGAATTCCTCATTCTTTTCCTATTCCTCTTTTCCTGCATGCTTTGTTTTATATTGCTTCTTTTTATGCAGTTAATCTGTTTTAGTTTTACTGTTTTTTATTCTTCTAGTAAACTTAAATAACTAATGCTGTGATTTTTTTTTTTCAAAAGTTCTCAGCATTGGTCATTGAGGTCAATAATAAAATTTCCATTGACTTCAGTGGGAGGAGAGTCAAGCCAACACTTAGCATTTTTGAAACTCCTATCCTGTTTTAATGAGACCTTAAAAACAAACTGCAAATTAAGTTGTTAAATTTTCTGGTCATTTTGGATGTATTTTGCTACCAAATATACTAGAGATGAGGTACAGGGCATTTAATGGGAATCAGGTACTATTCCCAGTACTGCTTCTGTGTGGCATTAGAAAAACTGAGATTCAGAGAAGTTAAGAAATGTTCCCATCTGTAAAATGGGGAAATACTAATCCTCCTTCGAAAGCACTTTTTAGTCCTCTGAGGAAAACTGCCATATAAATGTTAACTACTAATATCATAGTACCATGTTTTGGCTTTCAAAAGAAAAGTTATAAAGTATGTCCTTACCTTTCAAAAAAGACATTATAACTATTTCTGCTTTTTATTGGAATAAATTCATTTTATTACCAGTACTGTTTTTTTCAGCTGAAAAACACTTACTTGGCTAAAAGTGAAAAATAACTGTTTTCACACAGGATAGGGTCTTCATAATTTAAATTAGTATCTTATTTTAATTTCAGACTTGGTCTCCCATCACTGCTGAATAAAAATCCTGGTCCAATGCATGAGCAGCCATCTTATATGGCAATGACTTCGGCTGCTGAGAGAAAAAGGAAGTTATTAAGGTAATTTTAAAAACAGTGTCTGTTCCACTGCCATTCAAATGAGCTTTTACCTACTGCTTTCATTTTCATCACAATTCATTTTCATCACAATTCCCACATGTGAAGAAGTTTGTATCAAGTCACTGGTGTCCAGAAATATGAGAAATTATTCTGACCCACAATGGCTTTGACAATTCAGATTTAAGTATTAACCTTCCCAAGTTAATAAGGTTCTTAAGAGGATTTTTTTTATATGAACTGTTTTTTAGTTTTAGTAGAATCAGTACAGACTAACACTGCATTTTCCATAACTGTCTTACACTGTGTTTGGGAAAACGACTTCTGATTTAGAAGGGGAAATTGCATCATCAATTTGAAAATCAAATTTCTATCTGAAAATGTGCTTACTGTTACAGAAAACACTGAAGATTACCAACACTGAAAGAGAGAAGAATGTTTTTCATGCATTTGACATCACTTTGTGTGTGTTATCAATTTCACTGTTTTGTTAGTCAATTACAATTTCTGTCTCAACCATTATAACTTCACTTTCATGGACTGCACTACTTAGATCCTGAAAGAGGATGTTTACTAGTAATAGCAGCAGCAAAGCTGAAACTGGAAGGGCAGCAAGCAGGCTTCTATGCAAGGGAAGGGCATGGAGGATAAAGGGTGGCCTCATGTTTTGTGGAGTTACTCTGTGGCCTGTGAAAAATTGCTTCTGAACATCAGGGTAGTAGAAAAATACCTCTCACACCACACCAGTTTTTAAGAGTTTTTTTTTTTTTTGTTGTTGTTGTTTTTTTAATTTCAGGAGATGCTATTCAAGGGTCCTTTAGCAGAAAAATTTGTTTTTAATTAAAAACAAAAAAAATAGCATCCCTTTAAATAAGTTGCTGTTATAGATTGGCACTGGTTGATACAGTCAGTAATACATTCCAGCATAAGTTATTTTTTAATGTATGAATGAAGACTCTATCCATAAAATGCTTCTGGAGAAGTCATGAATCCTGATATCAAGTTTCAAGTAGTTGTTTGGGTTTTTTTAATATTATTAGCACATTTGAGTGAGAAATGCAACCCTAATTTTATGAGTGTTTATCATTTTAAAAAAAAACAAATCTTCAGTTATTCCTAATTTAGCAAAGGCACAGGCTGCAGAAATGTTCTGGTACCTTTTTAAAACAGGTCTGTTCTTCCTGGAAGTTCAGTACACTCACTCATTCCAAGAAGTGAAGAAGCTCCATGCTCATGCTTTAGTTGACATCAATTTAAATTTAAAAGGAAGTGTTCTGTTGTTGCTTTCTGGGCTGGAGAGGTATCTTTTGTATTTCCACATATTCTCAAATAATTATGAGTTGAGCTAAACAATCCAGATACCTGTGGCATTTCGTCAAAGCAGTGCACAGCATTCTAAGGAAAAATAACTAAATTTCTCAGAGTACATGAAATGCCTCAGTTAAGTTTGCTACAAAATCACTCACTAATTCCTAAGGTTAAGAGGTTAATCCTAGAAATGTACATAATTACCATTTTTGTTTCTGAAACTTTCTTTTGCCTGATTAGATGCAAATATTATGTAACAGTAAAAACTCTTCTACATTGAAGCATTCCACTGTCTTCCATTTAAACCACTAAAGTCATACAACCTAATCACCCCCCCAAAACAGCTGCTTCACTATCCCCACCCCCACTTCTCCCACACACTTTTTCCTGCTATCCGAACCAGGATAACTTTTAGAGGAAACCTCAGGACTTGCTCTCTCAGTAATACTCTCTTCTCTTCCTCCCTAAAATCATGCTGTCTGACCACAAGCAACACACTCATTCCTAAAACCAGATGAGACACATTTCACCCTCTCTTATCTAATACTGGGTGGGGGAGAGAGAAGGGAACCATATTCTTGTTTATGGAGAAGGAAGAGAGATAGCATTCCTTATATTTTCCTCCTCTCCCCCCCACCGCCCCACGCCCTCCCTTCACCAAATATATCCCTCGCAATCCAGCATCGAAATACAAAGTCTAAATCTCAACCATCCCTCCCCCAACACACACACACACACACTTGCTAAACATAGTAACCAGTAACCCTGGTTCCCAGGCCAGTGACTGGAAGCCAGTCATTAGTAACATGGGGAGGAAGGGGGGAGGGTCCCTTGCTAAAGGCTCCTCACATGCCCCCACTGAGTGTGGATCCTCTTCTCAGGAGCCAGGCTTCAGAGACAAAGGGGCCCCAGCAGGAAGCAGATCCTAGCCTTAATCAGTTTTCCTGTTTGCTGTGTATTTGAGTAGAACACAAGCTTTTTAACAAAACAGCCTTTAAACCAGAGTTCTATAAAGTATGAAGGATGGTGCTATAAAATACTGTTAGAGAAACAAGAAAACATGTAGAAATGTGGCTGTGGTTTATATTTTAAAAATTACTGTATCTGGATTTCAAAGTTGTCTTACAGAATCAGGTCATGGAGGATGAGCAGGACAATAGTGGTAGGAGTGTGATGTCACTGACAACTTCATGTTCATTGTAGTTCATTGTCATGCTTTAATTCCATTAGTTGAAATACTATAAAATACTGGTTTTTTTTTTCTTTTAGTAAACTGTCAGCTTCAACCACCTTCTTTAAAGCTTAGCTGTGAAATGATTGTCTCCCTCCATCCATCCACCTCCACTATATGGAGGCAGAGGGAGAATTATTGTAGTAATGAAAAAATTGACTGAAGCAATATACACAGCTTGACCATTTCGAGACCTTTTTATTCATGTGACATCTGGTTTCTGTTTAGTACGCTTATGTCCTTAATTATGACCATCCAATTAGCATCCATTGCTTCCCAAATATCAATGGAATTTTGGACTACATTGTTTCATGAAATGATATACTTGTTTGTTTTTATTTTCACAATTAATACATTCCTACAATATTGTACTACAAAGCTTTAAAAGAAAAGTGTTTGAAATGAAATCTGAAGACAGCCACCAGAAAGAAAATTGAGTTTATTCTGTTGCATTTTTTTAGTAAGACCCACTAATACTAGGTGATACTGTTTAATATGACAGGTTTCAGAGTAACAGCCGTGTTAGTCTGTATTCGCAAAAAGAAAAGGAGGACTTGTGGCACCTTAGAGACTAACCAATTTATTTGAGCATAAGCTTTCGTGAGCTACAGCTCCCTTCATCGGATGTATACTGTGGAAAGTACAGAAGATCTTTTTATATACACAAACCATGAAAAAATGGGTGTTTACCACTACAAAAGGTTTTCTCTCCCCCCGCCCCACTCTCCTGCTGGTAATAGCTTATCTAAAGTGATCACTCTCCTTACAATGTGTATGATAATCAAGTTGGGCCATTTCCCGCACAAATCCAGGCTTTCTCCCCACTTTAGATAAGCTATTACCAACAGGAGAGTGGGTTTGTGGGGGGGTGGAGAAAACCTGGATTTGTGCTGGAAATGGCCCAACTTGATTATCATACACATTGTAAGGAGAGTGATCACTTTAGAAAAGCTATTACCAACAGGAGAGTGGGGCGGCGGGAGAGAAAACCTTTTGTAGTGGTAAACACCCATTTTTTCATGGTTTGTGTATAAAAAGATCTTCTGTACTTTCCACAGTATGCATCCGATGAAGTGAGCTGTAGCTCACGAAAGCTTATGCTCAAATAAATTGGTTAGCCTCTAAGGTGCCACAAGTACTCCTTTTCTTTTTACTGTTTAATATGTTTTCAGACTGCATGTCCTGAAATACCAAGGTACAGTGAGAGGGCTTAACATTGCTTCACTAAAAGTAAATTTTTTATTTGCCTTTTTTTCAAGTTCTGTGCCAAACAGTGGGTTAAATAGCCTGCAAAATCCTGTGTCTGCAAAGCGTATTCGACAGGATATCTTGTTAGGTCATAAACCTTTACGAGTGCCCAAAAAAGCAGGTAAGTGTCAAAACTATAACTTATGATATTAAACTGAAATTTGTGGCCATGGCTGGTTGTGTAGGAGGTCCAAGATTAAATTCTGACATTTACAATTTCTCATTTTCATGGTTTGCTGCTGTGATCAGTCAGCTAAGCTGTTTACTGAATATGGTATGTCCACTCATTTAAAAAACAAACACCAAAAAACAACAAACACCCAACTTGGAATAAGTTTAGTCAATTATTGGGTCTTGATTAGATGTGGTCCCAGTATTCCAAGTTTATAACAAATGTAAATGATAAAAACATCATCTTTATAGGTACTTGAATGATTTTAATCACTCTAAAAGCATACTCTTCACTGGTAGCAGGTTTGATCTGGCACAGTCGCATTGACAAGCATCAGCTTTAAGTGCCTGCTATGGAATTTCCAGATCTGCTTTTATTGAGAAATAAAATAATCTCTTAAGCACTTTGCCAAACCTTTCTTGAATGCTTGCTTCATCTTTTAACACAGCACTGATTACTTTTCCAACTAGAGATTTATGAGATAAATTTTTGATACCGTTTGGGAAAACACAGTAGTGAAGTTGAGAAGATGAAATTTGCAAGCAATATTTAAGGATTCTTTAGCCACTAGCAATTGTTTACAATACTGTAGGTCAGTGGTTCTCAAAGCCGGTCCACCACTTGTTCAGGGAAAGCCCCTGGTGCGCCGGACCGGTTTCTTTACCTGCCGCGTCCGCAGATTCGGCCGATCACAGCTCCCACTGGCCGCGGTTCGCCGGTCCAGGCCAATGGGGGCTGCGGGAAGTGGCGCGGGCCAAGGGACGTGCTGGCCACCCTTCCTGCAGCCCCCATTGGCCTGGAGCAGTGAACCGCAGCCAGTGGGAGCCACGATCGGCTGAACCTGTGGATGCGGCAGGTAAACAAATCGGTCCGGCGCGCCAGGGGCTTTCCCTGAACAAGTGGCGGACCGGCTTTGAGAACCACTGCTGTAGGTGGTGTTCCCAAAACATTCTGTAAAACGTGGTTATAATAGTGACTTGCAAGAAACTTCTGTCTGAGATGTAGAAAACTCTGTTATAACAAAGTCTATTACTGATTAAAAATGTATGAAGAGCATTTGTCCCACAATTTTCCAAAAAAGTGTGGCTTTCTTAGTTCTAAATTAACATTTCGTCTCTGTGTGCTCGGAGTGCCCATTGTAGATGCTAATGTATTTTATATTATTGTTAGTTTCCTCGCATTGAAGGGTGTGTTACACAAGGATTAAACCCAAGTAATCTGTTGCAAATTTGCCTCAAACTAAAACACCCAAAACTAAGTCTATTTTGTATTAGAAAGAACTGTCCAGGTTCATGTATTCTAACTGTCCTCCTTCCCACTTGGCAAATATCCCTTGAACCTTTTTGCCTTGAAACAACAGCTGCTGAAAGCAAGATTTAAAAGTCAAACTGTGACATCTTAATAATTGTAAAAGTAAATTATCTTCCCTAATCTCGTTCTCCCCAGCTAGTGTTTCACACAGATTTCTCTCTTAACTGGTCCTTTTGTCACCTCAGCTCACTCTTGATTTTACACCTTTTAAGCTCCTATTTACTCTTGGTCTTCATCTCCAAATGAATTTTTACTAAGTATCCTTACTCTCATCTTTCCAAAAACTTGTGAAGCCCACCTGTTCTATGAAAACTTCCACACAGAGCAACCATAACTAAAGCTGATCAGAACATTTTTGACTAAATGTTCTTTATTAAAATGTGTTGCTTTGTCAAAGCCAAAATGTATTTATTTTCATGAAGTTTTCTACAAAACGTTTCTGAGGTCCAGGGTAGACACTCTAGTCGCTTCCGAAGACTTTTTTCATCCAAACACAGACATTTTGACTGTGCCACAGGACTCTTTACCGCTTAGACATTTTGACATAACTGTGTTTCAAAAAAAATGTTCAAAGGATTTGGTTTTCCTTCCACAAATTTCAAAAGTTGTCAAACGGAATATTTACTCTCTGGACAGCTCTTAACCATAATCCCATACGATGTATTCTATAATATCTTGCATAGTCCTGTACATTTTTGTCAGGACTTCAGTTTCATTTTTATTTGTGGAAAGCAACCTCACACCAGTGTTACTATCCTCTTTCATCAGGATTTTAGATGTATTGTCCCTTTCTTTAACAGTGCATACAGAATCTAAAACAAAAGCTGAATGCTTTCTGTAACTTTATGTATAGGAAGAGATAATATGGAAAACTCTGAGCTAGATTGTGGACTATGTCAGAACTGAATTCAGCACGGCTCAGGAATGGGGAGGATGCCAAAATGATTTTAAAGCTACCTATGCCTTCCCTCCTCTACCATTCTTAGTCATTCCCAATGGTGGCATAATCCTCTTGTACAATTTAGAGTAGGTTGAAGGCTACTCTACGTTTCATTCTGCTGACTTTAGCTTAAAGGCATGCTCTGGTCACATACCCTTTCCCACAGACAAAATCTAGTAATAGTATAGTTGCAATAGAATAGTGTAGTTTTTTTGAAAGTTTATAGTAGACAGACAGGCTTCTGTACTTCTGTGTACAGTGCTATCTCCACGTTACTTATTTCTACCAAGTGTTGGGAAATAAGGGATACCAACGTCAATTTCTGTAACTGAATTGTTAAGGAATCATGTATTTGAGTACCTAGTTTAATACTGCAAAATATTAGACATACCGAAAAGATTTTTTTTAAAGAAAAGGGATAAATACAAGTTAGTTTTCCTGCCTTTCAGGCATTTAGTAACACATACTTCAGATATGTCATGTGCTTAAATACCATGTCACTGAGGTCAAGAAGAAAGAGTTCTGCTCTTACGATAGTAGCAGTTTTGTTTCCAAAAAGGCATGCTTCTGGGGAAAGAATGAGGTGGTGCTCAATAGCTAACAGTAAGTTCTGTTGGGTTTTTTTCAAATTGAGTTAGGTAAATTTGTCTACGTACAAATTTGAATAGGGTATTAGGCATACTAGAGAATAAAGTGTCAAATATATATCTACATATATTATGTATACATTATATAGTTCCTTTCAATAAGGCACAAAGTTAAGTGGAGTCCTATAACTCCTTTACTGGTCATGTTTCTGTATCTTCCACTACAAACTTAGCAGAGCAAATTATCTTCTCACCTAGGAGAGCTGGCTTTTTTTTTTTTTTTTTTTTAATAATGAAAACTAGACGCTGATAAATGTAGAAAAAGCTGTAGAATCCACACACTATCTCACAAGGTTGCCCCCAACATGAAACAAAATAAAGAAACAACGCTCATGCTTTTTGAAAGAGGGTTGTTGTTTTTTAACATGACATCTATTTCTTCATTAGGAATTGGAACAAGAAGCCGGAAACAAGAACCAAATATGCAGAGAAACCTTGTTAGAAGTCTTTCTGAAGGAAATGTAACATTGGGTCTGAAATCAAGGACATCAACAAATCTTTTAATTCGTCTTTCTAAGAAAAAGTAAGATTTAGATGTGATGCTCATCATTTCAGGCAGGACTGGAAGCATTCAAGTAAAGGATGGACTTTGATTTTTCCCTGCTGCGGTATTTCTTGTCTGAGACTTATCAGCCCATGTCTGCCACTGTAATGCACAATTCTAGAATGATCACTTACCTTTCCAAGGAGGATTTCATTGAAATATATCTTTACAATTTAAATTTTACAAAACTTTTTAATGGACGCCCATTCTGACTTCCCATAAACATATACAGACTTTTACTACTGTGTTTTAGCAAGAGAATAGAAACGAGTCATTGGGCTTGGGGATGACGACTGTGATGTCCACTTATTTCATGATGCTGTTTCCATAACCCTTTCAAGCATAATAATAAATTACTGCCTTGCAGTAGTCAAACTCTTCAGGAACCGGTAGTGTCAGCTTTTTTAAGAAATCCCTTTTTAACATCACTTACAAATTCTCAGTCTTTATTATGATACATCAAATGTTTAAATAATTAGAACATTGAGTTTATTGCTTTTATGCTTTTCACTGAAATTTTCTACTATTAAACTTTCATTTTTCATTTACAAATAAATGAAACAGCCCCTTATATTAACATATTCATGCTTTAGGCATTGGAATGTCAATTTGTTCTAAAATATTAATGTGGTGATGTAGGGTGATAGCACCAACAGGGTACCAGGAGACAGGAAAAGAGTTTACTAGAAATTTTTTTTAAATGGTAGCCGTAATATTTTGAGCTCAGACTTTTAATTTGACAATTTTTAATCTGTTGTTTAACCTAATTGCTTGAACAACTTAAAAAACAGCTCTGTATTTTGATGTTTTATAGTTTTCAAAACTCTAATTTTATTGTAAATAGGTGAATTATGTTAATAGTTCTGAATAAAGTTTTTTTAACTGTAAACAAAGAGTAGTAATGTTCTGTGAATTTAAAATTTAGAAAAAATGAGCTTCTTCTGTGGCTGCCTCTTCTAACCTAGAGACCATCTGAATTAATACTGGTTTTACTGGTAGTGTTTTAATAACTCTAGTTTGTGCTGGACATTTTGTCGTATGTCTTTAATCAGGTTAGCTTTGTGTGCTAATAATTATTTAATATTTAAATTTCACTAGGACCCAGGGACCCCAATCGTGATCATGATGACCCCATTATGTTAGGTCTCTGCAAACTTAAAATTAAACAAGGGGGTGACCCTGACCTATTGGGATGGCCTATTGACATCAGTGAGGGTTCTGCTATTGATTTGTGTGGCACTGGGATTTCCCATGAGTCCATGATGATAGATGTGACTAACATATGAAGTATGGACAAAATCATTTGTTTTGAAAAATTTCACTTATTTTTTGGAAAAGGTGAATCCAACAGTGTTTCATTTAATAAAATTGTCATATTTTTAATCATGTAAAAGAAATTATAATTTATGACCGCTTGGAAACTTAAAATGAAATCTGTTGTCTTCTATTTTTAATTTTCTTTATATAGTGTCTGTCATGAGAAATCAAGTACCAGAAGCAAACCTAACAATACAAATGGACTCTCCTAAAATCTTGACTTTTGTCTGATTTGCAAAAATGCACTCAGATGCCACAAAACATGCTGTTCATTCTAGCTTTAGCATGCCAAAGCATGATAAAGAAAATAGAAAATACGATCTGCATAATTCAGAATGAAAATAGTGTTGAGGTTTGGTGTCATTGTAATAATCTTGGATGCTATGGTAATGACGCTATATCAATACCTGAGTGGAACTAAGTGGTTCACTTTAAGGACTTGTCTATATGGGGACATCTAGGAAAGTTCATCCAAATTAACTCAAGGTGTGAATTTGAAGTGGATTAGTTAAATAGCATTAAACCCTTGTATGAACACCCTCATTCAAAATTAAAGTGGTCTTAATTCAGTTTATTTTAATTTACTTGTCCCTGTGTAGAGAATCCCTAATAATTATCATCTTACATGTGAAAACAGTGCTCTTGAAAGCAAATTTTAGTTTGTGAACTTTGGATTCCAGTACAGCTAGGATCATGAATAACAGTTTATTTGAATAAAATGTTTCATTTGTATATCTTCCAAATTCTCATTGTGTAATATACTATATGTGCCGGGGAACTCTATGCTGATACTGCTTCATGTCTGCATTAAGTATGTTGGTTTTAGCTATAAAATGCAAACTTAGTGCTCTTTGCTTTCACTACCTCAGAAGTTCAAAAATACACATAAGGCTGTTTCTACCAGTTTTGGAAAAGTTCTTAGGTGATTAATTATTCCATCAATGAGGTCTTCATATTTTTATTGAGCAATATAGATTTTATTAATTTTAATGTATTTTGCTTACATTTTGCATGGAATGCTTAAGATCACCCTGAAAGAAACCCACAAAGCAAGTATGTTGAGAAAAATATGGCCACCGCACATATTATCAGGGTAATGTGATAACACTAATCTTAAATTTATATTTAGAACTGAACTAGAAGAAAGTACAGAACAACAAAATGTTAGTAGCTTCACACATCTACACACAAGTCATCCAACTAGACATACCAATGTATTTAGAGCCCGTTGAAGTGAGTTTATCAGAGCATTCGGTAAGGAACATGTTTCTGGACTGGAACCATGGTCCCTACCTCTGCCTTTCCTGGGCTATTAATAGTTCAAGCTTTTTACCAATAGTAAACTTCAATAACTGAATGGCAGGTAACTAGTCTTCTGTGCGGTTAGGTGCTATTTTATGCTCCCAGTCTTTCCATTCTCCACAGGAAAAGTGCTAACTGGATTTCTTTATTTCTATCTGCAGCCTTTCTGAACCACCCCCATCCTGAATGCCTCCTTATTCTTTCATCCAAAATGATCCCACCCCTTTCCTGATTGACCCTAATGAACACTTCTTCCTTTTATCTCCCTTTCCACTACCCCATACTTCTATACTTTCATCCACAAAGCCAGTGTTCCACATACCCAACCATCCCACACTTCTCCAACCCAACCTTCCTACTGCTCCCCACGCTCTCTCCCAGCAGGTAGGATGAGGTGGAGCTCATAAACATTTATAGGACCTCATCACTATCTTGTAATCTTCATTCTGTGTTTGCGGAGCAATCAGGTTAACAAGAAATTTGGTAGGGCCCTAATTTTAAATGGGTTTAGTGACTTCTAATGTTTTTTTTTTTTAAGTACTATGATTAAGTGGTCCAAGCTTTTCTGTTTTTAATAGGAAACTTTAATATCCTTGAACAGTAGTCCTCACACTGGATCGTGATCCCAAAGTGGGTTGCAACCCTATTTTAATGGGGTTGCCAGGGCCAGTGTTAGACTTTCAAAGGATTTAGGGCTGAAGCCAAAGCCTGAGCCCTGCTGCCCAGGGCTGACGCTAAAGCCCAAAGGTTTCAGCCCAGGGCAGCAGGGCTTGGGCTCCGGCCCACCCCTGCCCAGAGTCATTTAGTAATTTTTGTTGGCAGAAGGGGGTCACGGTGCAATGAAGTTTGAGAACCACTGTCCTAGAAGATCCCCTCCTCACAAAAAGCTACGGACCAATAGTTTATGCTATCAGTGCCTGCCTCAAAGCCCATTGAAGACAATCAGAAGACCCCAAATGTCTTCAATGCACTTTAGATCAGGCCCTCTATGCTTACGTATTTAAATGTGTCGGTCATGCGTGTGTGCATGCACGAATGCACACCATTGAAAGCAGGCTTTTTTGACTCCCTGACTGGTACGGAGAAATGGCTTTTAGATGGAATTCGCTACCAAATTATATCTCTCATGCTGGGAGAGAATCTGTTTCTCACAGAACTGAGACCGGGGTGGGTGGCAGAAGAGTTTGGTTGATGTGACAAAACAAATTTCTGCATCCCAGCATCCCCCACAATTCTTGACATCTGGGATGCTCTCCTCCCTCTGCAGCTCATTAAGGTGGATTGGTGTTTTGGTGTAGCACGGTCTGGCCGCACCCCCTCTGTTGCTGCTTACTGCTAGATTCTCTGCCTCCATAGCAATACACAATGGTGGTTTCTTTTGCTTCTGCCCTTACTCCTTCTATTTTATCTTTTCTATTTTTTTGGGCAATGAAGAGCGGTTTTCTCTCTTCTCTGCATTCCTCCTCTCCCTGAGTTAATTAATCCTTTGGGGGTTTAACCGTCCCTGAACATCCACTGCAGCATCTCTCTGCTGGCTCCTCTGCCGCTTACAGGCATGGCAGAGCAGCCAAGAAAACACTTGGTCAAATCTAAGCATTGCTGTATACGTGAGGCAGCCTTCCCAGTCCCAACAGATGGTGAGTTGTGCCCAGACTGCATCCAGCCTTCCATCATAGAAACCTAGACGTGTGGGACTGGAAGGGACCTCAGTAGAACTTATAGTCCAGTCCCCAGCTCTCAAGGCAGGACTACGTAATAACTAGACCATTTCTGACAGGTGTTTGTCTAACCTGTTCTTAAAAACCTCCAATGATGGAGGTTCTACAACCTCCTTTGGTAATTTGTTCCAGTGCTTAACTACCTGACAGGAAGTTTTTCCTAATGTTTAACCTAAATCTTTCTTGCTTCAATTTAAGTCTATTATTTCTTGTCCTGACTTCAGTAGATAAGAACAACAATTTATCACCCTTTTCTTGATAACAACCTTTTACAGACTTAGACTATTATACCCTCCCCCAGTCTTCTTTTTCTCAGATTAAACAGACCCAGTTTTTCAATCTTTCCTCATAGGTCATGTTTTCTAGCTCTTTAATCATTTTTGTTGCTCTTCTCAGGACTTTCTCCAATCCGTCCACATCTTTCCCAAAATGTGGCACCCAGAACTGGACACAGTTCTCCAGCTGAGGCCTACTCAGTGTGGAATGGTACTTCTTGGGTCTTGTTTACCAACACTCTTGCTAATAAATCCCAAAATTATATTTGCTTTTTTTTGCAGCAGTGTTACCCTGTTGATTCATATTTTGCTTGTGATCCACAGTGACCCCCAGATCCCTTTCCGCAGTACTCCTTCCCAGGCAGTCATTTCCCCTTTTATATTGTGCAACTGATTAGATTATTCTTTCCTAAGTGGAGTACTTCGCATTTGTCCATATTGAATTGCACTCCTCCACTGAGGAAGGTGAGCTGTCTGACTCTGAAACCTGAGCAGGCTCCTTGGGAGTAAGTCTCAGAGAAAATTTCTCCCCTCAGAATCCTCCCCCTGAGACTTCAATATGCCTTCCCTTTTCCTTGGAGGAAGTGATTAGGGATGAATGGAACAAGCCTGGTAAGGACAAGCACAAACAGCGAAACTCAGGCTCTGTAACTTTCAAGAACCAAAGGGCTCTATTGCTGAGACACTAAAGGTTGACATCACTGTAGGGTCCCTCACCAGGGATATGGTTATTCACTCAGAAGGAAAGTTCTACCCTAACAACCCCATGGATAGAAAGATGGATGCTACTCTCAAAAAGGTCTTTGAAGCATCCCCCTCCAAAAGTCGCTGGCAGCTTTGCAGGAGCATCTGTTTCCAGGCTGGAAGATCTCAAAGCCATTAAGGACAGAGATCATCCTGACTTTGACTCCACTTTAATGAAAGTCATCCTACAGACAGTGTTTTAGCTGATGCCTCAGTGTTTCAATGAGATTCTCACGCTAAGCTATGGTTTCCAGCTCAGTAGCCAGGTGTCACCTATGACTCCAGCCCTGGAAGGGGGATGCTCACTCTAATCAGGTCCTATACTTGGCCAAGTTTATAAGCTCCCTCCTTTTTGGAGATAAGCTCAATACGGTGGTGGCTGACAATGCAGTAAAATGCAAACTGTCTCTCCCTTCTCAGGAGAGAATATAGACTGGCCTTCAGAGAGAGGTGCTCTTTTTCGCTCCCTGTCCTCACAGAGGGACCAGCAAAGGGACAACAGATTCCCTAATGGAAAACAGTGGAATCAACCTCATCCCTCCAAAAACCCACTTTCTGGCAACGATTGCCTTGACCTCCACCCATAGCTGAAGTTATGGGTGGGATTTCCCATTTCCTAAAGAAATGGTTTTCAGTGAGCACAGACAAGTGGATCAGGGAAATAGTAGCCAGGGCTACTCTCTTGGGCTGAGGGCTGTACCCAATCTTTCCTTCAACCACCCCAAAAACACAATCTGATCCAAAATGAAATATCTCATCTTTTGGATATGCAAATGAGAGTGTTCCCTCAGAAGAAAGGTTCTCTGGGTTCTACTCCATCTTCATTGTACAGAAACACATGGTGTCCTCCCCACCCCCGCCTGTGTACCTGGTCGCTGCTGAGCAGGGGTTGAAGAGCAGGGACAGCCTGTCTGCTGATGCTGACTCAGAAATGCGTGCTGCCGCCAGCTGCTGCGTTCAGTGCTTTGCTTAAAGAGACAGCACTTTCTCTCTCTCCCCCACACACACTCACACCAAACCAAAATCTGAAATGGTGAGCCAGGAGTGGCCAGAGGGCTGCAGGAGGCCGTGGGCTCCAACAAGATGCAGTCCCCACGCGACACCATGGAGCCTGCCTTGAGCCGCAGGCCAAGTACCAGGCACCATAAGCCTCAGCAGCAGCACGCAAATAAGTAACATCCAAATGTAACCCTCAAGGAGATTACCTAGATTCCTGGGGCTCTGTCTGCTGGCAGCTCAGGGAGAGGCACACTGTCCCTGGTAGGGAGGGGGAGCCAAGGCAAACTCAGAGTCTGCCTGGAAACCAATAGGGAGTGAGATGCCCCTCCCAGGGAGTTCAGGAAAGGGAAGAAGCCATTTTTGAATGAGTCTGGAGCCAGCCAGGGCAAGAACAGGACTGGCTGTGTGGGGAGCTGGTGAGTCCCAGGCCTTCATGCAGGGTTCCGCTGAGAACTGGCCTCTAGGGACCTGAAAGCAAGATCGCTCAGCTGGGCTTTTCCTTCTCCACTGATGATTCCCAGTTTGTAGAGTTTTGCTGGGAAACTTCCCCAGGCAGGCTGAGTTAGCCCTCCAGCTCCCTAGGTGAGACCAGTCACCACATCGTCAGCTCTGCTTTGGCTGCTAGTTCAGGGCTGCTGCCTGCTGTGAGTGTGTCTGGACACTGGACTAGCAGACTACAGTTTGGATTTTTGTATAGTTGTGTAATCTGCACCTTGAGCCCACACCCCTTTGTGGTGAGGGGAAATCCTGGGTCCGAAGCAGCCTGATTCCTGCCTGAAGAGGATCCATGCCAGCAGAGATCAGCCCCTCTGCAGTGACTGAGGAGTCCAGAGTCATCTCTCAACCTGAGGATCATTCATGGAGTTTGTGAGTGCACCATCTTTTAGTTAGTCAGGGAATTTGTTTTGGGGACCCTAGTCCCTGAACTGTGTCCTCAAGCCAGGGAGTAAGGGTTTGGGGATTTTATAACCTACTGCACATTAAACCTGTGGAGGGATTTACCACCTTCTCCCCCTTGTGAGTCCTTTGGGCTGTACTGAACCCAGTCAGCCACACTGCTAAACCACCACAGAGAAGAATTTTATGGTCTTTGAGGACCCCAACAAAGTACGCGTACCAACGGGACTAATCTTACATTTGCTACATCAAGTCACGTGACTGGGGAAAGTCACAGGTATTAGCAGCGTGGGTACCGGTGAATCTAAAAATAGTGTTTTACCCTGTAATGTTATATTTGTCTCCTGTTTAATATAATTATTGTGTTTGAATATATTGTATGTGTTTGTGTTATTTCTTGGAAGTCTCCAGCTATCTGGCAAGTAAGTGGGGACTACCCTGTGGTTAGAATTTTTCTCCCAAGCTGCCCTGGTGACCCTGCCAGGAAGGAGCGAGGGGGGTGGAGGCACCGCCAAATAAATTCATAGGAAAAAATAAAGAAGATACACCCTGCTGAGTGGGTGGCGAGATCCAGAAGAACACAGACCTGTCCATCAAAACCTGTAAGCAGATTGGCAATAAAGAAGGTAACCAGGTGGAGAGGGGGCGCTAAACACAAATATGGCAAAGATTCCTGTGGCACCTTATAGACTAACAGACGTATTGTAGCATAAGCTTTCGTGGGTGAATACCCACTTCGTCGGATGCAAATATGTAAATACAAAAATATGTAAATAAATAGTATTCTAGTATTGTTTAACAGTGTGATTTAACTGATTGATCATGACTATTTTTTTTAATCTTGCAATTAATCATGATTAATTTTTTTAATTGTTTGACAGCCCTAATTTTTACCAATTAATTTCTTTTCTGCTAGCAGTCTTCATACAATTCTAACAGTCCTGGATGGTTCATGAATCAAGGGTCAAATATTAAGTGGAATCGTTACATATGGCAGTCTTCCTTGGTCTGATGTACATACTTATTTCACTAAATATCACAATACTTGTTAATGATGTTATGCAGATTTTACAGCTTGAGAATAATTCATCTGGCAGCAAGCAGGAGCAGAGGGGGGCATGGCCAGGCGATGTGCTGCCAAAAAGTTGATCCACTCCGTGAGCTGCAGAGGGAGAAGAGCAATCCAGACATCCAGAATTGTGGAAGGCACTGCTGTCAGACGGGAGATTATCATTTAAAACAAAATACAATTCTAGGTGAGATTAAGTTGAAAAGAGAGAATGCTCACCCACAACCTTGTAACCACTGTCTGCCAGCCATGTATGTTGATCTACGGCAAGTTGGCTAGACAACCACTATGAAACTATGCTGTTTTCAGCAGCTACTATACCAAATTAAATGCAACATTTTCATTTTTGAAATGCCCACTGAAAAATATATGCTTAAGAAGGTATGACACTTAATGTTGTTACAAACTGCAAACATGTTAGTGATATTTGGATATTTTACAGACTTTGTAAGCAGAAGCTCCCTCGAAGCATGTTCCAGATACTTGCTGGTGTAGAGTTTTTCAGAGCTTAACAAGTTATTCATCTGAATGCCTATATTTTCCCAAAGAGAGAGAAGAAGCAATATGGGGAGGGGAATGATTCTCTTTATTACAAATGTTTACATTGTTTTGCACATCCACAAACTTGTTACCTGTTAATCTATCTTTTCAAACTAAATTTTGAGTAATATTTTTATCTGATATTTACTTGAAATACATGCTTAAATGAATTCACTATGCTGCACCATGTAGTGTTAAATTGTGCCAGATGGGATGTAATATAATATTACACAATATAACATGACTCAGGCTGAATCAAGGATGCAAATGACTTGGATCGATAAACTTTGTTTAGTTTAAAAATAACGCTGGTTTAAAATCTACTTTTAAAAAAAAATGTGATGCTCAAGAAATTATTTACAGCATGACATCTTAGATACCTGATGGTTCACAGGTAATGAATGAGTCATCTTACTTGCTGTGTGAGATGCGTGGCAATATTTTCGTATGCCTGGGTAGTTTGGCATGTAGATGTTCTGATCTTGGCTCATCTTGCTTTCTCATTTAATACGGATGTCTTGCCTATTTAAAACTAAAGATGGTCCTGAACTAAAATTTCAGCTCAGAACTTTGGCTGAGGTCCATCTCTTATGTATCTCTGTCATGGTGAGTTCTGTAGCACACCCATGCTGAGCTAAAGTATGTATGCCTGTACAAAAGATTGGAATAGTGTCATGTTTTGTTTCATAGAGTATTTCACCTGGAGTATGTGCTACTAAGTTACAGTGTAAAACCACCCAAAGGTCTTGCAAATACTCGGAATTCTGCAATTGGGGTGGGGGGAGGCATTTTTATTTCTAACCATAATATATGTTGTACTGTCCCTGAAGTAGTCTAGGATGTATTTTAATGGATTTGTGTATATTTCACAATAAATAGTGTTCTATACCGCACCAGTAAAGAATGAGTAATGTTGTTTGCAAGAAGCATGTCAGTTTTATTCTGTGTGTGGGCAGTCTGGGTGTGAAGGTATTCTGCTCTTGGTACAGCCTTCATTTTAGCTCTAAATACTCACTTCCTTGCATTAGAATATATGGTTTAAATATAAAGGGGTACAAAAATACTGTTTTATATACAGGTATAAATTAAATGTTTAATAGTAGAATAATCATAACTACAGAACTGTTTTCTAAAAGGCTAAGTATGGATACTAAGGTAGTAATGGTCTTTAGTGGTTGCATACGTCATTCTTTTCAAAATATATGTATTATATTTGCAATGCTATGATACCTGTATAGTATTTAACTCATAAATTGGAGATGTGACTAAGTCAAAGAATAGGGAAGTCCTGAAGCCATATAGCCAAAGCAATAATGTAAGCAGTTTGTTTACTGGTTAGTTATGTTTTAAAATCTATTCATATATTTTTATGTCTATCCATTCCTGGCCTTGTTGACTATTTTAATAGTTAATGAAGTAGCTGTTATGGTATTCACAGGAATTATTAGCATATTGCTTAGCAAAAGGAATGCCAGCTGACCTAAAGCATGTGTAGAGTCCATACCATACCTTGAGGATGATGGACATTTTGGAGTCCAAACTGGGAATTAGCCAGTGACATCTTTGAATAACCCTTTCAATCTAAAACATTATGTAGTAATGTTAGAAGCAAAGCACATCTGAGCACTTAACCCCTTGATAGCAGAAACTGGGATTGCTCTGTGTCAGTATTTAAGTTGCCAACAATTTCTTATTTTATCAGAACATTTTTATGACAGAACTTAAAATGACACGCTCAGAATTAAATAAGATGAAACAATTTGCAGCAGCATGCGCTGTTTTCGTCTTAATTTTATTTTTCACAATAGAGGGGCAAGAAGCAAAGGGATAGGAAAGGAATCCTAAATGTACAGACACATCCATTTATAATGTAATGCCACAGGATATATATATGCCAGTTCTACAGTGTTAGCTACATATATTGTAAGAATATTCATACACTAAGGAGTCATAGTACATGTTTCTGAATGCACCTAAATTCTCATTCACTTTGGCTATCTTTGTGGCCCCAGAGTTCAGACCCCAGGGTGTGAACTGCAGTATGCACTAGCGTGCTATGCTCTAACTGCCCAATGTGGACACTGCTGGCACAAACTGAAAGTTCGCATTAGCTTTGTACCCTTTCAAATGGGACTATGTTAATGCAAACTAGTTACCTTTTAGTTCATACTTGCAGGGTTTACATGGGGGAATTCCAGCACAGTCCACTAGTGCACGCTGCAATTCACACCTCTTTGGTCCACACAACTGGGCTGTATAGAAAAGCCCTTAAAAGGATATTTTTTCCAGATTACCCAAGGTAACCAACTAATCTAGAATGCTAAGAATGTTTAACATTTTTGTACTATCTGCTTTTTACCCCAGCAGGAGGGCTCTTTGTATCCACCCCTAGAACCCACCAGCTTCAATGACTGTCCCATGCCAACACTGACCATCGTCATCCAGTGTCTTCATAGTAGCCCTTACTTGGGTGGAACTCCCACAGTTCTTTCCTTTGACTAAATTATTTATTCCTTTCCCTTTTCCTGATTCAGCCTCCAAGGAGGCTGGAAGGGAAGCCCTTTCTCTTTGGGGTCTGACTGTACTTAGCAGCCTTCACAATCCCATCCACTGTATATTCAATAAAGCCATGTTAATTAGAAGATAACTGAATGCACTCAAAGTAAATGACCTAAGCAAGCATGGCCTCCAGAATAATTGCTGAAAATATTGCTGCATGGTAAATGAACTTGTTACCCACCAAGGCTCTGTCATCTGAAAAAAAACCCTCTTTTTTTTCTACTGGCCTACCCCTCAGAAGCAACACCTCTTCTTATTCCCTCTTTATTTCTTATTCAAGCCTGTCAATGCCAGGGGCACATACCCCCTTGCAGTATGTCTCTCACTTCTGGGAATTGGCTGTGATCAATAGGAAACCCCAGATAACCCCTTCGGGTGTATTTAGTTATTTGTCTGAACTATGAACTTGAAAATATACTAGAGACGATTAAAGACAACATTGCCCTCCGAGAGCCCAGGATCAAATTTTTGGATGAGCTCAGCATCACCCACAATTGGGATCAGGTTCTCAAAGGAGCTCAGTTCCTACTGTGGCATCTAGGGCCAGATTGTCAAAAGCTCCAATGGTCTGAGCTCCTTAGAAAATCTGGCCCTTGCAATCTAAAGGGAAATGAAGATCTGGCCACTGGGAAATCCAGAGGAGGAAATGCTATTAAGGTTGGAGGGTGAGGTCTGTGTAGTGACTAGTTTCCCAATTCTTGGCATGCTAGGAAAAGCGAGTTTTTAGGAAGAATTTGAGCCACAGTGTGATGGACTTGTGAATCAGGCTTGGGAAGTCTAGTGATTGTGTGTTTGCATTTGTATAGTCTAGTCATGTATAGTGTGTAGCATAGAAGAGAATGGACAGAGGATACATAGTTCTATTTGGATATCCAATTTATAATTCAACCAATAATGAAACAATAGAACTTTATTGGACTCATACATCTCAGATTGACAGTGCAACAAAAAGAAAAGGAGGACTTGTGGCACCTTAGAGACTAACCAATTTATTTGAGCATGAGCTTTCGTGAGCTACAGCTCACTTCATCGGATGCATACTGTGGAAATTGCAGAAGACATTATATACACAGACATCATGAAACAATACCTCCTCCCACCCCACTCTCCTGCTGGTAATAGCTTATCTAAAGTGATCATCAAGTTGGGCCATTTCCAGCACAAATCCAGGTTTTCTCACCCTCCGCCCCCCCACAGAGAAACTCACTCTCTTGCTGGTAATAGCCCATCCAAAGTGACCACTCTCTTCACAATGTGTATGATAATCAAGGTGGGCCATTTCCTGCAGAAATCCAGGTTCTCTCACCCCCTCACCCCCCTCCAAAAACCACACACACAAACTCACTCTCCTGCTGGTAATAGCCTATCCAAAGTGACCACTCTCCTTACAACCTGCATGAAAATCAAGGTGGGCCATTTCCAGCACAAATCCAGGTTTTCTCACTCCCCCACCCCCACACACACACACACAAACTCACTCTCCTGCTGGCAATAGCTCATCCAAACTGACCACTCTCCCCACAATGTGTTGGGAGGAGGAAGGGATTTCCTTTTTAATAAGTGTGGACATGTATACTTTCCTGTCAACAGACTGCAAGCAACATATTTTGTCCATCCCCACCCTCTCTCCTGTCAGTAACATTTTGCTGATGATACAGGAAAGATAGGTTGAAGATGTGCGTTTTACATTTCAGTCTGAATGCAGTGAGATTTGTGCTCATTTTGGAAGTGAGTTCCACAGTTATGGACCTATGATCCAGCTGCTAAAAACACTCTGTCTCTTACATTCACAAGTCTTACTCATCTGCTTGATACTTCCATTGTTTCAGAGGATCACAGGTGTTGTGGGAGGTGGTGATCGTGCAGAGTGAAAATAAGGACTGTAGCTATGAGCTTGATCCAGAATTCAACAGAGCCAGTATAGTGGCCCCCTTTTGTGGAGGGTTCAAGAGGTATTAAAAGGAATTTGCAAGACATTGTTCTGCATTTTCATTTAATTGTTTAAAGTGCCTATCTAAAAACAAAACCAGAAATTATAGATTTAACAAGTACAGAGAGTGCACATTCCTGGAAAATTTAATTCACCAAGTGTGTAAAACATATTTGGTTTTTCCTATGGGAAATTGAAAAGGTTTATTTAATAGGAAATAGATGTTTTGTAAAGGTAAATGACCCATTTTACCTCTTGGCTGTGAGATACTCTGGGCAAAGATATCCATAATACTCATCGCTGCCAGTTTAATTTCCCTACAGTTACCAGGACATAAGATTTTATGTAGCATGAATATTGTACATTAAAGTTCTACTGGGGAGTGATTGCATCTGCCTAATATTAGTACAAAAGTTACAGTAGCATAAATCAAAGCTTTTTTAAAAAATGCTTGGGATGAATTAATTGCCCTTTTACTGTTCAAACTTCTTCAATCTCTTTCCTGCCACCTTCATATTGGATTTATTGAGGATTGGAGTAAGTCACGGTGGTATACCTGGTATTTTGCACCATGGGTTTCTTCCAAATGTAGTTATGGGAATATGTAGGCTACTCTAGTAAAGGGTATTTCCTTGAAGCACTTTGTTTCAAGCAAACACTTCATTACATTGCTTTAAAATGAGAACCTGAAAAAGTTATATTTGGATTATACAAACTATGCGAACTTGGGGGGAAAGGCACACATCTATTAAAAGAAAACGCATGCTTAGAGAAATTTCTTAACATTTTCTTAGAGTTTATATTGGAGGTAAAATCTAAAACCACAAGGAGAGTATACTCTGTAGCTGAAGCAGAGAGGGAGTTTGTGGTTAGAGCACAGTGTTGGGCATCAGAAGAGATGGGTTTTAATCTCAGCTTTGCCAGTGACTTCATGTGTAACCTTGGGCATGTTATTTAACTGTCACCTGTTTCTGAAATAGGTGTGCTACTTACATGTTTCACACAAGCTGAAGTGTTTTGATTCTTAATTAGCTCCTCTGGTTTATGGATTTGCATTCTCAGGGTCCCATGTCTTTGGAACCTATTCTCTCACCCACCCCATCTTTTGCTGATCTGTTATAGGTAGGGCCCTAGCAATCTCACAGTCCATTTTGGTCAATTTCACGGTCATAGGATTTTAAAAATAATAAATTTCATTATTTCAGCTGTTTAAATATGAAATTTCACGGTGTTGTAAGTGTGGGGGTCCTGACCCAAAAAAGGAGTTGTGGGGAGGTCTCAAGGTTATTGTAAGGGGTATTGTAAGGGGCAGAACATGCCCTGCTCTGAAGGCAGCAGATGGTATGGTATTGCCACCCTTACTTCTGCACTGCTGCTGGTGGGGCTCTGCCTTCGGAGCTGGGCATCTGGCCAACAGCCACCACTTTCCGGCGGCCCAGCTCTGAAGGCAGTGCAGAAGTAAGGGTGGCAATACCGTGACACCCTCCCCCCCCCAAATAATAACCTTGCAATCCCCTTGCAACTCCCTTTTGGGTCAGGACCCCCAGTTTGAGAAACGCTGGTCTCCCCCGTGAAATCTGTATAGTACAGGGTGAAAGCACACAAAAGACCAGATTTCACAAGGAGAGACCAGATTTCACAGTCTGTGATGCGTTTTTCATGGCCATGAATTTAGTCGGGCCCTAGTTATAGCCTAAGTTTCTTAGTTTTCAAGATGTGCTCCAAGGCACATGTTCTCTCATTTACCTATCAGGAGAAAGGTGATGGAGAAAGCTGGTAGGGCAGGTGGGTGGATGTGTTTGTGCACGCGCGTGCATTGAGGGGAAAGGAAACAAAGAGCATGGGAAGATTAATTAAATGTGTTTTTTTTATGTTGCTGCTGGACTTTTGATCTTAGGTTGAGTGATGGGATTTTAATAAATTGTCAGATTAAGATATGGACACTTGTAGAGTATAAAAACTGATACATATGTGGATCATTTTTTAAATCCTTGGATTGAGGACAATGTAGAGTACTATGTATCTGAAATCATTAAATATTTTTATTAATAATATACTTTCAATATACTTGAAACATTACCTGATTACATATGAATTTTGTGCCATAGGTCCCAACCGAGGTGTTTGGTCCAGGTGAGTACTCCAGCTGCTAATCTGATATAAAGAGTTTTAGGAGTAGTCATCACTAGATATTAAGACTAAACCTAAAGTGATAGTTTCCTTGTTAATTTCAGTTACCTGCATTTTTATGTGACCTTGTATTACAAAAATCTGCTATCAGTTAATGTTTAATTGAAACATCCATGTGAATTCTGCTCTTCAGTCTTAGCATAAGCAAAACAATTCTGATCTCTTCTCTTTTTTTCCTAAAGACTATCTAGCCTGAGGAGACAGAATAAGCTATTTTTTCCTTTTTTAATCTTGCCATTTATGGAGACCTCATGAGAGTCAAAGCATTCCAAGACTGAATTGCTGATTGGTCCTTCAAAATGCCAGTCATTTACCTTTGCTTTACTGAGACAGTGTTCTCTTCAATCTGTAGAACCAAGGAGTGGGATGTAAAATATATAAAACCAAAGACAGCTCCCTTTGAGTAGCCATCATACATTAGTTGAGTCCAGTTTCCAACTCTGGTTCACCAGAACACCCTTCCACTCTGAGAGGCACATGCCACCAGCTTTGAAATCCTGGAAAGCAAAATCTCTGGAAGATTATGTTTGTAAACTTGAATGGTATTATAATTTCTCTCTAAATTCATCATTGTGTGTAAATCCCTACTTGCTCAGACTCAGATTTAGCAAAGCACTTAACCATGTGCTTAATTCTGATTGGCTTGAGATGAAGAATGAGGAAGTGATTAGGAGGCTTGCCTGAGACCTGGGAGGCCTGTGTTCAGTTCCCTGCCCTGCCGCAGGCTGTGTGGCCTTCAGCAGTCTCTTAGACTCCCTGTGCCTCATCTGTAAAATGCAACTAATAGCAATTCCATATCTCATGAGGATGTTGTGAGGAAAACTACACAGAAGATTGAGCTACTTGTATACGGCCATATATCTCTAAAATAGACTTCATGTATTATATTCATGGGTTTGTCCTACTGACTTCATGTATTGATTTTAATGGGACTTAAGCACTTTTCAAGTGTAGGCTGGACAGAGATGGGCTTAATCACATACTTACGTCTTATGCTGAACAATGGCTTCAGTCGTATCAGTTAGTATTCATGTGAGAATACACCATCTAACAGTGTTGGAGGGAGGGGTTTGGTATAGATATAGAAGGGGTGACTATCCTACTGTGTAAAGGTTTTGTTGCTGCTCTGAGGGACAATAAAAAAAGACTGCCAATATTATGTGAAATGAATCATGGCTGTGGCAATTTCTACCTGCTCAGTTGTTGCTTTCCGATAGGTAAGGGTACACTGTTCACACATGCTGCTGCACGTCAATAGCATGTTCTTGAATTTGGCACACAGGCCATTTGCTGTGTAAATATGCTCACTTAAAATTGTGTAGTATCTTGTTTATTTTAGTTTTAGTTTTATTTCCAGTAGCTGTTATTTACTTTAGGCTGGCCCTTATGTAGGCAAACTCCCCAGGTAGTCCAAGAGGCATCATCTGAGATGAGCATTGAATAGAAACTAAGTAGAAGCTCAGGATTTCTCACCAGATAACTATCTAGAAGTGACTTACCAGAGGTGATTATCCCAGAGGTGACTTCTGGTACAATTTGAAACTTGAGAGTCAAAGATATTCCTCTTGTTGAATATATTTTCTGTGTGGAAAACTTTCTATTCCCAGAATTGATATCATCCAGACTCCTTCAATATGCTCCCTTGGGTAGCTCAAAGGACTAACAGTAGGAGGAAAATATAGTCTTTATTCTTTTTATGTGTCTGATCAATAATCCAGGGTTGCACGCTGGTGCCCTCTGGCCTTTCTTCCTTTTTGGGAAATGGTGGTTAGCTTTGCTTTCACCTGAATATGCTATGGGATATTTCACCTAAGTACTACCCCCGCTCTGTTGCCAGCCCGTCACCCTTCTCTGTTTTCTCACCTTCCATGGGGATCGTCTATATTGTATTTTATATTTGCCAGATAAGCTGTTAAAACAAATTTAGAAGGGGACATTACTGCTGTATTTGGGGGAGGAAGTGCACAAGTCCATTATTTTGTACTGATTTCCAGTGTGTCACTAACTTGCTAGCTATTTCCATACATTCCTTTTGCCAACGCAAGTTCTTCTGACTGTTCTCCCCTCCGCACCTTCAATTGCCCCCCCATTCATCATATGGAATGGCAACAACTAATGTATTAATATAAAAACATGTCTTGTCATTTCAACCCAGTGCAATGATGTTACCAATTATGCAATGAGCAAAACACTCTGCTTTATCAAAACCAGTAAAAGTTTAACAGTCAGGGTGGGTGGGTGTCAGAATAAAATGTTGTTGTGATTTGTTTAAAAGCTTAAAGCTTTCATGTCTGCCTCCTGCCTCAGCCTAGCATAACACTGCCTTTGAGCAGAGCACATTCATTTTGTTTAAAATACAGAATAGTCATTTGTGTTCCTTTAACTCTTCCTCATCCTGTGGTAACCCAGCTTGAGATATGTTCAGTACAGAGCTCTGCTGTGCAGAGAGTCTGACTCACTGCTTTTCAATAACTCCCTCTTCACAGAGGCCAATAAATCAATGCAGCTTCCCCCAAGTCGTCAAAGTGATTAAAAAACAATATTTAGGTTATTAGGCAAAATAAGTGTTTATATATTGTGAAAAGGTCGGGCCTGATGGCTACAGGAGAGCGATAGAAGGCAGATATATTAGCCCCAGGTTAAGTAGGTTCCTTTTCCCTGGGTAAGTAACAGGGAAGGTTCCAGAACAATCAGAAACTTTCTGGAAACAATTAAGGCAGACAGGCTGATTAGAACACCTGCAGCCAATCAAGAAGCTGTAGAATCAATTAAGGCAGGCTAATCAGGGCACCTGGGTTTAAAAAGGAGCTCACTTCAGTTTGTGGTGCGTGCGAGGAGCTGGGAGCAAGAGGCACAAGAAGCTGAGAGTAAGAACGCATATTGTTGGAGGACTGAGGAGTACAAGCATTATCAGACATCAGGAGGGAGGTCCAGTGGTGAGAATAAAGAAGGTGTTGGGAGGAGGCCATGGGGAAGTAGCCCAGGGAGTTGTAGCTGTCACGCAGCTGTTCCAGGAGGCACTCTAGACAGCTGCATTCCACAGGGCCTTGGGCTGGAACCCAGAGTAGAGGGCGGGCCCAGGTTCCCCCCAAACCTCCCAACTCCTGGTCAGACACAGGAGGAGTTGACCTGGGCTGTGGGTTCATGAAAACGGCCAAGCTGAGGGCTGCCATGAATCTCCGAGGCAAGCAAATCCGCCAATAAGTGCAAGACCCACCAAGATAGAGGAGGAACTTTGTCACAATATATAAAAAAGTACACACTTTTTAAAAAAGCTTGTAACTAAGTATATTATTGGTATTAACTATTATGCTTGTTAGTACTACTTAGTAAATGGAGTGAATGTAGCACTTGGCACTGGGATAGCATTTTTTTCATTTTAAAGCTAGCCAAGGTACACTTATCCTCTATTTTACAGGCAGGAAAACTCATGGACAGGAGATAAGTGTCTCCCTCAAAGTTGCACAGCAAATTAGCGGCATAATCAACAGTAAGATCCAGATTGCCTGACTCCTGGTCCTGTGCTCCGCTAGTCAAAACTCTCTCTTACTCCTGATGAGTTTGGGAAAAGAAATATCTGGAAACAGAAAGTCGCTGTAATCAGCCAGTGGAGTCAGTGAGAGAATCAGATAACCAGATCTGGTTGCTCTCACTGCATGTAGCAAAACTTGTCCAGGTTTATTATACTAACACTTTGCATGCATTCATGTTTGTGTTGCTTAGGGTCCATATGGGCCCCTTGTGCTCACTCAGGATGTTCCAAGCAAGAATGCAAATTAGCTCTCCGTTTTGTCTAAATAGATTTGTTTTTCTTCCTCTCCAAGTGCTCACCTTCATATCCCATGTTCCCTCCATTGGCAAACTCACAAAGAGGATAGTACTCAGTGTCGCAATGTTTCTTAAATACTGTGGTCATTAATGTCATTGCTTATTCAGATGATGTGAACCTGGCATGTTTTTAGTTCATAAACTGAACTGAGCTAGATTGCAGAGTACTTTACAAAGGTGGCTAAGTATTATCATCCCAGATGATAGGGAAACTGAAGCTCAGAGAAGGGATGTCAGTTGCACATGGTCACTTAATGAGTTGTGGCAGAGCTAAGATTAGAACCAGTCTCCTGACTTCCGGAGTCATGCCCTATCCACTAGGCATCACTGCATTGTGCATCCAATGTGGCACTTTATAGGTGCCATTTATGCATAGAGGAATCTTTTATAATATTTCCGTAGGGAATCCAGCTGCTGAACCCAGCAGGTCCGCTTGGCTTCCATGGTCTGACAGCCACCTAGACTAGTAGTTAATGAATCAATAGCTAACAACTTGCCAGATTTGATTTTAAAAATGAACCCATTTCAGTTATAGAAAAGCAATGCAAAAAAAAAGTTTGAAAATGACTTTTTTTTTTTTTTTTTTTAGGTTCCTCACATCAGGATTCCCGAACAGATAGTCTCCTGTAGCATCAAGAATTTTTTTTCCACTTACCATTTTAAGCCTTTTATACAGAGGCATTTATAATGGAAAGCTGCATAGGCAAACAGGAGCAGCAAACAGTGGGGTTTTGGAGAGAGCTCACAGGAGGGAGTGTGTTTCTTTCTATTTTATGCATGGCTCCACACCAGGTAGTGGATATGGACAATGAGGGAACAACTGCTGTGACCTGTCTTTGAAGTGCTGTGATTTCCTTTCTGCCGGAAGATAGGAGAGTGTTCTGGTGCATGAAGTGGAACCTGGTGGCCATAGTGGAAAACAAGATATATGTCCTGAAAGCACACTGCATAGCATCTGAGAAAATGAAAACATCTTGGACTACCAGATTCAGAAATCATTGTCAGACAGACACCATAAAGGGAAGAATTGACGAAAGGGAACTGGAGAGAGTAGAAATGGACTAGTGATTTGTGACCCAGAGGGAAAAGAGAATCAGGAGTCATTCAGTCAGGCTAGAAGTATCTAATGGTTATCAGATATTCAGCAAGTTAACTACTGAGAAATCTGTCTCTCAAGGAATGGGATAGAAAGTTAGAAGGAACGTAGTAGCAAGATTGGATGGAGTTATGAAGTCACTTGGCAAGTCTCTGTGACAGATTGACAAAAGCCTGTAATATTCTGAACAAACCTTATGGAATTAAGATAAATGTAAAGAATTTTGTTAGTACCTTTGGGGTCCATTGTATTAAAAATGCCGTTGTGTATGTGTTATTGTGGAATTGTATGTATTTCTATGAGAAAGGTAAATAGAAGAAGTGCAAGGGATGATTAGGCAAATTCATTCAGGTTGTAACATCTCCAGATAAAGGTACGCATATACTAATTCAAACTAGATTCTCCAGGGACCAACAGAAAAAGAAAGGGTTTTTGGATAAATAGTCTGCTTTGAAATTGGCTGCAGACGTTCTTTCTGATCCAGTAAATAGACTGGTCCACAGAGAGCCCCAATTCTTTATGGAGGGTTGGAAGGACTGGGCCTACTGATGCTCTATGAGACTAGGTACTTGTTCTGCGTTGAGGTTGTGATGAACTTGTGACCACAAGGAATCCCGTGAGTGGGGGAGTTGAAGGACTACTCCTGCCAAAATCCATGTTTGGGTGATGTCTGGTAAGCTTATTAGTATGTGTGTAGGATCTTTTCTTGTTTTTAATATATTTTTCCTGGAGTGCTTTTTATCTTAAGAATAAAGTAAATTTGCATAGGAAGTGCTTTGTGGTACCATATAACTGCAGCAATTACAGCTGATAACTGTCTTTGAAGAAAAGCAAGCAAATCTTATTAGGCATCCTGTCTGTGCTGGGAATAATACAGCAAAGGCAGAGAACTGTGAGTCTGGCAATACCCCAGTCAGAAAGGAGAGAGATGTGGCTCTCCACCCTGAAGGGCATCAACTGGGAAGCTGGAAGACTGAAAGTGGGTGCCCTGGTTGGCCACAGAGGGGAAATATAGGTGCAGTTGCCCTGAACTGTGACAATCTCTACTGGTGATGACACACATTGGAACCGATGAGACAGCATCACATGGAATTACACAGATAATAGATCACTTCAGGGGGTTTTAGGAAGAGAGCTGAAGAAAAGGAAAGTCCAAGTGGTCTTCTTGAAGTTCCTTCCAGTCCAGTGAGCACCAGAAGGCAGAAGATAATGGAGGTCAATTGTTGGTTATATGATGGGTGGAAAACGAAAGTTTTGTGGAACACTGGGGCACAGTCCGATGGGGGAGGTTGCTATATGACTGTGATGGCTTGCATTTAATAATTAGGAGGGCTAATCTTATCAGTTGGAGCAGCAAGGAGGGCATTAAACTAATTCAGGGGGAAGGTGCTGAAGAGGCAAGTGCAGTACAAAGTCAAAGTCCAAAGTTGCAAACAAACTGAACCAATATGACAAAGAATGTGTAAAGATTTTTCAATAGCCTATAAAGCTGGGTAACATGGAAGATGAATTGTAAATGTTATTGAAGAAATTTGATACAATTGGCATTACTGAATTGTGTAGGGATTATTTGCATTACTGGAATATTAAAGCATTGGCTATAACTTGTTAAGGAAGTTTGGTGAGTAAAAGAAGTGGGGAGTGGCACTGTATATTAAAGACACCATTACCTGTTTTAGAGCTATTGGTACTCAGAATCACAAGATCTTAAATGCATGTGGATCAATGTGATAACTAGCAAAGCCCCGCCAGGGGTATTGGTGGGGGGACTGTTACAGCCCCCTAAAGGAAACCAGAGAACAGAATTAGTTACACCTTAAGCATCTGTCTGTAATATGTGGAAAAAATTGTGCTATGGGGAACTTCAGTTTGGGAGACTTATGCTGGAGGTCTTGTGCAGCCAGTGGTAAAACTTCATTAGTTTCTAAAAAATTATAGATATGATTTTCTAACCCAAGGTATTGCACTCAATGTGAGCTAACTCTATTTTGGGTCTTATTATGATGACTTAATATGAATTAATCATTGGTCTGGAAGTTGGTTGCGTACAAGCCAGTGATCATGACCTGGTTACATTCAATGTGGCTAAAAAAAGGATAATCCCACCAGCAATATGTATACTTGGTGCTTTGAAAGAGCTAATTTCTAAAAAGCTAAAGAAAATTATGAACAAAACAGATTGTCAGGAAAAATTTAGACGCCAAGGACAGATGGTGTTCTTCCATGACATGATGGTCAGATTCTTGAGAGGGCTGGAGAGACTCTTCCCGCTGGCGCGGACTCCCGTCCCACAGTGGGATCTTAACTTGGTCTTCTCTAGGCTCACTGGCCCCCCCTTTGAACCACTGTGGTCCTGCTCCCTTTCCCATCTGTCATGGAAGGTCACATTCCTGGTGACATCAGCAAGACGGGTCTTGGAAATTAAAGTCTTGACCTCAGAACCACAGTCTTCCACAAAGATAAGGTTCTGTTGCGGCCCCACCTGGCCTTCCTGCCAAAGGTGGTCTCCACCTTCCATATGAACCAGTACATCTTCCTCCCAGTGTTCTGTCCCAAACAACACAAGACCAGTGAAGAGAGGTGTCTTCACGGCCTGGACGTCCAGAGGGCCTTCTGGCACTGGTGCATGTGGTGAGCACACACACCTACTATGGAATGGACATGAGCAACACATCTCAAAGAACACGAGTTATGGAAAAGATAACTGTCTTTTATTGTACAATCAAGAAAGAGGACAATACTGGCTAAATGTCCATCCTGGTTCAATGGCAAAGTGAAGCAAGCAAATAGAAATAAAAAAGCAATATATA
This sequence comes from Natator depressus, assembly GCF_965152275.1. Classification (NCBI taxonomy): domain Eukaryota; kingdom Metazoa; phylum Chordata; order Testudines; family Cheloniidae; genus Natator; species Natator depressus. The sequence continues at coordinate 43,737,040 of NC_134239.1, forward strand.
ACAAATTGAAAAGGGGTAAAATGGGTAGCAATTTATATAAATGAAGCTAAGTGTAGAAACTTGATAAGAGAAGCTAAAGATGTCAGAGAAATAAATCCGTGGCTGGCAATGTTAAATATATTAGAAACAAAAGAAATTTTAGTAATGGTATTGGTCCATTACTAGATGGAGAGGGCAAAATTGTTGTTAAGGCAGAAAGTTTTCAATTAATATTTCTGTTCTCTATTTGGCAAGAAACAGGATGATATACTTGTATATCATAAGGATAACGAAGTACTTTCCAGTTCATTAGTAATGAAGGATAATGTTAAACAACATCTACTATGGATAAATACTCATATCAGCAGGCCCAAATAACTTGGACTCAAGAGTAGGGCTATCTAGAAAACAAGAACTCTATTTATGAAACATTTTGAGTTTTTGACATGTGTTTCTGTTTAGATGCGGAACCGAATCAGGTGGAACCAGAGCTTCAACCGGGGTCTCCTACATCCCAAGTGGTTGTCTTTTTTTGGTTTTGACCAGAAGAAATACCATCCTGGATCTGAGAAACCGTCCCAACAGAGGCTGGTTAGCTTGACCCCAATCCCGGGCAAAATAATGGGAGAGCTGATATGAGAATCGGTTGAACTGGAAGTCTTAAAGAATAGAAATATAACTGAGAGTCAATATGGTTTTATGGAAAATAGGTCTTGTCAAACAAACCAGATTTCATTCTTTGAAGAGATTACAGTTTTGATTGATAAAGGAAACCTCACAGATGTAATATATTTTGTAAGGCATATTATTAAGTACCACATGACATTCTGACAAAAAATTAGCAGAATACAATATCAACTAAGCAGACTTTAAATAGATTAAGAACTGGCTAACTGACAGATCTCAAAGTAGTTGTCAATGGGGAATCATCATTGGTTGGGGGAGGTGCTTCAGAGATCAGTTGCAGGTTTGATGCTATTCCACATTTTCAACAATGATCTAGAAGTAAATGTAAAATCACTGTTGATAAAAGTTGTGGATGACAGATTGCCAGAATGGTAAATAATGATGAGGATAGGGCAGTCATACACAGCAATCTGGATCACTAGGCCTACTCAAGCAAAATATGTTTTTAAACAGTCAAATGCAAAGTTATGCATCTAGGATGCATAGTCCACAGGTCAGATATACAAAATGAACAGAGAACACCAGTTGTATCTACAAAATGGGGGACTATATCTTGGCAAGCAGTAACCCTGAAAAGAATTTAGGGACTATAGTAGACAAGCAACTCAACATGAGTTCCCGGTGGGCTGCTATGGCCAAAAAGGTACACCGGACCCTCGCTAGAATGCAGGATTTGGGATCCATCCCAAGTACCGCATTACAGCGGGGACTGCGTTAAAATGAAATTACTATATACAGGAAATGTCACATCCATAAAGTATAGAAAACCTTAGAAAATAAACTCCTACTTGAAGGAAACAATAAACAAGAAAAAAAGTGTCGCTTTATTAGAGATTTATAGTAGACATTACAATAAACTAGTCTAGTTTTTCTTTAAAAAGTCAGTGAGTTGCTTTTGCTTCTGTCAAGGTTCCTCCCCCACTCTGAACTCTAGGGTACAGATGTGGGGACCTGCATGAAAACCTCCTAAGCTTACTTTTACCAGCTTAGGTTAAAACTTCCCCAAGGTACAGATTAATTTTATCCTTTGTCCTTGGAATATCCACTGCCACCACCAAACTCTAACTGGGTTTACTGGGAAACGTAGTTTGGACACGTCTTTCCCCCCAAAATCCTCCCAACCCTTGCACCCCACTTCCTGGGAAAGGTTTGGTAAAAATCCTCACCAATTTGCATAGGTGACCACAGACCCAAACCCTTGGATCTGAGAACAATGAAAAAGCATTCAGTTTTCTTACAAGAAGACTTTTAATAGAAATAGAAGTAAATAGAAGTAAAGAAATCACCTCTGTAAAATCAGGATGGTAGATACCTTACAGGGTAATTAGATTCAAAACATAGAGAATCCCTCTAGGCAAAACCTTAAGTTACAAAAAAGACACACAGACAGAAATAGTCATTCTATTCAGCACAATTCTTTTCTCAGCCATTTAAAGAAATCATAATCTAACACATACTTAGAACTTTTAGTAAGTAATACTAGATTACTTACTAAAAGTTCTAAGACTCCATTCCTGTTCTATCCCCGGCAAAAGCAGCATACCAACAGACACAGACCCTTTGTTTCTCTCCCTCCTCCCAGCTTTTGAAAATATCTTGTCTCCTCATTGGTCATTTTGTTCAGGTGCCAGCGAGGTTACCTTTAGCTTCTTAACCCTTTACAGGTGAGAGGATTTTTCCTCTGGCCAGGAGGGATTTTAAAGGGGTTTACCCTTCCCTTTATATTTATGACAGCTTCTTGCTGCTGTGCCGCTTCCGCTTAGCAAACTGCAAAAGACTACGTAGCTGCATAATATTTGTAGGCTCAATGTTTTGCATCTCAAACCATCTCAAAGCAGTCTCTAAGCCAGCTACGGTCGCAGTTGACATTGGAACGACGTCCACTTCATCTTCCTCCTCTTCTTCCACAGCGAAGGCCAATTCTTCAGCTTCTGGAATGTTGTTTGGTCATACTGCCTGAAGAATTTGGTCATCTGTTAGACTTTCAGCAACAGGACAAAATGCTTCTGCTTCATCATCACCTCTTATCCAGGACTTGATATTTTGGGGCAGAGCAGTTACCCCGAGCCCAGACAGTTGCTGGCACAGCTCCTGCATCAACTCCATGTCTGTTCCTCCAACTTCCTCCTTTGTAAATTACTCGAGGTCGAATTCCTTGTCAGACTGTGATCTGCTTTCTTCATTTTCTTCCAGGAGCAGGTGGCCAAACAACTCTCTCAGTCCCAACATCCAACAGCGGTTTATCATTTCAGCGTGTAATAAATTCCAGGAATCGCCACCAATGTAAAAAGTCTTTTATAGTCAACTTCTTCAGAAAATCGGTGACAGACAACTTGCTTACTATCATTTGTCATACCAAGTTCCATCTATAGCGCTGCTTAAAAATGGCGATAACACCTTGATCAAGTGGCTGGATTTTGGAAGTCGTGTTTTTAGGTAAGTATTCAACCCATATTTTACTGTCACGGGTTCTGAGTCTTTCGGCCGGAGGATGCGCTGGACAGTTGTCTAGCAAAAGAATGGCCTTTTCTTCTAAGCATTTTGCCCGCAAATGCTTTTGCACAGAAGGGACAAATTTGGTGAAGAACCATTGTTCAAAAATCCAGTTATCCAGGAATTTTTGGAGTTCTTGTACAAAAATGGCAGGCAATTCACATTTATGTGATGAAAGCACCGAGGCATGCGAGACTTTCCAATGCACAATGGTTTTAATTTATGCTTGCCTGTTGCATTCACACAAAACAATAAAGTAAGGCGATCTTTTGCCTGTTTATATCCTTCTTTCTTACGTTCATCTGTTCTGACAGCCAGGGTTTTATCAGGCAACATTTTATATAAATTCCTGTTTCGTCTGCATTGTAAACCTGTTCCTCCGAGTAACCCTCTGCCTGTAAAATTTCCCTCAGCTTTGCAGGGTATGATTGCTGGGCGTTGGTGTCAGCAGAGTGTTTTTCTCCTGAAACTGCAATCTGAGAGATTCCGTGTCTTTTCTGAAATCGTCATAACCAACCCAAACTCGCCTTAAAATTGCTGAATTCACTAGTAAGTTCCCGGTCGAATTTTTCCGCTTGCATGGCTATAAGCGGACCAGAGATTGCCTTTCTGCTGTTCTTGCATAAACCACGTGTATACCGCAGAATCAAGATCAACAGCATTCGCTAAACAGGCTCGTTTTCTTTGAAGGCCATGCTCTTCATCCAGGTTATGAATGTAAGTTCAGAGCTTGTCAGCATTGTTTAGCAATCCACAAAAGGTGGACTCGTTAATGCCAATATCGCGGCTAATCTTTGCCTGGGTTTCACCATTTCTAAGTCGTTCAATAGCGTCCAATTTCTCCTGCTCTGAGTAAGACTTCCTTTTGCCCAACATTTTTGACATCTTTCTAAAGATAAATACTGTACCTGTAAATTTTTATTACATTACATTTGTATGGCATTCTAGGCCTACAGCAATCGTCTTAGGGCTTGTCTACACTATCGCGCAGGGTCGATCTAAGATAAGCAACTTCAGCTATGTGAATAACTGACACTCTCCCGTCGACTGCGCTTGCGCTCCTCATTCTGGTGGAGTACTAGAGTCGACAGGAGAGTGCTCAGCAGTCCATTTATTGTGTCTATACTCAAAAAAATTGTACTGTACAGTACTTAAATTTGGGATCCATGGCCGCGACCGTGTTATATCCGAATTCGTGTTATATACACACGCGTTCTAGCGAGGGTCCAGTGTAATGTGATCCTCGGATGTATGAACAGGGGAGTAGTGCGTAGGAGTAGGGAGGTGATGTTACCCCATATACAGCATTGGTGAGACCGATGATGCTGTTTTTAAAAGGATATTGAAAAATTGGAAAAAAAGTTATAAAAAGAACTACTGTCTGGAACGTGAACCAGACAAATTCAAATTAAATAATGCACAAATTTTTAACAGCAAGAGTGATAAACTGCTAAGGGAAGGGGCGGATTCTCCATTTCTTGATATCTTCAAATCGAGACTGGATTCTTTTCTGGAAGATACGCATTAGTTAAGCACAAGTTACTGGGCTCAATACAAGGATAGCTGGGTGAAATTTAAGAGCCTGTTACACAGGGGTAAGGGAGTCAGACTAAATGATCTAATGGTCCCTTCTGACCTTAAACTCTAGGAATCTATGAACCCAATTATTTGTAACAGCAACAGTGGTTGCTATAATTTTCTGGCGAAGTGGGTTTTTATTTAAACCAGGTTTTCTCTAGTTGTCACTGTCATTTAATATATACTTAAGCTGAAATCCTGGCTCCATGGCCAATAGCAAAACTCCCATTCACTTCAAGGGGGCCAAGATTTTTCACCCTTAATATTAAAGCCTCAATTTTCTTTGACAGGGTTGATTTATTTCCAGGTCATCTAAAACTTTGCTATTACCTGTCATTGATTACTGTGTTTGACTGTGGGAAACCTTGCTGGTGAACTCTGCCAAAAGAGTTTTTCCTCTTAAGTCTGGCAGATGTGTTTTGTGTGTGTGTGTATTTTTTCTTAAGTCAGTAAGTAACTTATGGTGTAGTTTTTCACTTCCTCTTTAAATCATGTGTTAGTCTCCTTCATTGAGATTTGGAAATTCATTGGGGAACAAAATTCAAGAACAAAGTACTAAACTGAGTAGCCAAGTCAAAACTAAACCTAAGATTTTTAGAAGCAGCCTCATGCTTTGGATGTCCCTAAAACTCCAACTGCCAGAAGCTGGGACTGGACGATGGGATAGATCAGGGATCAGCAACCTTTTTCACTAGGAGGGTGGTGAAGCACTGGAATGTGTTACCTAAGGAGGTTGTGGAATCTCCTTCCTTTGAAGTTTTTAAAAAGCCCTGGGTGAGATGATTTAGTTGGGGATTGGTCCTGCTTTGAGTAGGGGGTTGGACTAGATGACCTCCTGAGGTCCCTTCCAACCCTGATAGTCTATGATTCGATGAACCTTTGGCACGCGGCCGGCTAGGGTAAGCCCCCTGGCGGACCAGGCCGGTTTGTTTACCTGCCGCGTCTGCGGGTTCGGCCAATCGTGGCTCCAACTGGCCACGGTTTGCCGCTGCAGGGCAATGGGGGCTGCAGGAAGCAGCGTGGGCCGAGGGATATGCTGGCCACGGCTTCCCGCAGCCCCCATTGGCCTGGAGCGGCGAACTGCGGCCAGTGGGAGCTGCAATCGGCCAAACCTGTGGACGCGGCAGGTAAACAAACCGGCCCGGCCTGCCAGGGAGCTTACTCTGGCGGGCTGTGGACCAAAGATTGCCGATCCCTGGGATAGATGATTCGAAATTATAGCATTCTGTTCATTCCCTTTGAAGAATCTGGCACTTGTCACAAAATAGGATACTGGGCTAGATGGACCATTGGTCTGACACAATATGGCTGTTCTTATGTTCTTAATAGGATTGAAGTTTGTAGATTCAGTGGCCAATAAATGGTTTTATAAACTGCATTGATCCACTTAAGGATTGTTTAAAGATAAATTTTATTTAGCATTGAACTTTATCTTGTATTCCAATAAACCTTCTGGATAATTGGGCTGCTGATAATTAAAGCCGTGTTTTCAGAGTTATTCCTTAATTATAATTTCTAAATATGGGAATGCACCTGGCTTTCTAATGCAAATTGTGTGACACAAATGCCTCTTTACACTGCAAATGGTCTTCTGCATATGTAATTATTTAATTTCTCTCTCTCTCTCTCACTCACACACACTCTCTCTCTCTCTCTCTCTCTCTCTCTCTCTCTGTGCAAGCTGTAGGTGCAGTTACTTAAAATGAGTGTCCACATCAGTTGTACTTTTGAAGAGAAGGAGGATACTAAGATTTTTAGAATGAATGCACAATAAGAGATTTATTTATTTTAGGCAGCACAGGTAGCAATGCCGATTGTTAAAGTTGCCCTACATTTTATAAGATGTTGTTTGGCCAAGCTTGTAAAGGTGGAAGATGCAACTTTATGGCTTTTCTGTCTGTAACACAAGTATTTTTTAACAATCCATCTGATCAATACCAAAAATTTCTGGAAATGTTTTAGGCATCAGTGACCAGAACCCTATTGATTTTGGGGGAAAATTGGAAAACCAGAAGGGGGTGTCACTGGGGCTGCCACTTCTCCCCAGCTCCAAAGCATACGCGGCTGCGCCCAGTCTCAGTCAAGCAGGTTTATTGTTTAAACAGAGGTTAACAAATGAACAGAACACAGTTCTGTCAGTTTTTAGCCCCAGGTTTCAGGGCCACCCCTCCCAGGGTCTCCAGCTCTCCAGCTCCTGGCAGCCTCCCAGCCTTAGTCAGGAGCAGGGAGAGACTGTGGGGAGGGAGGGGGGAGATAGGGACCCCTCTCCCCTGCAGAACCTGGAATTGAACCCGTTATTCCTGAGTATCAGCATTTCTTTCCAGTGTAGCAAATAGCTGTGAAACCCACTGGTAAAGTGTGTGTCTGTAATCACCCACTACTGGCAAGTCCACATAGAAGATAACAGCCTTCTACTGCTGCCAATTACTCCATTAGCTCAAGTGACAGGGGGTCTGTGGTGTGTATCTAAAGCTTCCAACCCTAGTGATGAGGTCAATATGGTTCCAAATGATGAAAAAAAATGTAATGTTAAGATTATTTAAATCTTATCTTTTTGGATGTAATTTCCTGCATTAAAATAACATTAAGTTTGCAAAGTGAAGCTAGACTCTAGACTTCTCACCCAAAATTAGTTGATGCTTTTAACAATTTTGGATTTAATCATTTTGCTTCAATTCTCAGTGTGTGATGTGGAGAAGAACACCAACTCACCTCACAAGGGTACTGTGAAGATTAATTCATTAATGTTTGTGAAGAACTAAGACACTACAATGACAGTACCATGGAAAAGCTCATGAGGAAATTAATAATTCTGTATTCAGGGCAGAGCGTGGATAGTGTGCAGTAAATAATGCATGGGCCACAAACTGAACGTGGAAGATAAAAGCAATGTTGAATAGTTATCCATTCAGGAAGCACTGTCCATCCTATGCAGGGGTCCTTTTGGGGAAAAAATTGTGATCTTATAATTAATATCATACTGCATATACACAAGAGGGCCAAAATAGGTTGCACAGGCAACCTTAATTCTGGCATTTCCTAAGTTTTGAGTGCTTGACTTTGCAATCTTAATATTCTTGTAATATAGTTTTTTGGATGTAATTAACAAGTGAGATAAAATCACAGGTAGTTGCCTAAGGAAATATGCAGTGAAAAACTTTAATGGGCTTTAATGGCCTAACTCTTTTTGGCACTGGCTTATTGTAATAAATATTTCAATCATGTTTACAAAGTTCATTGGAAAATATTTATTTTAGGCCAGGAAAAAATGTAACACTGCACTCAACAGTCCTGGGGTTATTTAGCTCTTCAGCCGTCTAGATTGTGACAAAGCTCTGTCCTTGCCTCCATGGGTCCCGCATTTCCTGGTGGATTTCGCTAGCCTCAGAGGCTCACTGTGACCCTCCCTGTAACCCCTCTCTCTCTAGAGACAAGGGTCACAGTCTACTGAGCCATTTTCATCATAAGCCAGCGAGGGGGGTGAGGAGAAGTTATCCTTCCTTGCACAGTCTCTGTTGTCTCCCAGTCTCAATGATTAATCAGGGGGCAAAGGTGGGGGAGGGGAGCCCAGGCTCACCCTCTACTCTGGGCTCCAGCCCAGGGACCCTAATAGTATCAGCTATAGTAGCTGACCTTTTAGAAACATGACATGTACAATTCCCTGGGCTACTTCCCCCACAGCAGCCCTCACTTCCTCCGGCTCCATTTCACCCTTACCTCAGGGCCTCCTTCCTTGTGCCTGATATGGTGTGTACTACTCAGCCTCTCCAATAGCACAACTTCCTCCCACAGCTCCTGACGTGCACACCCACCTGACTGACTGGGAGGCTTTTAACTAGTTTTAGCCAGCCCCTGATTGGCTTCAGGTGTCCCAATCAACCTAGCATTCTCCCTGCCTTCTGGAAAGTTCTTAATTGGCCCCAGGTGTCTTAATTGACCTGGAGCAGCTGCCATTTCACTTATCCTGGTACCAGGGATTTGTTGAGCCTGGAGCTAATATATCTATCTCCCACTACTTTTCTATAGCCATCTGGCCTTGCCCCGTCACAGTATATATGTGAACCGCAAACTTTCTAGTTGACCATCAGCTTTGCTGTTTCAGCTGCTGAATCCATTTGTATAAATGAAACATGGCTTTGCACATGAAAAGAGGTACAGTTCTCTAAACTGTCATTGGCTGGCCAATGCTTTGTTGTCAAATGATGAAATATCATCTATTGACCATAACTATAAAGTGGGTAACCATCACTTTCTGCTGAGAAAACAGCATGTAAAAAAGTTTTCCCATTGGAAAAAATAATGTGGACTGGAACAAACAAAATCTTAATAATTGGTGAAGTTGCTCCTGTTGTCTTCATGTGGATCCTAGTAGAAGAAACCATAGGCAGCGGGTAGCTAGAGCTAAATGGGGGTCAGCCCCGCCCTCCCCCATAACACACTGCTGGGGATACCCAGAGCTCTGAGGCACGGTGTTACCTTTCTGCCTCAACAAGAGTAAGTTTTACGGGCAATTAGACTGTGCGTCCGCTCCCTGTCATGCCAGTCTGCCATCCTTATAAACAAATTACTTAAGGCTCTCCCAGTTCAGACCTCTCCTGGCAGGTAACAGTCAATTAACTCCAACCCCCGAGTTCGTCAGATATGTTTCTCTGCAATGCACAGCCCCTACGATGGTGCATTCACAGAAGATATTAAGTTTGCTGCTTTGTTCGAGCCAGTACATCCCAGCTTATTTAATTTAATTGGGATAAATGCCCTTTCCTTCAAACATAGCACTGAATAGATTTGTAGTAAAAATAAAACAAGTCTATTTACAAAAGAGCAGGGTTTTTGTGATACCAAGTATAGAGATAAAGGTAGAGACGGCTACAGGCAAATAAAAGTGAAAAACGCTTTCTAATGATGAAGATTTAACAAAACTACAGTCTTAATTTAAGGTGAAATTCTTTCTTCCAGCAAGATGGCTGACCACCCCCTTGGGCAGGATCTTCCACAAAGTGCTCGGTTCCTTTCTTGTCTTAGGTGCAAGATAAACACAGAGTTTCTTTCTGTTCCTTATGTCCCCAAAGCATCTGCTCTTGTCTTGCAAGTCAGGAAGACCTCCTGAGGATTCAGTCTTTCTGTGTCTCTCTGGAGTTCAAGAGCCATGTTAGTTCTCTGTCTCGAGTTCAGGAGCAGGATAATCCCTGTTGGTTTAGCTCAATGGCTTTTTTTACTGTACATTGAGGTAAACCCTCAGTCAGCACTTAATTTGTATTGAAAGAGGTGCGGGGCTCAAGCAATGAGGTACTGGAGCTCATACAATGTTTTTATATTCATAACTGATGCAACCCAGAGGCTCTGGGACTATGAACTGCCAAGCCTAGAGGTGCCAGGGCTCAGCCCTGGCACACATTAAGCACTGCCCACAGACCTCTTTGTCACCTTTACCTTGGCTAGACTGCCTGGTCTTAAACATGTTATAGAAACATCATACAGAGGGAATTCATAGCTTCACATATTAGGTTATCATATTAGGCCAGTGACAGAATAGAATCCAGGTCTCCTGAGTTCCAGTCCATTGCTCTGTCTACTAGGCAACACTGCCTCCTATACACCAATCATCCTGATGGCACTTTTACTAGTATTTCTTTTTGACTAGTTTCTTCTCGGCACCAAACCCTGCCATAACAACAGATGCAAAACCTGCAGACATATCTCCACTGCTATGATGATTGATATCCCTCCACCACCACCATACGCACACACACAATACTCCTGTTAGGATCTATGGGTCTTACACATGCCTATCACAATATGTGGTATACCTCATCCAAAGCACTAAATGCCCCAGTAATAACAATGTAGGTGAAATGAGACAATCATTGCACTCTCAAATGAACTCACAGAGAAAAGTAAGACAAAAATACCACATCACCTATTGGGTGAACACATTTCACAAAATGATCACTCCATATCTTACCTCTCATATCTCGTCGTCAAAGGAAACCTGGACAACATCTTCAAAAGATAAGCCTTGGAGGAGCTTAAGGTCATAAATTTGATAGACACTAAAAATCATGGACTGAATTGAGACACTCATTTTATAGCTCATTACAACAATCTGTAACCCACTAACTTTCTCATTTTATCTTGAGTAGTCTCTTGTAACATGTGTTTACTCCATATGCTTAACCATCTGTTACAACTTGTGCTTTGCTGTGATGCTCTGAGTACCTTTTCCAGAGCTGAAGAAGAGCACTGTGTAAGCTCAGAAACTTCTCTTTCACCAACAGAAGTTGGTCCAGTTAAAAATATTACTTTACCCGCCTTGTGGCTCTAATATATTGGGACTGACATGGCTACAACAACACTCCAAATATCTTCTCAGTTTAGAAATGTATGTGAAATCTGACTTATTTTAATACTTTATGGAGTACTTTGTAACCCTGAGCATGCCACTTTCTCATCTGTTTAAAAGCAATATGATACGTTTGACTTAAAGTAGAGGAAAATTATGGCTTATTTGACTTTCTTGAAAAGTTTTTAATGTTTATTTGTAATAGTTGTTTTTCTCTATGGAATCAAAGCTTTAATCTGTGAAGATGTCTAGTCCTTACTGTTGCACAGATAGCCTTCCTTATGTCAGTGTAAGACCTGTTAAGGCAAGACTGTAGAAAACTGTTTCTGAATGGACCATAGAAATAGCAAAGGTGTGAAACAGAGCTGAGGTGTTAAATTCAGAACCTTGCTGGGACAGTTTTAAATGTTAACATTATTAAGCAAGGTAGTTTGATTGATTCAAACCTAGCAGGAGTGAAAGAGCTTTTTTTTTTTTTTAACCCCTTCAGAACCGTCAAAGGAAAACAAAAATGTAATAGATTCTGTCTAAACACTACATATAATTACATTAGGGAACTAAATCATACATATGACCCTGATTGTGCAAAATTTACTGGTCCCCTTGGCTTCAATAAGTCAGGAACTTCCACAATCCCTTCCTACCATATCACAAGAGTAAAATACCTCTCAATTTCCTTTTTTCCCCCTTCCCCAATTTCCTAATTACCACTGGCTCTGCTTTTAAGACAGAGTTCGTATAACAAGAGTCTTTGTAATGTCCATTCTGAAGTCGCTAGTGGCAAACCCTCAACAGAAACTTGACCCAAAGTTTTAAACTACATCGATAATAAGAGAGAATGATCTATTCTCCTTAAAGGAGATTTTTTTTAAAAAAACTAATTTATATTAAATAAATGATTGCCTATCCGTAATTCTAGATGCCCTCAACAATTTTTAATTATACATTTATAAATATAGACTTGCATTATTGTTAACCTACTTCTGAAATTTACATTAAAAAGGTACCCATTTATTATATTATTTAATTAATTTGCATTTGCAATAAGATATTGTAGCAGGGATTTTCACGTACTATCGCCAATAATGAGCACTTTTGCAACAGTTAATTTTTAAAAAGTAAAGGAGTACTTGTGGCACCTTAGAGACTAACCAATTTATTTGAGCATAAGCTTTCGTGAGCTATCCGATGAAGTGAGCTGTAGCTCACGAAAGCTTATGCTCAAATAAATTGGTTAGTCCCCAAGGTGCCACAAGTACTCCTTTTCTTTTTGCAAATACAGACTAACACGGCTGTTACTCTGAAACCTTTTTAAAAAGTGTGCACTAGAATAAAAAAGCATATAAACAGTTTAAATGCATAAATGTTCAATAAAGTATTTCAGTGATACTGTATGAGGAGGTAGTGCCAGTAAACTGCAATGTAATTTCTGCAGAATTACATTTACATCCACATGATGTATACTAAAAGCATGAATGTGACCAATGTTATCCCTCCAAAAAGGTACTAATGCTTTCTGACTTATGATAAACCATTACTCGTATTTATTACTTTTTTCTCTGTAACAAATCAAAAATGAAATATCTGTTGACTTATGTAATAAGGCACCAGAGTCAGTTGCCCACTTAATAAAATTCAGTGATCGTTTGAAAACAAAACAGTAATTATTAATTTCGAGAAAATATTGTAATTCCCTTTCCTTGATAATAAATTAAAGACAAATTGCTAAATCTCAGTGTCTCTTATTTTAAAAAGAGAATGTTTATTTTGTGTGGAAACTGCAACTTGCTTGCTGGTGTTTTTCCGCTGCAAATTTGAGTTAACAAAGGTTAGTTAAGGCCAGTGTGTGCTTTTGCCTGCTATTGTCATGGTGTTTGCAGGCCATCCATGTGTAATGCTGTATACTGATCTCTCTCTTGTCTAGACAGATATTCATAATGAAATAGATGTCTGGATAATGAAATAGATTTCTACAGTCCTTAGGGATCTGGGTTTACAAAGGCCAGAACAAAAGTGACTTACATTGTACCCTCCAGAGCCATTAAAGTTCACAGGTAAAATGAGCACAAGCAGTCAGACTGGTTTTGCTTTATAAAACCACCTTCTCCCTACATGCTGTAGCCCCATTTGTTAAGCCACTTGACCTAACATACTCGCCAGGCATAGCTTTTGTGGGGAGCTGCACAAGAATGTTGACTGCAACAGAGGAGAAGGGCTAAAGCCCAAAATTTGATCCAAATTTCTCCAAAGATCAGGGATTTTCAGATTCAGGTTTTAGACCCAGACTATTCTGCACCTGTGTCATCTTTTAATAAGTGAGGGGACACACCTTTACTGGAACCCCTTTATGTTAGCTAGCGTGTGGAACTAGATTTCAGCAAAGATCAGTGACTGTGGCACCCTTTTGGTTCATATTCTTTGATGTTTCAATTTTCCATTTTGTGAGTTTCTTGAGGCAGAACAACAGATGGGGGCAGGAGGAGGAGTAATTGCCTTTCCTCCTGAACCAAACTAGATAGTGTCAAAGTTTGCTGTATTTCTTATGATCATTTCGGAGCCTCCTTAAATGACACACTGTCTCATATGAGTTTTTGGTAGTTACAGCTAATGAATTTTGAAGAAAATCCCACAAAATATAATTCCAGTAATATTTGAGAGAGCACAAGCATGGCGTCAGCGCATTGTGCTTCTTTAGGGATTGTACAGTGCATTTAATTCTGCTTTATGTGTTGTATGCATATATTATTCATTGTATTTTTAACAAAACCCAGAAGCTTTAGGGGAAGAAAAGTGCAGTGAGGAAAGTACTGTCTACAGTCAGTCAGGCCAACACTGTCATTTCAGCAATGGTTATTGTAGGTAGGGGAATCAGGAATTCTGGGCTCTATTCCCAGCTCTGCCACTTGAGTCAGGCCTCTATATCGCAAAGTGCTTAGCTTTGCATGTACTGAGTAGATCGCAGTCAATGGAATTCATCACAATGCGTAAAGTTAATCGTGTGTAAGTTTTTGTGGAGTCCTGGTTTCATTATTTAATCTTGGGCAAGTTGCTCACTCTCCATATGAGCATAAAATATGTACCTATCAATGGGTTCACTGGACATACATTATGCATTTTCACTTGTTACTGATGACCCTTCGTAACATACCTGTGTGTCTGACATTCGTGAGTTGTAATATCATCTATAACTCATGTAAATAAATTATGAATGCCTGGTATGCTCACTAAATAATAGAGCTGGTAAAAAAATTAAATAAAAAGATTCTTTGATGTAAAATGGCCTTTTCTGAACAAAAATTCTGGCAAAAATGATATTGTAGAATTTTTCTATTTTTATAAATATTGCATCTTTAATATTTTTATTTTTTAAAAAAAGTCAAAAATAATATTGAAATTAAAAAAAAGTTTTCAATCACATTTATATTTTTCTATTGAATTTGTGAAAAGTTAAAAAAAAACAAAACAAAAGTGAAAACAGGTCATTTCAAACCATCTGAAATGAAATTTCAGAATTTTGAAATTTTCATAAAACTACTTTGTTTTTTGACTGGGTCATACTATGCATGTATATAACATAATAGAAAGTTTTTATAGTCCACAGCATATAACACAAGTCTGAGCATGTAAAAAGCACATGTCCAGATCTCTGACTGGCGTAAATTATGTAATTTCACTGAAGTCACTGGAGATATGCCAATTTACACCAGCTGAGAATCTAGCCTATAGTTTCCAAGACTGAATGACCTTTTTAAAGTGATTTCAGTTACATTAATTTTCCTATTCAGAGATATCAATAGATGCTAAGCTAAAGAATCTTCACATTTTTTAAACAGAGGCAAGGAAGTAATTAAACTGCAAATGCTTAGCTTTAATGAAGCATGTAGACATAATAGTAATCATGTATGGAGGTGTGTTAATGGTGATATGATCCTGTATTGTGAATTTCCTTGCTTTTTGGTAGGTTTATGTGATCACCATTATATTCTTTTAATTCATTATAAAGCTTTTGTTTGAATATTTCACATAATCATGGTATAGTTATGTAATCAATTTAATTACATGCAATTAGTCGTCTTCAATGTGTAATTAAGCAGTTCAAAATTCTAACAAGGCCATAAAATTATACAGTGCTACAAGCCCAGCAGACAGCCTTTAATGTTCTTTATCTCTTTCAGGTGAAAATACTACAGCGGAATAGTCCACATTGTGGGTTAACTGCAAAATTTGGTCCTTATAAAGCAAATACCTTTTGGAGTGTGAAAAGAACTTTTAAAAAGCTTACAAATCCTAACTTACTTTTGTGTGTTGAAAACCACATTTTAAAGTGGGTGGTTGGAGGAGTGTCAGGTGGGCAGGAAGTGTAATTTGTGGGCTAAGGTCAAGTGCCAAATAGCAGTCCAGAGCAAATGGATGCACCTGATGTAGGAAGCGCTGCAAGAGAAGAGGTTGAAATTCTAACATAACTTTTAACTGGGCTGGTGTTAGCAGCTGCCATGATCGTCAACATTTGCATCTATTCTAGCTATCTTCACATATCTACAGTGAGAGTCACTGGCTTAAATTGTTGCCAATTAACTTTGTTTCATAGCATTAACTGAATTGTGATGGGAGGATGATTTGAGTTTTCATCCTGTGCCACGCTAGCTCATTAGACCTCTTAGTCCATAGTACTTTGAACTGAAAAAATAAACGGAGGAAGATACTTTAATTGTTGTTTCTTATTTAAGTAGGTGGGGCAAAAGGGAACTAAGTGTAATTATCAAATATCTAAAATGATAATTAAGTGATAATTCCTCTGCCCCCAACCTCATTTGCCTCCTGGTATTCTAAATTAAAGTGTTTGTTTTCACATGAAGGCTATGTAAAGTATAGACCAGCAATGGGGCTCTCACTCTATCTTATAAATATCAAATTTAATTCTTTTCTATGAGTATTAGTGAAAATCTCTTTTACTATTTGAAGCCAGATTAAATTATTTTAAATAACCAGCCGCTTTTTATAAGATTACATTGAAGTTAAATGTTAATGTTAAAAATGGCGTATCTTCTGTTTCAGCTTCTGGGGAGGGTGGTTTCTCAGATGACAGCCTGTGGTTGTCTTCTTCAGTTCTTGCACCAAGGGAATGCTATCTGGATTGGATCTGGGGCTTTTAGGGACCCTTTACAGCGCTCTGGTTCTGTAACGGGGCCGCAATGAGCAGGAGAATCTCAATCTCCAAGTTATAGAGTCTGTAACTGCAAATGTGGCCCTCTAGCATCATGGCCAGCATATTGGCACTGTGGTTAGGCTTTTCTTGCTGCCTAGGAGAGCACCAAGACCTAACTTTTTGCCCTCTGGACTGGCAGTGAGTGGGAACTCTGCAGAGGCAACATGGTGTCATTTGATAAGTCTTTAAAATGTCATATATGTATGAAAATAACTTATGTTGCATTCATATAATTACTACTTGCCAGTGACTACATCTCTACGTTCCAAATAACTTCGGATCAGATACCGATCAATATTCATTAGGACTCCTGATTATTCCATTGACAATGTATTATTGGGTCAGGCTCAGCTATTTCTCTAGTAGGTTTTAAGTAATTGTTTTAACCTTAAAATTGATTGCATAGTAGCTTCTGCTTACAGTGTTTTCAAATCTTTGGACATACTATGAAGTTAAAAGAAGTCTTAAAGTTTTAACACTTATGTCATTGGCACGCCTCATAAAATATCTCAATAGTGAGGGTTTCCCTGGCATCTGTCCAACTGTTACAGTGTCACTGGAGGCTTTATTTCTGTCCAAAGGATAGATTCCATACACTCTTGCATTGTAATGTAATAGCTCCATGCGAGCGAGTATGTCATTGGAAATGAAAAGACATACATTCTGTGTAATGTCCCAATGTCTGTTTGAATGCCATTGTGATCTTCGTGAGAGATTCTCATTTAGAATTTCCCATTTTAAGTAAAAGTATGTTAAACAATTTATTGGTTAAAAGTGTTAAGATCTTTAGTCAAGATGATAAGAGGAAACTATTACTCCTCCTTTCACACTTCCATTTACTTTTTGGTGCCTAGGAATTGCAGAAATGTTGGCCAGTGCCTTTTTGACTTTGTTGTTTTACGATAGTGACTTATGACTAATTTTCAATGAGGCTTTATTGACTACAAACCCAAAACTTTTTAAAAATCCA
Source organism: Natator depressus (assembly GCF_965152275.1). Classification (NCBI taxonomy): domain Eukaryota; kingdom Metazoa; phylum Chordata; order Testudines; family Cheloniidae; genus Natator; species Natator depressus. Next base: position 43,754,293 of record NC_134239.1, read on the forward strand.
TGGTATAGAGGATAGAGGACTGGACTTGGGAGTCATGGCTCTCCTCTGACCTGGTGATTTTGGGCAATGCTTCACTTTTTGTCCTTTTGTTTTCTTTTCCACTTGTTGTCTGCCTTGTTTCCTTAAATTGTAAGCTCTATGGGGCAGAGAATGTTAGTACAGTGCCCATACAATGGAGCTTCAATCCCCATTGTGACCTTTTGGAGCTATGTGATGCTTTGGGGTTTTATCCAGACCACTAGGGGTTCTGTCATTGCCTGCCCTGTAAATCTGGGTGATGTTAGGCTGTGCATCTTTGGCTCAGAGCCTTAAGACCAGCAGCATGCCACCAGCACAAAAGTCTCATCCTCAGCCCAGTTACTCCTTGCAGGGTGACCCCAACAACACTTCCGGTCTCAAGTCTCCCCAAAACTGTTTCCCCTGCAGTGTCCAGTTGCTCTTATTGGACACTCACAGAGGTAACACCAAGTCCACTGCTTCCAAAGAGCCACTACACACAACAGCTGGTTAGTTCAGCTGGGGTTATACACTCCACCTTAATACACCAGCACTGAGGTGGTTTGTAGTAAAACTAAGAATATGTTTATTAATAAAGAACATAGATTTAAATGATTTCATGCAAAAGTGGAAGAGATACGAAAGAGTTACAAACAGAACAAACATATGCTTTCAAGCGTCTAAAAGCATTCTAACAGGGTACAGCTTTGCCTAACATAGTTTCGTACACCAAGTCGTCCCCATTCTCCAGCCTGTTTAGCAGGAACCATTTTGCATTAGATAAAAAGTGCTGGCTTCTTATGTCAGGTGATGGATGCCCCCAAAGTCTTTCAGTAGTTCCTTATATCCCAAAATTTATAATTGTCTTCAACATCAGGAAGCCCTCCTGGGGCTCAGCTTTCTGTGTCCACCAGGGAGCTGAAGCCATGTTTATTTTTCAGTCTCCTGCGATTTACAATGCAAATGATCTTCTGGCAATTTCCAGTGAATGAATAGCTAATTGTCCCTGTCCCTGGTCACACCTAGCTCAATTTGCAATTGAGCCGAAGAGGTGCCTTTCTGCTTTGTCTGGAAAAAGCCTGTTTACAGGCTCCAGAATATAATACCAGAGAGTATCTTTAATTGCACATAACAACATTTTTGCATGCATTTCACAGTGATATTAATGACCAGTGTGTTATTAGGTTACAAATGATATATTACAAGACACCTTTTAAGTAAATATCATGACAATAGTGTCTGAGGTGTATTGATCTGGTCAGATCTGCTGAAATTTACTGAACACACGAAGAAGCCCCGTGCTATCTGGCATTGGAGAGCTCTTAGGGTCACAAGCTACCATAATACAAATTAGTAATAATAAATCTGCCTTTTTCTCTTGCAACACTCACATTTGTATAGGCAAAATTTTATATATGCAGATCAGCATTTGCATGTGCAGTTATCCATGTTTTTGTATGCAAACACAGCTTTTGTGTGACTGCACTATTAAACTATCCACAGAATATTTGGTGTGACAGTTCTTGTTACCTTGTTACCCCCTGCCTCCAAAGAGAGGAAAACTAGCTTAAACTTAACTGAGGAAGCCAGTCTCCTAGCCACCCAAACAATTTCCTCTGGACTCTGTCAGCCCTTTCTTTGCCTTGCAGGCTAACAATAGGTGAACCCCAGTCTCTGAGCTCTTTTGAAGTGTTCCCCTGTAGTGTCCAACCCCGTATCTACTGAATACTCACAGGAATACCACATCTGGTGTCCCCAAAGCAACACTGGGCACACCAGCTTGCACAATTCAATTCAGGATCAGCTTCTTGTATAATACCACAACACTGAGATTTTTTTTTTTTAGTGAAAACAACAAAAAGTTTATCATCAAAGGTTCAAGAGATAGTGAGTAAGGATAATGAAAACAAAAGGCTTATATATATTTAAAAAATCATAACATGAGTCTGAAAGACTAAAGAAGTTTCTCTCATGCCAAATGTCCATGGCAGCATTTCTACCAAAGCAGCTTGTGATTCCATTTTCATGAATGTAATTGCACTGCCCAATTACTTGCTAGGTGAAAGATAAAGGGGTGTCTTTCTTGCTGTCTCCCTCTATTTCCCAGAGGTCATTGGCTGTACCTCAGAGTCAGGATGACCTGCTGGCACATTCTGGGGTGCAATCTGGACCAATGAGGAGTTGTCACTGCTTGCCCTGCAATCTTGGGTGCCTCAAAATGCTTTGCTGTTGTATCTCCCAACCAGGGTCGCTCACAATCAGCCTTCCAGCATGAAGGTCACACCCTGAGTGTCTGGGTACCACTGCAGCCCTGGTCCAGCAACTCTGACCCCAGCAGTCTGTGAACAGTCCTGGATTCCATCAGTCTTGGTTACTGCTTGCAGGGTGATCCCAACACACTCCCAATCCCAAATTTTTGCCCAAAATATGTGTTCTGCAGCCTTCTCCTGGACAGGTCAACTATTATAGGTCTGTTGCCCCTGTAAGGTGTCAACGTGCAATGGTTTGCTACTATAAATGAAGTTACCAAACAGTTCAGTTTAACCACAACACTGGATTAGTTTTGATTCAAGAACAAAACAGGTTTATTTAACAACAAGAGAGATTTTAAATGATTAGGGGTCTGGAACACATGAGTTATGAGGAGAGGCTGAGGGAACTGGGATTGTTTAGTCTGCGGAAGAGAAGAATGAGGGGGGATTTGATAGCTGCTTTCAACTACCTGAGAGGTGGTTCCAAAAAGGATGGTTCTAGACTATTCTCAGTGGTAGAAGATGACAGGACAAGGAGTAATGGTCTCAAGTTGCAGTTGGGGAGATTTCGGTTGGATATTAGGAAAAACTTTTTCACTAGGAGGGTGGTGAAACACTGGAATGCGTTACCTAGGGAGGTGGTAGAATCTCCTTCCTTAGAAGTTTTTAAGGTCAGGCTTGACAAAGCCCTGGCTGGGATGATTTAATTGGGGATTGGTCCTGCTTTGAGCAGGGGGTTGGACTAGATGACCTCCTGAGGTCCCTTCCAACCCTGATATTCTATGATTCTATGATTCTAAGTGAGTACAAGTATAAGGCATTAAAGTCAGAAATGGTTACAAGAGAAATAAAGATAAAACACTTTCTAGTAACTAAAACTGAACAAACTGGTTCAATGTAAAATCTTTGCCACATGTTCCCAGCAACATGGCTGACCTAATTCTCAGCTCAGGGTGCCCCTTTTCCCCAAAGTCAAAGGGCTGATTTGTTTGTCTTCTGAGGTGGAAGAAAGAGACAAAAAAAGAAAGAATACCTCTGGTGTTTTTGCCCGCTCACTTTTATAGTCCAGTCACCCTTTGAAATTCATTTTCCTGAGGAAATTCATGTTCCTTCCCACTCTGAGGACAGAGAAATGGAGTCTTGTGGTGAAAGAGGTTTCATGCTGCTGTTTGTTAAAATGCAGATCAATCTTTTCCTGCCCTACTCCATGGTCAAAAAATCGCTACATGACCACTGATCAACTTTGATGACACCTGGTTAGAGACATCAACTTGTCCTTTGTCTTTGAGAAACAGGTTTACCCGCTCCCCATACTTGTCTGGTAAACACATTTCAGTCATAACTTCAGCTTATGTTCATAACTTTACATATAATATTGCTAACACACATTTCACCATGATATTATTGACCAGCAATTTGTTAGTTTACAAATGATACCTCAAAAGGCCTATTTTGTATAAAGATTATTACAGTAGTGTGTAGGGTGTGAATATAACGGTGCTTTCGGTCACCCTCCAACCCCAGCTTATTCCACAGTGTGCTGCCCCCTGTTGATTTCACAATCTCTTGTTGACTTCATATGTAAATGACTCTCCATTGTGTTGACTTACAGTGATTAATTTACATGCCAACATTGAGACAGGTGAATAAACATCTTTTGTCTTGCAGAAAACCTGTTTGTCAGCTCTGCCTTGATACAGACTTTAGGAACATATTTTCAGCACACATACATAACTCCTTATGTAGTATCCATGCATATATTTCACAACACTATTAATCATTAGCGTGGCCCTGACTTTCACTGAAGACCTCAACGAATATTCTTTGTTGAACCAGAATGAGGATATTCTTGTAACTTCCTTGCCAGTTAGCCATGAGGGCTTCTTAGGGTCACCTTTGGCCTTTACTGTTGTTTTTACCATTTTATTTTTGTATTTGATCTAGAAAAAGTGGGGCTTGTTTTATTTAACTGATGCTCTTGTCTTCATAACTGAACAGATGCATTTTTTAACAGAATTTTGACATCCACTGAACTTCCTAGTCAGAGCGCTGCTATGGCACAGTGGACTGCCCCATAATACTAGATACACTTAGTGCAAAATGGATGGAAACGCCTGCAGAAGTAAGTGCCTTGGTGTTTACCTGTAACAAATCTCCAAGTGGCATTAAAATCCTTGTAACAGGAATTGTATTTACCAACTAGCAAACAGGCATGCTTTTATAGCGTATCCTATCTAGTTTATTGCTACAAAGGAAAATAACTGATGAGGATGTGTTGATACATTAGGAGAAACTGGATATTTAGTGGCAGTAACTGAAGTTTGCAGCAGGCATCACTGTTGTTCAAAATGGTGCTATGGATCCCAGGGGAAGAAAGAAAATCTGGGCAGTGTATCATATTGCAAAAATTCTCTTCCTAAATGAAAATGTTTTCCTTGCTGGGGTATGGGGAAGGATGACTTGGCTTTGGACGGGGATCCAGACTAAAAGAAATATAGTGGTGCTCTGAGAAAAACTTAAGACTTGGTGAGGAAATAATTCCCACCATTGTCTGGGTTCTCTTCTCCTCCTTCCCAGAATCTCCACCATATAAGTGTCCCTCTTGATCTTATATACATGCCTGTGTATTTTATATGCATGTTTTCATTTAGAGAATTTTTGCAGTATGAGACCCTGTCCCAATTTCCTTTCTTCTACTGGGATCCATAAAAAAGGCATTTTGAACAACAAGGCCCACTGCAAACTTCAGTTACTGCCCCTAAATATCTAGTTTCTCCTAATGTATGAACACATCCCCACTATTTTTTTTTAATAAACTAGAGACCGAGAGGGGAACTCACATGGCAAAGTAGATATGCAGTTGGCAAGTTTATATATAAATATATATTTTAAAAATGACTCCTTGTGCTTTCTACCATCCTGATCACTTCAGCTGTGTGTTGTATCCCTTTCCCCCACCTTTTGTCTACTTTGCCGTTATAGACTGTTAAGCTTTTGGGTGCTACTGTAATACAAATAATAATATTGCTAAGAGCATTCTATTTAGAGTCTGGTCCTGAACCAAACTTTGGGGATTTAAGTCACAAATTTCCAGACTGGATCTCATCTCTATTACAACATGGATTGAAATGCTGGTTCTCATAGAATATCAGGGTTGGAAGGGACCTCAGGAGGTCATCTAGTCCAACCCCCTGCTCAAAGCAGGACCAATCCCCAATTAAATCATCCCAGCCAGGGCTTTGTCAAGCCTGACCTTAAAAACTTCTAAGGAAGGAGATTCCACCACCTCTCTAGGTAACGCATTCCAGTGTTTCACCACCCTCCTAGTGAAAAAGTTTTTCCTAATATCCAACCTAAATCTCCCCCACTGCAACTTGAGACCATTACTCCTCGTTCTGTCATCTGCTACCACTGAGAACAGTCTAGAGCCATCCTCTTTGGAACCCCCTTTCAGGTAGTTGAAAGCAGCTATCAAATCCCCCCTCATTCTTCTCTTCCGTAGACTAAACATCCCCATTTCCCTCAGCCTCTCCTCATAACTCTTGTGTTCCAGTCCCCTAATCATTTTTGTTGCCCTCCGCTGGACTCTTTCCAATTTTTCCACATCCTTCTTGTAGTGTGGGGCCCAAAACTGGACACAGTACTCCAGATGAGGCCTCACCAGTGTCGAATAGAGGGGAACGATCACGTCCCTCAATCTGCTGGCAATGCCCCTACTTATACATCCCAAAATGCCATTGGCATTCTTGGCAACAAGGGCACACTGTTGACTCATATCCAGCTTCTCGTCCACTGTAACCCCTAGGTCCTTTTCTGCAGAACTGCTGCCTAGCCATTCGGTCCCTAGTCTGTAGCGGTGCATGGGATTCTTCCGTCCTAAGTGCAGGACTCTGCACTTGTCCTTGTTGAACCTCATCAGATTTCTTTTGGCCCAATCCTCCAATTTGTCTAGGTCCCTCTGTATCCTATCCCTACCCTCCGGCGTATCTACCTCTCCTCCCCGTTTAGTGTCATCTGCAAACTTGCTGAGGGTGCAATCCACACCATCCTCTAGATCATTTATGAAGATATTGAACAAAACCGGCCCCAGGACCGACCCTTGGGGCACTCCACTTGATACCGGCTGCCAACTAGACATGGAGCCATTGATCACTACCCGTTGAGCCCGACAATCTATCCAGCTTTCTATCCACCTTATAGTCCATTTATCCAGCCCATACTTCTTTAACTTGCTGGCAAGAATACTGTGGGAGACAGTGTCAAAAGCTTTGCTAAAGTCAAGGAACAACACGTCCACTGCTTTCCCTTCATCCACAGAGCCAGTTATCTCGACATAGAAGGCAATTAGATTAGTCAGGCATGACTTGCCCTTGGTGAATCCATGCTTACTGTTCCTGATCACTTTCCTCTCCTCTAAGTGCTTCAGAATTGATTCCTTGAGGACCTGCTCCATGATTTTTCCAGGGACTGAGGTGAGGCTGACTGGCCTGTAGTTCCCAGGATCCTCCTCCTTCCCTTTTTTAAAGATGGGCACTACATTAGACTTTTTCCAGTCGTCTGGGACTTCCCCCGATCGCCATGAGTTTTGAAAGATAATGGCCAAAGGCTCTGCAATCACATTGGCCAACTCCTATAGCACTCTCGGATGCAACGCATCCAGCCCCATGGACTTGTGCACGTCCAGCTTTTCTAAATAGTCCCGAACCACTTCTTTCTCCACAGAGGGCTGGTCACCTCCTCCCCATGCTGTGCTGCCCAGTGCAGTAGTCTGGGAGCTGACCTTGTTCGTGAAGACAGAGGCAAAAAAAGCATTGAGTACATTAGCTTTTTCCACATCCTCTGTCACTAGGTTGCCTCCCTCATTCAGTAAGGGGCCCACACTTTCCTTGACTTTCTTCTTGTTGCTAACATACCTGAAGAAACCCTTCTTGTTACTCCTAACATCTCTTGCTAGCTGCAACTCCAGGTGTGATTTGGCCTTCCTGATTTCACTCCTGCATGCCTGAGCAATATTTTTATACTCATCCCTGATCATTTGTCCAATCTTCCACTTCTTGTAAACTTCTTTTTTGTGTTCAAGATCAGCAAGGATTTCACTGTTAAGCCAAGCTGGTCGCCTGCCATATTTACTATTCTTTCTACACATCGGGATGGTTTGTCCCTGTAACCTCAATAAGGATTCTTTAAAATACAGCCAGCTCTCCTGAACTTCTTTCCCCCTCATGTTATTCTCCCAGGGAATCTTGCCCATCAGTTCCCTGAGGGAGTCAAAGTCTGCTTTTTCTGAAGTCCAGGGTCCGTCTTCTGCTGCTGTCCTTTCTTCCTTGTGTCAGGATCCTGAACTCGACCATCTCATGGTCAGTGCCTCCCAGGTTCCCATCCACTTTTGTTTCCCCTACTAATTCTTCCCGGTTTGTGAGCAGCAGGTCAAGAAGAGCTCTGCCCCTAGTTGGTTCCTCCAGCACTTGCACCAGGAAATTGTCCCCTACATTTTCCAAAAACTTCCTGGATTGTCTGCGCACCGCTGTATTGCTCTCCCAGCAGGGTGATTGAAGTCTCCCATGAGAACCAGGGCGTGCGGTAACTTCTGTGAGTTGCCAGAAGAAAGCCTCGTCCACCTCATCCCCCTGGTCCGGTGGTCTATAGTAGACTCCCACCACGACATCACCCTTGTTGCTCACACTTCTAAACTTAATCCAGAGACTCTCAGGTTTTTCTGCAGTTTCATACTTGAGCTCTGAGCAGTCATACTGATCTCTTACATACAGTGCAACTCCCCCACCTTTTCTGCCCTGCCTGTCCTTCCTGAACAGTTTATATCCATCCATGACAGTACTCCAGTCATGTGAGTTATCCCACCAACTCTCTGTTATTCCAATCACATCAAAATTCCTTGACTTTGCCAGGACTTCCAGTTCTCCCTGCTTGTTTCCCAGGCTTCGTGCATTTGTGTATAGGCACTTGAGATAACCCGCTGATCGCCCCTCTTTCTCAGTATGAGGCAGGAGCCCTCCCCTCTCACGCGCTCCTGCTCGTGCTTCCTCCCGGTATTCCACTTCCCCACTTACCTCAGGGCTTTGGTCTCCTTCTGACCCATCCCTTTCCCAATTTACTTTTAGTTCCAAATTTAGTTTTAAAGCTCTGTAAATACCATCCCAGTTTTTGTTGTTGCTGCTGCTGCTGCCTCTAGAACTAAACTAAATAAACCACAGCATCTGGTAACGCTGTCTCTCTTAGGCTTGCTCTACTGAAAAGCTGGCTGATAGCCCGATTCTGAGACATTTCTAACTGAAATGCAAGTGATAGATACTTTCCCTCTTCTGGCCTGTAGTTGTATTTCGACAAACTGCAGTCCCAACAGATCTCGTAAGTGAAGCAGTGTCAGGCCTGGTAAGTACTTTGATGGGAAATGTGTTTGGAAAACAAAGGTGCTGGAGGAAGTGGTGTTGGTGATTTAATAGGGGGAAACACATCTCTGAGTCATTGCTGAGCCAGAACAGGTTGGAAGCAGGGGACACTGTGCCTCTACGGGTGTCATCTTTCAAATGAGGCATGACGCTGGCACTGGCTCTTAGGGGGTCTTAATAGATCTCTCTCTCTCTCTCTCTCTTCCTCCTCCTCCTCCACTCTTCACAACATTAAGGATGTTGATCCTTGCATTTTGACCAAATGGGTCCTCCTGACTACATTATCTTTAAAACAAATGACCCCCCCCAACAATAAAATATTTCAATGTGGGGGGGAGGGGATCAAACAACTGAGATTTTTTTTTAAAAAAGTCTATTCCCTCCACCCTTGGAATGCATCAAATGAGTACCTGGGTTTCGGTTTCAAACACTGGGTGTAAACTCAGTAAAATCTATCTAATCTGCCTCTTATCTGTACACGCACGGATATGCTCCTGCACCCTAAGTATATTAGGCACCTTACAGACAAATATGAAGACCAGGTCCCTTCCCCAAAGAACTTATACTCTAAATAAACAATGTACAGATGAAGGAAACATTGTGCAGATGAATCTTTCTTATTTATCTGCATTTCTAGCATTCCAATCAGCGTATTGCCTAAATACCAGTCCAGTGTAATCAGTGTTTGCTGCTACCCATATGCATTTCTTGTGTGCATATAGGGCTGACTATTTCTCCATTCCCAGGCAGACATTTCATCATCCTCAGTTCTCTCCTATTTTTGAAACATAGCGTTCCATATCCCAGAACATTTTTTACCTGCTTGTCTCTAGAATGGCCAAGGAAACTGGAATTTGAAGCATTTGGACAGCTCTTTACTAGAACTAGTCTCTTGATTGGCTAATGGAAATGAACGTAAATGGAAATGAACATATTAACAGGAGACTTTTGGGGCAATTCATCAAATATTTTATTGTGTATGGCTAACTAATATAAATTTTAAATACATCCAGAATATATCAATTAGAATTTATTGTATAAATCTCACATTCCAAATGAAAGCATTTATAAACAATTAAGATTATCCATTTTAGAAAAACAAAGTAATGGTGCCTAGTAGAATAAAACCCACATTATTTTCAATTATTGTATATATCTCTACCAGAACCAAATCAACATAAACCATTCACTTTTGATGAAGCCATAGCCTCTTTGCTTTTCTTGTAATAAGAAAACTTTTTCCCTAAAATAAACTTTCTCTGAACTTTTCCTTTCTTTCTGATATACTACTTCTGATTTGACCTGTTAATAATGTTAAAGTTGTATAGCTTAGATTCCCCCCAGATCCTAGTAAGCTGCTGACTTGCTATTGCAGAGGTAGTTGCAGCTTCTCTTCATGTAGCTCCTGACTTCTCAAAAGGTCTGTTCCTGAATGATGCTGAGCACTTGCACTTCCATTGACTTCAGTGGGAGTTGCAGATGCTCAGTACCACTTGGTATCAGGTCCAGTATATTTGGCTGAATGAAAAATCCATCTGATGTATGTATCTGTGCAGGTTTCATTATTTCATATTTCTAAAATTAAACAATATGAAAATTGCTGTTCTGTCTTTGCAATCTGCACTTTTCACCTCAACTTTTGCTTTCTGACATTGGAAGATGCTGCTGCCATTCTGATAATTTTAATAGGGTTTTTAGTAGACATTTATTGTGTTGGCCAAAATTTCAAGAGACGAATGGTCTTGGGTAACTCTTTTATTTGGTGCCTAATTTACACTTTTTAAAAGGGGCCTGCACTTTCTGTAAATTAGTCCCCTTTAATATGTTTCCAGTGGAGACACCCACATTGAGACAACCAAATCCACTAGACAGGTCTGAAAATCTTGCCCTGATCTATGTACCTCTTATTACTTCCTTTCTCTTCTCAGAGCCATCATGCAAAAATGGAAAGCATGAGTCTTTTACCTCTAGTCACAGATCACACCAGCACATGTGGAAAGTGACTGAACATTAAGAGCAACAATGGCTGTTCTGTAGGTTATGTGATGAGGGTTGCTAGTCTCAATCCAATATCCCTTGGATATTGACACGAAGGGTATGTCTACATAACGTCTGGGAGGGTGATTTCCAGTGCAAATAGACAGACGTGCTAGTTCTGCGCAAGCTAGTATACTAAATAGAGCAGCGTGGATGTGGCCGTGTGGGTGGTGGCTTGCGCTAGCCATCCGAGTACAATCATGCCTGACCCTCTGGCTACACACACAAGTGTTTATCAGAGCTGCTGCCTGTGCCAGCACAGCCACACTGCTATTTTTAGCACGGTACTTGGAGTGGAGTTAGCATATCTGCCTACCCAGGCCTGGCAGCACCCTCCTGGGGGCCATGTAAATATGTCCTTTGTGTCAACTGCACTAGTGTGGTTTTTTTAATGTAGACACTTCCAGCTGCTCTTGGCATAGCCTAACTGGCTTCCTTGTTTCTGGCCAGCGGAGAGGCATTGTGGTGTGGCAGTGTAGGAAAACTTGAAGTGTTGTTGCCTTTCCTGTGGCCCCTTGGTAGATAGAGGTCTGCAGCCTCCAAAACCACGCATCTGGAATCTTTCCCCTGTTCTAAATTCTCTCTTATTTCTTAAATGTAGACATGTCAAATGTTCACAAATCTTTCAGGCTTTTAATGAGCTTTCCAAACCAGTGGGAACTATGTTGTGGCTTTGTAAGCCGTCAAAGAGCTTTAGCGACTCTGGAAATTGTACTTGGCTAGTGTGAATATTTTGTCCCTAGGGCCCAAGAGTAATGCCTCTAGGACATACTTCGTGACTTCCAGGAAGGATTCCACATGCATATCATCTGTCCCTAGTTAGGAGGGGCACGCGCTATTTTTTAAGGGGAGAAAATATCCTCTCAATGTATTTTAAAGGTTATTTTTCCCCCATATAAAAATACTTTGCATTTCTATAGCAGCTTCCATCCCAGGATCTCAGTGCTTCACAAACAATAATGAACTAAGCCTCAGAGGTAGTCAAGTATTACTCCAATTTTATTGATGGGGGAAACTGAAGCACAATGAAGTTAAATGACTTGGCCAAAGTCACACACTGAGTCTGTGGCAGAACCAAGAATAGGACCCAAATCTCTTGCCCCTGAAATGTCCTTTATCATAACTTTCTGATGTGGTAGTCACGAGTCCTATGTGAAAAGGACACTGAGTGTAGAATACTGCTGCAAGAACCAGCAGATATTTCTGAGGAAGTTCAGTTCTTACTGAAATATTCCCAAAGCATTCACATCATCTTAAAAACACATCCGCAATATTGATATTGTGCCATGTCATATTGATAGCTGGCTCATCCATGGCAATTGTTCAGACCTTAAGTTTACTTTTTTAAATTTCTTCATTGAAAAAAAACAATTGATCAGATTCAGGTTAGTGGATATAGTTACACACTCATCCAGTTACAGGTATTAGTTGCCAGTTACTACACCTTAGCATCTGATACCCTCAAGATGGCTAAATAGGCACTATCTCATTTCTTTTGGGGTTAGCATTCCATAGCAAATGTATTTTCTACCTTATTGCAAACAAGACAGAGTGTATGCGAACCCTCTTGCAACATTTAATAAGATACTGGAGCCAGGACTAATTCTTTAAAAGGAGATCTACAAATAGTACTTGGAAAATGTGAACATGAAAGTTATATGCATAGAGTGCCCCATATAAACAAGGGGAGGAAGGGAGGCATTTTAGTTAATTGCTTATGCTTACTAACTTACCCCCATAACACATACACATTTAGGTCTCTGAAGAGCAGCTGCATGATGATGACTGGAGTGGTTCTGGTATGACATCCCAGCATGCACCATGCTGATGATGCACAAACATTATTTGGTCCACTGCAGAGAGGATAATCTGCCTATCGGTAAAGGTAAGTTCTTTTTCTCTATTGTATTTTTCAGGTCGGAAAGAGGAACCATACATATGCAGTCTGTTCCTCATTTTCCATTAAGGAAAACAATAACAATAATGAATGTAAAGAAAGTTTCCCAGAAGCTCTTTATGCATGCACAGCTCATCTGTAACAGGCCACAGCAACTCTGAGAACAAAATGGTCGCAGTCTCTGCACATAGACAGAGCTCTCACAAATTTAAGAATGCAGTGTATGGAAAACAAAAGCATCAATTTCATAGCTTTGTGTGCTCCCTCCAAAGTTATGCTTTAAAATATATTTTAATCTTATTTTTATACCGTGTATTAGTATTTCAATATTAGAACAAAATACCCAGACATACCTAGCCCCTATAAGCAGGATTTTTCTGCCTCCAGAACTGATCTATGGTTGTGGATAGCCACTGAGTAAGAACAGCTTTTTTGAAAGATCTAAGGTAAAAATATTACTAACTGTAGAAACTTGTTTATTTGGAATGTTCAGTTTGTGAAATACTTGCAGGTGACCTGTAACCTATCCCTCTATTTAGCTCAGTGAAAATCTCCTTCTCCTTTTTTTTTTTTTTTTTTTTTTGAGATCAGATGTGTCTGTAATCTGAGTAGCTGCCAGGACACAAGCTTTTCAAGCCCTTAAAGCTATCTGTGTTGACCTTGGCAGTGAGTGGAACCTGCACATTCTGCTGTGTTAGCTTTGCTTACCCACTTTCAGATGTCACCAGCCTCCAGTGTTGTGAAAGCGAGACAAGATCTGCATCTCTTGGAAGAGATTCCGATTATAAATACACTGGAAGGCGAGCATGCTCCTGGGTGTGTTGTTTCACAGAAATTTTTTTTCTCTAATACAGTTCTACAAATACAAATGATCCAGATATGCACAATGATTCACTTTCCTAGCACTGCATTCCGAGATGGTAAGCTCATCAGAGCAGAGGCCATGCCCTCGCATTTGTTTGTACTGCACCTAGCAAATTATCCTGATTTGGGCCTCTGGGAGCTATGGTAGCATAGCAATACATTGAGGAAAACTTATCCCTTCCTGTGCAGCCATAGAGACTCCTGCCCACAGTGGAATGGGCCATAGTTACACTTGTTTGTGCCTTTAGATTGTAAACTCTTCGGTACAGAGACTCTGTTAATTGTTTGGCACGGTTTACCTAATTAAAGTACTCAGTATATCTAAGGATATAAAAGTTTTCCATTTCTGTGCTTTTGTCTCCCTTACAGGGTGCTACGTGCCTAGCACTCATGCTATGTGAATCAGCCTGCAAGGGGCACAGAAAGACTGGTGGTTCTCGAGTTTCCTTGAAATCCAGGTGGTGCACTCTTGCACAACCTTCTCTTCCCACTTCCCTTTTAGGGCTTGTCCACACTGGGAAATTGGAATAATTATAGCTATACTGGAATAACGCCCCATGTGAACATTCTGTTCTGGAATAAAAGTGACTTTATGCAATTTTATTGAAATAAAGGTCACTTTTATTTAGGAAGTGTCCACCCGGACAGTTATACCAGCAAAGCTATAGTGATATGATTATACTGTTATAGTTTTGCCAGTCAATTTCCCAGTGTAGACAAATCCTTAAATACTGTAGACAGTATAATAGGTTTATTGCTATTTAAGATAGTCATTTAGTAATCTATTTGTCTTCCTGCAGGCTATCTTTATGATTAATGGAAATGAGAGGGCCCCTTATAAAATTATTTTGTAGAATTAGCTGATTTACTAGTTCGGTTAAATTAACATGAAAGAAACAGGAGGAGATAGAGGTGCAGAGCCCTTGTCCTGCTCAGTTATTGGATATGCTTTTAGGCCAAATGCAACAGTGGAGTGTGGCCCTTGTTTAATAATCTGTTTTAAGGCAGGTTTGTGTTGTCAAGTGAAGATTAAGAGGCTGGCTTGTGCTCTAGGGATAGACACATGATGCGTGTGGAGTAGGGAAGGGATGCTATTAACCCTTCTCTCTGTTGTGGGATTGCCACCGATGGCCTCTGGATGGAGCTGTTGCTGGCCTTTTGCCTGGAGGGATGCTCGCTGTACAAAGGGGAGAGGGCTTTGAGGAAGAAAGAGGGGATAAGGGGAATTCAAGCAAAAGTTGTGGAAGTTCCTGATGTTCTGACAGGCCAAGATCAACCGGTCTAAGGACTCAGATAAGGGAATATTTAGTTGCCTTGATCTAATAGCACTACTACTGTCTGCATTAAGAGAGCTAAGGCTATAATAGGCTAGTTATATAGTGTTTGTGTTAATATGAGTAACGTATACATACATGGATGCACACAAATAGGGGAGGAGAAGAAGGTAAGTAAAGGACGAATAGAGGAATGAATATTATTGCTAAAAGCCTGAGTTTTATCTCAGTTTCTTGTACAGTTACATTGCCACTGTGTTTTAAGATAGAATATTACTTTAATGAGGATAATCCAATTCAGACATCAGAACTGAAAAGCACAACTGTAATGATACATGTCTCAAATGTAGATATTAAAGATCTTGGTTTGTGTTATTGTGGTTAGTCCGTAACTTCTGGATTGGGCTGTGTCTCAGTCAGATGCTACTATAGTTTATTTCTAGGCATGGAATTAATTTTTGTTCCTTGATTCTAGGGGAGTGTGGCTACATGCTGGTTCCCTGTGTCTGACATATGAGTGACAGACTTTTGTTCGTTATCAGGAGCTGTGGTCTTATCCTGGCTTTCTGCCTAACACATGCCTGAGAGAGCTTGAAGCTGCTTGTAAGGATTGTGCAGTGTCTGCCAAATAATAGCCAGACATAAGAGCATTCTTTAACTAATTAGCAGGGTTTCCCCATCCAGTCATTGAACTCATTGGGATGTCTGCATCCTGTTCTTGCAGTAGGCTCAAACCAGAAGTCCAGGACTGTCACCAGCCTTCATTCTTCAGGCTTCTGCATCGTGACAAAAGACGTGCAGAGACAAAGCACAATGCACTTTTGTTTGGCACCATTAGAAAGGGCAGACAAATAGCACAATTCTCAGCAAAATGAGTTATTGAACACTGGGCACTGGTGAGTCAGGGGGAACGTGGGTTAGACAGGGCAATGGGGAACAGAGATAGGATACAGTGGCTTAAGTGCAATCCTGTGCAATGATATGCATAGCACTATATTAATTTTTCATGATACTTCTGCTGTCACTCTAGAATGCTGCTTTACCTGGGTATGTAGAGGATCTAATCTTTGGAATTAAAGCAGGGCATCCATGAAGGCCAGC
This sequence comes from Natator depressus, assembly GCF_965152275.1. Taxonomy (NCBI): domain Eukaryota; kingdom Metazoa; phylum Chordata; order Testudines; family Cheloniidae; genus Natator; species Natator depressus. The sequence goes on from NC_134239.1 coordinate 43,770,122, forward strand.
CACAGACACACATGCTTCTAGCACGGCCAATGACACTGTGTTTCACATCCAGCTGCTCAGTGCTCCATGATATACTCAGGGCATGGTGTTCTTGCTAGCTCAGGAGCCTGCTGCTCTCAATCCTCATGGACTGCAAGTAACAAAGCATCCTGCCTTACTGAAGCTCAGCATTGCTCTCTCATAAACCTCATTTCCACCCTTTCATGTCCTGAATCCCTTGTTAGTGCATGACAGCAGTTGAGCTAAAAAAGGTCCTTGGTCTGGCCATGCCAGTAAGAACTGTACTCGAATGTAAGTTTGTTTCAGAGAAAATCATTCTTTGCCTATCCTCCAGCAAAAGGTAGGCCCAAACCAAAACCCCAGATCCGAACACCTCAGAACATCTGGGAGTGCTTGAAACCTAAATTCCAAATAACACACAAAGTAAGCCTTAAATCCAAAGATTCCTGAGCTCTGAGGTGCTTGAAATCTGAATTTTGCAGCTTGAGCCTATCTCTGCTACAACAGTGTTTTCTGTTGGGCAGGTAATCTGGTGATGCCCCACTGAGCTTTATAAACATTGGAGCATGAAAAATGGGCTAAAGATTATGGGTAATTTAGATTGTTTCTGTTCAGCAATCAAACAATTAAAGCTGATGCCAGAGGATCTTGTTATTAAACACTAAAAGTTATGTCATTTTAGTATCTAGTAGCTTCCAAATTCCTCTAAGTCAGTCAAGCATGTGCACTTACATGTACACAGGAGCTAGTAATTACATGTTATTTTTATTAAACTTTATTTTGTGTAGCCATGAATAGATAATATTCCATCTCCGAAACAAATATAGGACAACCCTAATGCAAAAGGGATATTTTAAGCATCGAGGTTATAAATAAGAAGAACAATAATTAATATCAGTTCCTGGACAACAATTAAGGTCAAAGCCTTATTATGGATTTATTATCATGTTTAAAGAACGCTGTGCTGGCTGATTTAGTAGCATCCTTAATAGATTCAGATAAATTAATATATGGTGAACAGAAATATGCATTAATATGCATTATACAATTGACAAAAATATACATTATTTTGCTATATGTTTCCCAAGAAGAGGAAAGCCCAGTGTTTTTGTGCTCCAGCGTTCCAGAGTGGGTGCATATAGATATCACCAACCATAAAACAAATGAAATATGAATGTAGTAATTTTAATAAATGCCCAACACTATATACTTCCATCCAAGGATCTTAAAATACTTACAAACATTAATTAATAAAGCTTTGTGAATGAATAAAGCTGCACAGGTGCTTGTGTGTGCGCACGCACATGCGTGCGCGCGCACACACACACACACACACACACTCACTCGCTCCACATTAGGCTGCTGGCGTTGGGCTGCACACTGCTCAAATGTGTCTCCTACAGTAAGCCATAGAGCATCGCCTATCACCAAGTCAATCTGCATGCCTCCAGTTTAACAGCACGCTTCCTTAGTTATTAATTATATAGATATATATTATTTGTATTAATATAGCACCTATGAGCCCTAGTCATGAGCAAGCACCTCATTTTGCTAGGTGATGTACAAACACAGAACAGAAGATGGTCTCTATCCAAAAGAGCTTACAATCTAAATGTGAGATGAGACAGCAAGAGACAGTCAGATGCAGGGAGTACGGGGAAACAATGAGACAGTATTGGCCAGCATGGGGGGCAGTGGTCTCCGCACACCAGTAGTCTAGCCATTTTCAAGTTTTTTGTAGGCATCCTGGGAAAGAAGTTTAAAGAAGGATAATGAGGTGGCTTGCTGTTGTGTACAGGGAGCTCCTCCCATGCATGAGGGGCGCAGTATGGGAGAAAGCACAAAGGTCCTTGTTAGAAAATTTAACAAGTGGGTGATGGAGGATGGCATCATAGGCCAATCAGAGGCAGGAGTCAACATCTCAGTAGTGAATGAGATGATGACAGCTAGGCTGGGGATAGGCCATAAAAGGTCTGGAAAGTGAAAGTAAGTAGCTTGAGTTTGGTGTGATAGAGAAGTGGAGCCAGTGGAGGGATGCCAAGAGACAGGTGACAAGATCAAAGTGACGGGCAAGGAAAATGATCTTTGCAGCAGCATTCTGGATGGATGTGAGCCAGGTGAGGTTGCATTTATCAACGCCAGACAGAAGAATGGTGCAATAATCCAAACACAAGATAAGAGCCTGGCTGAGAGTTTTAGCTATGTGTTTGGATAGGAAAGACTGTATCTTAGAAACATTACGCAGAAAGAACCAACAAAATTTAGACATAGCCTGGTTGCGAGGACCTAGAGAGAGATGTCTTTTCCCTTCCTCCGCAGAACCTGTGTCTCTGCTCCTTCCTAGCTTTGAGTCTTGGCTTTCCAGTTCCAGACTTAAGCAGCCTGAGCCTATGACATTAACACTATGTCAACAGTGCTGACAACTCTCATAGCGTTAAGAATTTTTGTTAAAGTCCAAGCTGCTGAATTCAAGAGGTTGCATGAGAATTTCAGCTTTCATTTTAAAAAAATTGGTGTTTAGCCCTTATGGTTGCAAAATAAAACTGAAAAATTGGACGCAGCTGTGCACCCTGAGAGCTCAGAAACAAGGAAATAGAAAGAATGTAACATTTATTATTTTTTAAAATAATCTCATGATGTTTACAACAATTTCATGATTTTTCAGTGCCTGACTAATTTTTGAACACTTGAGACTGCCATTCCCATGTCAGCTTCACTTTAGACTTTTTTACACAGCTCTTGTAGCTGCTGCCATGTCTTTCTTGGCCCCCTGTGCCTTCCTGCAGTATCAGAAACATCTCTGATAGCTTGGTGCTACAATATCAATGCACTGGATCTGATTACTTACCACCTACTGCTATTGTATTTCTGTAGTTAAGAATTCCAAGAACATGTTTGGCTTCCTTATAGCTGTGCCAAATATATTGGAGGTAATAATAAGAATAACTTGCACTTATATCCCTATTAATCCACAAAGATAGGTGGTGGTTCTTCCTATTTTCCAGCTGAGGTTAATGGCTTGATTGGAAGTTGCAGGTACTCATCTTCTATGAAAAACCGGACTGTAAGTAATTTGTTCAATCACATACTATATCAGTGACAGAGTCAGGAATAAAATCTACAGTCTTTGTACTACGCTCATCATTTATTTGTATAGGTTCAGAATTGTGGTAGGCACTTTGCAGATAGATAAGAAGGTGAGATCCCTGCCCTGAACAGCATAGAACTGATGACCAGCAATATCCATACAGATCCTTACAGCTGCTATAGCTAAGTAAAGCCATGTCTTCAATGCTGGAAAGGTTTGTTCTTAACTTGAGTTAACTAATTCAAGGTGAAATCCCAGTGGTGACAAGATAGTTAACAGGTTAGGTAAATATGAGGCTCCCCATAAGTTTTAATTCAACCTGACAACTCTTGTGAAAACTATAGACTTCCTTGTCTTCACTAGGATTTTATCTTGTGTTAGTGAACTCCAGTTCTGAACACCTTTTTGTATTGAAGACTAGGCCTATGCTTTATAGATCAACCTCTTGACCTCTGGAGATAGCTAGCTGTGATTGCTTCATGCCTTCAAAGTTGCAGACTGACTTTATTAAACATTAAACACTGCAGAACACTACAGGTCCCCTGCTCTAACCTCTTCTTAAGTGAATTTGATACAATCATGCTCTGGTATCATTTCCTTGTCTGTATTCTATATTGTGTTTCTTTCTGCCTGCTGCCTCGGGATTTGCTCTCTAACCACTAACACCTCATGCTTTCCATTGCCATACTTGAGCTGTGATCACAACCTGCTGGAGTAATGTTGAGTTTATTTCTGCACTGTTGCATACTGACAAATTCACCATTATGCAAATGCAAAGTACTCCACTTAGGAAGGAACAATCAGTTGCACACATACAAAATGGGAAATGACTGCCTAGGAAGGAGTATTGTGGAAAGGGATCTGGGGTCATAGTGGACCATAAACTAAATATGAGTCAACAGTGTAACACTGTTGCAAAAAAAGTGAACATTGTTCTGGGATGTATTAGCAGGAGTGTTGTAAGCAAGACACGAGAAGTAATTCTTCTGCTCTACTCCGTGCTGATTAGGCCTCAACTGGAGTATTGTGTCTAGTTCTGGGTGCCATATTTTAGGAAAGATGTGGACAAATTAGAGAGAGCCCAGAGAAGAGTAACAAAAATGACTAACAGTCTAGAAAACATGACTTATGAGGTAAGATTGAAAAAACTGGGTTTGTTTAGTCTGGAAAAAAGAAGACTGAGAGGGGACATGATAACAGTTTTCAAGTATATAAAAGGTTGTTACAAGGAGGAGCTAGAAAAATTGTTTTTCTTAACCTCTGAGGATAGGACAAGACGCAATGGGCTTAAATTTCAGCAAGGGAAGTTTATGTTGGACCTTAGGAAAAACTTCCTAACTGTCAGGGTGGGTAAGCACTGGAATAAATTGCCTAGGGAGGTTGTGGAATCTTCATCACTGGAGATTTTTAAGAGCAGGTTAGGCAAACACCTGTCAGGGATGGTCTTGATAATACTTAGTCCTGCCTCAGTGCAGGGGCAGTGCAGGGGACTGGACTAGATAACCTCTCGAGGTCCCTTCCAGTTCTATGATTCTATGATTATGCTCATAATGCATAATTAGCACATTGGATCCAACTTCTTCACAATAGTCGGCAAATAAAGTAAAAAACTGCATAAATACAACCCTCCAGTTCATAAAAATATATCATTTAGGTCAAGAAAGCAGGCCTCTTTTGAAACCTGAGAACCCTTTTTACCTATATATCTTACAAAAACCTGCATTATGCCGATTACTGAAAAGAGAGCAAGAAACTTCTGACTTTCCTCCTGGAGTCAATGGGATTCTTACAGGTTTCCTGCTCCTCTCCCTGGGGCTTGCTTCAGTTTTCATCAGCCAACTTTGTACTTAGTTATTTGTGGACCTATCAATTCAACAGCAAGTAAGAAAATTGGCTATGTTTAAACTAAAGTCTGTGGCAGCAGTCTGAGTTTAGTTGTCTGAATGGAATTTCTCTTGTGTTGGTAGTGATGATTTATCTTTGGAGTTAATGGAAATTAATTTAACTTCTGAACCTACTGCCAGTTGAAAATGCCTATGTGTTGAGCCATATTCAGCACATAGGCAGTAAAGCTGTTGTACTCATGTAGCACGGCTGAAAGGTGGAGACTGCAAGTTCTATAACTGCTCATTAAAGTAAGAGGTTAACTAGTTTCTTTATTCAAGGGGCAGAACTAAGCTTGATTCCCTACCTCAGTTTCACATGACCCAGGAGACAGCTGCTTAGAGAGTGACACACCAGTATATAATGGGCTAAAGTATGGTACTTGAGAGCTGGGAGTGACCCTTCAGTACCCTATTGCTGTGGTGGGAGGGTATTATGCCTATTTGAACCACAAGGCCTCCTGGGAGTAAAGGGAGAATGGCCAGCAGTTCTTGCTACATCTTTTTAAAAGGTAGCCCCAGCATATTCCCCTGAGTAATCATGTTGGTGCTTTTCAGTGAACTGGCCAGACTGGGACTTTTCCACGTTGCTTCCCCACTCAAACATGTCCATGCTAGAACTTGGAGCACTGCAGTCTATGATGGTCCATCTGGGAAATGCCACTGGCTTGCGCTGGAGGGATCTGTCTCCCAGTCTTGTACAATTCTGTTGGGTCAGCTCCCCAGTTCCATATGCGGTCCTACTGGAGTTAACAGGGCTTTTGCCCAAGTAAGAAGTCAAGAATTGGGTTCTTGTAAATGACAAAGTTGGAGCGAATGTGGCCCCACATTCACCTCTGGGGCTAAGTGTCTAACCTTGGGCCTGATCCTACCTCCCATTTGAGTCAATTGCAAAGCTTCCATTGACTTCTGTAGAAGAAGGATTGGACCTCTTGAGATGAAAGCCACCGTGTTCTTTCAAGAATGTGATCAGTACAAAAAAAAAAAAGCTGTGTGTCCGTATACAGACATACAGAATATATGATTACCGATCTTTGTGCAGTATTTATTCCCCTATGTAAGGAGAAGGCTATCTCATAAATGACTTCATTTCCACAATTCCTGTTCTATTCTGTGGTGACAGTACTCTCCCAATGTTAATCTGTTGCTGTCTATAACTATCATGCAGAAATGCATTACTCCTGGATTTGTCTCTGCAAGAAAATCTTTTTCAGTAAGGTTTTGTCGATGCAAACTGGGCAACAGGGACTTTTGACAACACGTCATACCATGGTGGTACATGGAATGATTTACTGAGAAAAGACATCTGTTTTGTAAGTGTTGTTACAGTGGGAGCAAAAAGTGTATTAGAAACTGTATGTTAGAGGTAGAAGGGAGAGAATATGCCCTGTATGGTTTCTTTAGCTTCATAAACAAATCAATACAGCATTTAAATCCCTTCCCCACCTTGCTTTTAAACATGTAGCTTACAGGAAATATCATCTTCCACAGAGAATCACAGCATGCCGGTATTTTTGTTAAAGAAGCTAAAGGTCCGTGCTGAAGGAAGTGGTAATGGTTGCACCAATTAGAAACCACTTATGCACTGGGGGGTTTGGTTTTTGCACCAGCCAAATGAGTCAGTAAGAAATTCAGCCAGACTGCAGAAGGTTTCTTTCTATTTTGCTGAACAGGTCTGAGCTGTGGGGAGTTGAAGTGGGAGTTAGAAGGCTTCATTATGTACATGAATCTAAAATTCATGTAGAGAAGGGTCTCCACCTGGGTTCAGAGAATTAAATTTAAAAATAGTTACTGCATCTCTGAACTGGATTTGCTGACATGACCTACGATCAGCTTCCAGCCAAGTTCCAAGGCCGGCCTGGCCAAATATCAATTCATTTTCTTTAATAAATCTACCTGGTCTCTTTCCATCATTGGCAAGGTTTTTCTGGGTTCAATTAACTTCATTATACTTTTATGTATTTCGTCATTCCTACTATAACATTTGACCAAAAAGAAAGTTACTGTCAGAATGGAATACTTGCCCTCACCTGCTAGTGAGCCCTGGGCTGGGCTCATTTGGCAAGGAGAGCATCATTTGCAATGGGAGCGGCTTGTGTCTCTTTGTGAAGGGGGAATAAATGATATTGCTTAGCACCTATACAGAGCATTTCATCCATATAGCTCAAAGCATTTTAGGAGTGGGTAAGTATCATTATCCCAACTATTTTACAGATTAGACAAACACCTGTCAGGGATGGTCTCGATAATACTTAGTCCTGTCACAAATGCAGGGGACTGGACTAGATGACTTCTAGAGGTGAAATGACTTGATCAAGGCCAAACAGTGACTTGGAGGTAAGAAACGTGTGATCTACTGCGCCTATATCTAACTCCCAGTTCTCTGCCTTTGGATCACACCTTCTCATTTTCAAAACAACCCAAAGAAGAACAAGTGAGGAGCAGGGGGACTCAAAAAGAAAGCAATCGTGCTCTTTATTAACAGACCCTCATCCGAATAGAAATGATTTCACCCTCTTTTAAGGACAAACTTCGATCTGAGCTATTACTCCATCAGTGAGATGAACAACAATGAAGTTTACCTTTGGATTTACAACCATTAAAAAAAAATCATTACTGAACTCCAAAAGGAGCAATTCATGGCCAGTTCAAACTACAATCTCTTTAATTGGCATGAAGACTGTGATACCTCTGGGAAAATAAAACAAACAGGAGGGAGGGTCATAGAAGTTAGAACCTGGAAAGATCCAGTTCATCTACCTGCTAATGGAAAATGACTCCCTTTGCTAAAGTATTTAAAATATATTTCTAAAACTTTCCATGGTACAAGATGGATAGAACATGGAACAAGTGTGAAAGAGCAGCATAATGCACACTATTTATCAAACAGAAAATTGTTTGCTGGCTAGGAATCTGGAAAGGGAGCAACACCAAACAACTTCCTTGCAAATAAAGGAAAATTAAGAAAAATGTTGCCTAACTTTAGTCCAAAGCTTTACATACCCTTCAATTTTACCTTGTTAGTCTAAATTAGGAAAAAATAGGCAAATAGTACAACTATTTTATTTATAAGAAACATAATTAACTCTTCTACATCAGAGGTGACCATGAGTACCTGTATTTTCCTCTGCAGAATACTAGTGCTGAAATTTTTGTGACAAGTTTGTGAAAATGTGAGCACTGCAAGTTAGATATTGACTTTTTTTGAAATTTTAAAATAGAAAAAGTAAGTTATTTTTAAAAGACACAAGGCCGGATTCTCAGCCTGTGGATTGAGATTTACAATATTAAATTCTGATTGGTTTACAGCAGTTGAAGATTTTAAAAAGCTGCTGAAATATCAATTTTTGAAATACAGGTCATCTGTAGACTTAAAATTACAAATAAATACTGTACAATTGAAGAGTTTTCCTGAATACTGCTAATGCTAATCAAGTTTATGAGGAAGGCATTCAGATACTATGGTGATGAGCAGTAATATGAAATCCTTGGATAGACAGATACTTTTTTTGGTAATTATCCAAGTACCATGCTTTACAGAGTCTTTCTCAAATACAAATACTGTCAATGCCAAGACACTGGTGTCTCACCTGTGGCCAGGTTCCTTTTGCTATTCAGTAATCCTGTGTTTCGTTCCACTGTGCTTTTGCACTATCCTGGTCACTTAATTTTTTTATTGTTATCTGTGATGTCATAATTATGCTAATTTTTCTGTTGTTCATAGTCTTCCAGCAAAAAGAATGCAGGCAAGAGCTAGATTTCTAATGTAAAAACCAGGACAAAAAAATCCCACTTATAGGCAATACAGCTGTCCCCAAACCCTTTCTACTTACATCATAAAAACTAAACCAGAAAACCACCCTGGCACAAACCCAGTGTTTTTATGTGTGCAGGTCACCTTTAACTCCATGTCTGTTACTCCATCTGTAACACAGGGATAATAATATTAATCTACCTATTTCACAGTTGAGTTATGAGGATTAGTCAATTAATGTTTGTAAAAGTGTTTTTGAAGATGGAATGTGCTGCATAAGTGCTAAGTACCATTTTATTCTATAACCTCAAATACAATAACTTCACAGACAGAGAGGTTTGCCTTATTTTTTAGGCTCTTTTTTTTCCTTTCCAAGTTCCCCTGTTCTGAGGGTGACTGGCCGCTGCTGAACTCAGAGCATTGACTCAGACTGATGTTCCAAGGAGCAAAAGGAGTTGCACTGAAACTTTAGCTGCCGGACCTCTCCCTTCCCCAGGACTCTCAGGCACTGGTTTTACTATGCCCACAGTGAAATTCACAAAGCTGCACATGACAGGGAATGCTTTTTTCTTTATCCCCAACCTTCTTGCTAAAAGGGAAAGTTTTTCTTTCTGTGAAAACTTAGGTTTGGATTTAGAATACATGAACTATCACTGGTCTGGGCAGGCGGCCTGATAGAGGGTGAGTTATAGGAGATCTCACCAGCTATTATAATATTCTCCTTTAGAGGACAAGTACATGATAGCAGGAAATAATAGAAATAATGTGGTTTTGAGCAGCAGATACTTTTAATACATAGAGAGTTAGAATTGAGTCCAATAGCTGTTGATGGAAAATCCTTATGAATACACCTCGTCCATCTCCTTGCCACACTATTGGTCCCACTCATGGATATTTTTTTCAAGTGCTTTTCCAGTGCATCTGTGATTGAGGGTCTAGTCTCATGTTACTAATTTATTCTTCATATTCCTTTTCCATTGTTATAAGTTTGTATTGAGGAAAAGGCCAATCTACCTATATGAAAGGACAATATAGAAACTGGATGTGGCAGAGATGGGCAGCGGCTAGTCTATAATGAAATGCAATTGCCTCATATAGCTTATGAGACGTGAATTCAGTTATGTTAACCCAACCGTTTTTGTTTGTAATTCCATTTTCTGTGTGTTTTTAATAAATCTTGTTTTGATTATTATTATTATTGTATGGGCAACTTGTAACTATAAGGAAAAGTGCTGAAGAGTAAAGAATTTCTGGAACCTGCACCCCGTCAGTCTTGGTCAGAGGGGCGGGAATAGAGATGTCCTCGCTCAGTGAGGTGAGCTGCAAAAGGCTGTGGCAGATAGCACACAAGGGAAGAAGCTGAAAGATCACTCAAGTTGAGAGTTGGCAGGTGTGTTGGTCACGCCAATTTTAAGTGACTCCTTTGATGGACTCCACCATTTCCCACAGAATATTTTTGCACGGTCAACTAGATCTCACTATTAAGAAATATTTTCTGACATCCAGGCTGAATTTTCCTTTGTTCACTTTAATCCCATTGGCCTTAATGTTCAAAAGCGACTAGTGATTTGGGCTGTCACTTTAAAGGATAAAGGACAATGGACAATTCTGCACTATAACTGCTAAGTTTACAAACCATTGTGCAGTGTGTTTATCTGTCTGACTTCTTAAAGTCAAAGGGAGTCACACAGCAAAAAACCCCTCAATATTTTGAAAACATACTCCTAAATTATTTCAAGTTTTAGGCTTCTATATGGGATAAGAAGAATCTATAAATATCAAAGTTTGAAGCAGTGGCATTTTTCAAAGTCTAATATATGCAAAAAATAAATTCCAAAGGACAGGAAATTCTTTCCATGAATGATCATCTGCATATGGAGTAAATTGTTTGTTCATCTAGCTACAGATGTAGGTGTAGCTAATTCAGTGGTGTACACTAGCAGCCAAATTATGCCTGAAACTTGTATTTATACACCAATGGATAGGTGCAAGGAGCTTTCCGCAACTTGATGTCCCCCATATTAGAGACCAGACACAATTTCAGTTCATGTGCTCTCCTGGGTTCCTGGGATTGTTTCCTGCTGGCCCCACCAGAAGCAGAGGCCATGTAGGGGGATGGAGAGGAGGTCAACCATTGCCTCATTCCCTGCTACATCAGCCAGAAGCGCTGGAAGGTGAGAAGGGGAAACACCTGTGCTCTTGTACGCAGTGCCCCCTGTAGTCCCCAGAGATAGTACAGCTCTGCCTTGCACTACAATTTGCTCCTATAAATGCAGCCTTTATCTTCCTGTGCTAATATCACCTCACTAGGATATTACGGTGTAAGTACAGGAAAATATCTCATCCCCTTACCATGGGGTTAGATTAAGTTTAATGCTTCCCTTTAATGTAAACCATTCTTTGTCTTAACAGAGCAGATTCTCTTTTTTTAAAAAAATTCAAGGGTTGCTCAAAGACATAATTTAAACTAGGGTGGTTATGAGAAATGGCTAGTCTCTTTGCTCTCTGATTCAGCTATACAGTGGAAGGGAGAGGCGGCTAACAATGTGAAAAGTGGACTCAAGGGTCTGAAACGTGGATGAAGCCAATTGTCTAATCTATTATCTTTATGGTCTAAATTGTTTCTTTTGAAGTTCCTGAATCTTAATCCAAGAAATCTCTTTGTATTATTTTGGCTGTAAATTATTTATATGTTTCCCCTTCTTTTATAATACTCAGTTCCTGGGCTTCCTGTGAGATCTCATCAGTTACTAGTAACATACTGGGGTATTGCTAGAATCTGTCCAAAAGGAGGACAAGGGAGGGTAACAAAGTGGCAGTCTGGGATTTTCCATAGCATTAATTGTCCCAGATGAACAATGAATGGTGTTTTTCTCTTGTGACAGAGAGGCAGTGAAAAAATCTCTGGTGATTCCTTTAGAATAATTCATTAACCAACATATTTTACTCCTCCTCATCATTGTAGGTAAACTCTTCACTCCCCTGCCCCATATGTCTTCATTTACCTTACAGATGGAAAAAGCCTATTATCCAGTCTATCTCCCTGCCAATGGAAGACTGTTCCCTAAAATATTCTCACTGGTGCATTGTCCAATTAAATACCCCTTGTGATGGGGCTTCTTCCCCTTCCTGATTATGCCACAGCCTGGTGGATCTTGCTGTCAGGAACCCCCCCACAGCTCATCCCAGATAGTCACCCAAAATGTTCCTTTCTTAGTTACATCTGACTTCTACTAGTTGCATCCTCTTGTACCACCTAAATAATTCCTCTCCCTCCATGGTATTTTCACCTTTCAATCATTTGTAAACTATGTCCCACTCTCTAGTTGGCATGTTGCCAAGATGTACACAGGACTAGATTTTGCAACCCGTACACTCATACCGGTGAGCATGTACTCACATGACCAGTTTCATTGTCCAGCTAGACTTCAGTGAGCTTGCTCATATGAGTAAGTGTTCACCTATGTGAGTAAGAGTCTCACCATCTAGACCTTAATAATTTCTCATAAATCCAGTCCTTCCAGCTTCCTAACCATTTTGCTTGCTTTTCTCTGAACTCTCTCCAGCTTTTTCTGATATGTAGAGTAATAACTTGCTCTGAACGGAATGGAATATTCCAGATACTCTGTAGACTCATTGCAACAACAAGTCTGGTGTGTTTCTTCTCCTTGCTGTGATGCCTCTGTTGTTTTGTGCAGCTGAAAATTGCATTGGTCTTATTTTTTTACTGTTGCATCACATGGCAAACTCACATCTCATTGGCTCTCCACTGTTACCCTTAAACCTATTTCACTGTGACTGTTTTCCAGGTTTCTCCCACCATATTAAAAAAATCATTGTTTTACTGTTTTTGTCCACTTATTATTGTTTCAAACTGGTTACTTTTAGGTTCCCCATATGTCTGAGGATAATAGAATCTCCATTTTGCAATTGGGTAACTGAGGCACAAGATTCAGAGTAACAGCCGTGTTAGTCTGTATTCGCAAAAAGAAAAGGAGTACTTGTGGCACCTTAGAGACTAACCAATTTATTTGAGCATAAGCTTTCGTGAGCTACAGCTCACTTCATTGGATGCATCCGATGAAGTGAGCTGTAGCTCACGAAAGCTTATGCTCAAATAAATTGGTTAGTCTCTAAGGTGCCACAAGTACTCCTTTTCTTTTTGAGGCACAAGAGTTACCTGATTTGGCCAAGGAGATATGAGAAGTCAGTCACAGAGCTGGGAATGTCTGTTGCAGGGCTCAGAATAGCTGGGAATTTTATTCCTCTTCTGCTAGACAGCTATAACTGCATCTCTTTTCCTAGTGGCAGAAGACAGAGCAATGCGGTTGAATGAAAAAGCCTCATAGTGGCTTTCCACCTGTAAGTGGAAATTTCTCTCTTAGTTCCCTGGACCCTCATCAAGTTCATCATACTATCCGCACTCTGTGCAGAACTTGTCTGAGGAGTGATTTTCACCACCTTAATCCCAAACCTTGGTCTTCTGCGTGTCTGGCCTATACACAGATTTTAGTGGCTGGGGCTGTGCTAACTTCCAACAAAGTGTAAAAGGAAAAAAAAGTTGTTTGTAGGGAATATTAAGAATATTTACATTTTTTTCATCACAGCCAATCTCCTTACAGAGACTACATGGATGTGAGGCTGAGTTCAGTAACATGTCTAAAAGAACTGGACAGATTAGAAATCTACTCCATCATCATTCTTTATCTGGGTAGAGAAAAATTCATAAAAATGGAAGATGTTTTTTCAGGGACACACTCAGTGAGTTGGTCCATGAATTGAAAATCAAACATTTTCACTGGGAAATTTACTTGTTTGCTCCAGTGTTCTCATGCTGACTCTGCCCTGAAATGTTCCTTTCTTGGCACAGTGGTATCACATCAGCCATCAACACACTCAGCTGGAATCCTCCTCCTTCCTTGCTTTCCTACCCCACGGTCTGGTACAATATCAGGTAAGTGCCTAGCTCATGCCAGCTTGGAGGGCTAAGTCTATATTACTGTTTGGTTGTGGTTGATGCGGAGGAAAAAAACAACCCAAAACAATAAATGGTCAACATGATGCTGCTGCCTGTAAGAACTATCTTTGAAGATTTCTAAACCATCAGAAACTTTAGTCTGTTTTCAACATATGCTGAAGGTCATCTGATTCATATCCATCAAATGTTGAAGAGATGACTCATAGTCAAACAAATCACACTTTTAAAACTTGACTTTATATACAGACACACACACACACACACACACACGAAGAAATAATCTCTCTTCATTTAAAAGGGTTTTTCATTCCTTTTTGTTTTTAGTAGAGAACACTCAATAACACACCTCCACTCGTTACCTGTTTTTCTTAAATAATGAATGTTTATATCCTTCCATACCCATCAATAATACATAGTCTACAGGTGTCTCACTTTCCCTTTTCCTTGATACATGCTTTGTACTTTAAATCAAACTGACTGTCTCATAATAACAAGAAAGACTTCATTTCTAACTGGACAAATAGTCAAACTTCAGGCTAGTATCCTGCTTAAAGCAGTGGCTAATACCTGCTACTTCAGAGGAATGTTATATACCCTACTACCAGTTATGCAATATTGTGCATAATAGGGGATGTTCTACCACCAGCAGTGATCAATTTATATCCGACAGCTTGAGATTTGATTCAGACTATGATAGGAGCCCTGATTCAGACCTGTGCACTGACTGATCCACTAATGGCATGTGTTGGAACTTTAGGTGACCTTGTGTAAATACTCAATACTTCCATGAAGTTGAGGTGGGTATATTCAGGCACACTTTCTGTCTGCAAGGTGTTCTTTGAGGGTGGGAGCTTAGTCTGCATTTTTCTTCATTATTTCTCTATAGGCAACTTTTTTTAAAATGCTAACTGCATTAAATTGCATCACCCCTATTCATAAGGTAGCTTCTTAGCCACGGTAATATAATCTCTTGAATTTACAAAACAAATTTCTAGTGGTAGGAAATGGTTCAAAAACTGGTACAGATTTAAAAGGGTGTTCACGAAACAATGACTCTCTCACAGTTTGTGGAAAGAAAAGGAGTACTAGTGGCACCTTAGAGACTAACCAATTTATTTGAGCATAAGCTTTCGTGAGCTACAGCTCACTTCATCGGATCCTGTAGCTCACGAAAGCTTATGCTCAAATAAATTGGTTAGTCTCTAAGGTGCCACTAGTACTCCTTTTCTTTTTGCGAATACAGATTAACACGGCTACTACTCTGAAACCTGTCACAGTTTGTGGGTAACTGGAAAAATTGTATTTCTTCTGACAAACATAATCTATGCAAAACTACCTGATAGGGATTTCCACATGAGGCTATTATTTCAGTTTCATTAATCTTCTGTATTAATTTGTAATTCGTTTAGATTTGTTAAAATGTTTGTTAAAATGCATCCATCTAATGCTCTGGGAAAATGTACTTTGTCAGTGCAACTACACAGTAAGGAATTGGAATAGTGTCCAAAAACTAAAACTCTCTAAGTGAAGGAGTTAGATATCTTACCAGGGAAGAAACTGAGATATGTGAAATAAGGTGCTTTACCCGAATGCACTAACCAGTGTCACATATGGGATTAGAAGCTAGGTTTCCTGATTCTCTATTCCCACTCTTCGACCATGCTACTTCTTAATAACTATGTAGTAGAGCTGGACCAAACATTTCCAACTGAATATTTTTTCATTGGAAAATCCAGTTTCATCAAAATCAAAACATTTTGCAGGAACATGCCTATTTCGACTAAATCTTTGCCAGAAAAAAGATTAAACAAATTGTTTCTCCTTTGTTATTTCATTTCATTTTGACTTTAATATTATATTAAAGTATTAGTTCTAATATTACATATTTTATATTGTATTTTATTGTTTCAACATTATCAGAACAAACATTTTGGAAGTTCCATTCCATGGGAAATTTTGAAATTTCCACTTTTGGTTCTAATTCAGAATTTTTTTTTCAACATGTCAGTATTTCACTTGAAATGGAAATTCTAGTTTCTGACCAGCTCTACTATGTAGTAAATTAGTTATCTCAGGCAATGTCAGTTTTCAAGTAAATGGTGGTTAAAAAGGGGTTTGTATAACATCAAGTATGATATATGGTAGAAGACAAACTGAAGAGTAGGATCTGACCACAGAGTTAATCTGACCAAAGTGAATTTGGTTTGCTACAATTTCTTTGTCTTGTGACACAAACAGGCCAGCATTCTGGATTAGATTTACCCAAGGAACTTTTATGATTCCATATGATATGATCTCTATTCAGATCTTCTAATGATTCCAGTAGAAATGAAAATGGTACTACTAAAGTTGTCTTCCACTCCAACCACACAAGCCATCAATGCCTTTCTATTACTCATCCTCATATATATAAGATTTGACCTTGGTTATATCTTTGACCTCATTTCCTCCTACTTCCTACACTTTCTTCCCTCTTCTCTCCAGCCACACTTAGTTTGGTGCTTTTCTTATTGTACGGCATCCTATACTAGTAAGTATCTCTCACGTCACTTTGCCCTGTTGCTCTCTCTGCCTTTCAAAGGGAAGCCACAGCTGTTGTCTCAGCAGTATCTTCTCTTAGGACCCAATCCTGAAAACATTTGCTACTGGGCAAAGTGCTTACAGCCATGAATGGCCCCATTGGCTACAAGAAACCCAGTTACTGAAGGCCAGATTTTCAAAAGAGCTCAGCATGTTGGGTACTCCTTGGAAAATCTTATGTGTAAGTGTCACAGTGGGAGAGGCTGAGCTATAAGCAGTTTTTTTAAAATCTGGTCCTTTATTTAGGTGCCTAAATGGGAGCTTAGCTCTTTTGAAAATCTGGCTCCGATTGTGGGTACTGAGCCCTTGAAAGTCTGGCCCTCAGCCTCTTTTGAAAGTCTGACCCTTTAAATTTGCTAGATTGAGCTCTTCTATATAAACTTATTCTTAGCACTGTGAAAGTGAACAGCTCTTTAAAATTATTTTTATTTGCATTTTAATGCATTTGAGCCAAAATAAGATACTGAAAAGCATCTCAGAATTCCTCCTGAAAAGGAACACATTATGCTACACAAATAAATAAATAAAAGGTACCAGATTTCACCAATGTCCTGGAAACCTGCTATGACCTCTTTTGTTATCATGTAATCCAACTCCACATTTGGGTGGTCTGTTCAAAGGAAAGTGCCCCGCTGCTAAGTTTTCCGCTTGACAACATAAAGTGATCCCAGTGCAATGAATCAATATCTCATAACACAAGAAAGGTCTCTAAGGCCTTGTCTACACTACTGCGATAAGTCAATCTAAGTTACGCTACTTCAGCTACGTTGTGAACAACGTAACTGGAGTCAGTGTAGCATAGGGCGATTTACCGTGGTGTCTACACTACACTGCATCAACAGGAGTCACTCTCCCATTGACTTACTTTACTCTTCTTGTTCCGGTAGAGCACCAGAGTTGACCAGAGAGCGTGCTGCTGTCAATTTAGTGGGTCTTCACCAGACCCGCTAAGTCGACCTCTGCAGCATCGATCACAGCAGCGTTGCTCTCTGGTAAGTGTAGACATGGCTTAAGATCAATTCTGAAGCCTGGAGAAATTCCTGTTCAAAATAACACTGTTTCTTTAAAAGTAAAGTTGAATGTAGCGGCATATGTTGAAATAATATTTTGAGTGGTGTAATGAGCGGACAATATGGGATGCCTCATTGATTTTAAAAATACGTATGCTTTTTTTTAATGCCTTGTTGCTAAATCTGCAGGCTACACCTCCAGAGACCCACTCAAGAGTCACCTTAATATCAAATTAATTCATGTTGATTGCTGCTGCTTATTAGTCACCACTTCGAAAAGGACTGACAATTAGTGGACACTTGAAAGGAAACATCACAATAAATGTTGCGCATGTTGGAAAACGTGGATGTTGGCTGCATTTGGGAATCCAACTGAGGATTTGGAGATTTGAAAGCATTTCTCTGAAAGTTGGGCTCGGCAGTCTCCTGCAGCTGTGACAGAGATTATGGATTTTTGCACTGGTGGCTCTGGGTTTTTTTCTGAATGTTACTGAGATGATTGGATATGGAAGTGTGCTGGGATTTTGCCCACACTTGGCCTAGAGGTAAGAAAGGATAGCAGTGATGTTGGCCATAGAATCATATAATCATAGGACTGGAAGGGATCTCGAGAGCTAATCTGGGCCAGTCCCCTGCACTCATGGCAGGACTAAGTATTATAGTAGTAGTAGTAGTCATGGACTACTCTTTCCTGTAACAGACCTCCAATCATGGAGAATGCTATGTCTCTGCCCACTTTAAAAAAAAAAAAAGGCAGGTATAAAGAAGCAAATACTCCTGTGCAACCCCTCCGAGCAGAAACTTCCAATATTATGTATAAAGATGGTCCAAAGCTAAAATCCTTAATCTGAACACTCCTACAGTTTGGGGAGGTTTAGATCTGGTGAGACAGAGTGGTTAAGGTGTTTGTCTGGAACTCAGAGTCCCAGATTCTACTCTCTGTTCCACTACAGACCCCTTGTCTGACCATGGGCAAGTCACTTAGTCACTTGCTGCCTCAATTTCTCATCCCAGGGATGCTGTGAGATTAAATACCACAAAGATATTAAGGTGCTCAGGTATTTCAGTATTGGGGCCCGAATAAGCACCTTAATACTTTGCTACTCAAGCCTTCTGTAGGCAGATGGGATTCGGTTATGACAGAGACATACCAGCAAGGGTAAATAAATCTTTCTTGATGAGCTTCTCCATTTTCCTGATCCTACACTGAGATAGCTGTAGCAAAAAGTACCATAGGTAGAAAATTTTCATGAAAGTCAATGGGGCGTAGGTTCCTAAGTGACTTGGGTGTTTTTTAAAATGGGACATAGGCTGCTGAGTTAGGTAGTCATTTTTGAAAAGTTTACCCTTTGTCTGTATGTAGGAAATTGTGCACTGTGGTTTAGGCTATTTTTTTATGGAAATAAATACTGTATGTAAGTTTAATGAAGCATATAGAATGACAATCCATCTAGTGGTCAGAGTGCAAGTGAGTCTAAATTACAGAAGACATTTAAAATTTTAAATATTGAGTGAAGTATTTATTAATAATATACAAATTAATTTCCTTAACACTACAGCCCCAAAGAACCCAAAGTCTTTGCTTTAATTAATTGAAAGGCTTCTACACACAATGTAATAATCAGTGTTATGAAAGAACCTTTTTCCTGTGTATACAAATTCTTTATTTTTAGAAAGATCACTTTTGGAGACAGAAATCTAAAATTGAATTTCTTATTTTAGAGTTCCTGAGAGAGTGTACTGTTTCACTACACCAAGATACATCATTAAAGGGGTTAGATTTCAAATTTGAAGTGAAAGCTGTAGGGGTTAATTTAGGGAGGCCCACTGAAAGTTGGGTGGGAAAAGATTTCTGTATGGGAATTAAGTGACTGAAAATCTGGCAGGTTGTCTTTAGAGACTTAATGTTTGCTAAATTTGAAATAGGTAGATTTTAAGCTATTATATTCATGTTATGTCTTCACTTAAACCTGGGAAGATCAATAAAGGATGAAATTATCTTTTGGGAGACCAGTGATCTTTCATGTGATTTTGGGCATGAAAAGGCATTGTAGGTTTCAAAGCCATCCATTTAAAATATATTCTAGAAGAAAAGGAGTCTTGAGACTAGTGGTTTAGACTGGCAAAGTGGGAGGGGGCAAAAGGACAAATAAGACAATCCACAAAATATGTGGTTAGGAGATCTAAAGTGACAGTGGATAGTAATACACAGAAGTCTGTTCCTATCCCCCTCTCACTCCATCACTAGTAATGGTGACAGATTTGAAAATGCTGTTTTCATAAACTATCATTGATTTTGACTAAATACCTTTTCATTTTGAAGCCTCATTTTCATCTTGCTGTTGAAAAATTGAGATCAGTAAATAGCATCCAATCAGTTTAATATGGCACTTTAGGACAAACAATAGGAACCAGGCTTGCAGAGTGTGGGGTGCTGCCTGTGAGGTGCTGAGCAGATTCGGCTTATGCTGAAATCCAAAATTCATATGCCTGTCTAGTGCTTTGTGCAATTGGGCCCTAAGTTGGTGGGGATGTCTGGATACTGCTGTAATACAATAATAACAGGGTCAGCCTTTGTAATTTCCTCTTTATTTTTACATTTTCTCATATGCCTGCTTAGAACTCCATTGGAGAATTTCCCCCCGAGAGAAGAATAAGTCTTTTCTTCCCCCCTCTTCTCATCAATTGACAAACTCCAAGGACACCAGCTGATGCAGCGAAGCTTTTTGTAGTCAGAAATTAATTTTTGAACAATGCTTTCCAGTTCCTAGCTAATCTGTAATGTGTTGTTCAAACTGCGAATGTACGCGATTCCACTAGGATTAACACACACAAGCATTGAGGCCTTGAGCTGTGTATCAAACAGTGATCTCGATTTACTGTTGTCAGGATTTTGTGTTTGAATAATTGCCTCCTTAAATGTGGATCTCTGAACTTATTTACAGAGAGCAACTTATTTACAAAACCTTATTTAAATAAATCTCTCTATATATCTATATACAATATATAGATATGAATACTTCCTGAATATAAGATCACCATCAAGTCTAAAATAATGGTATTTATGCACAAAGGAAGACACTGAATTAAAGAGCAGCTTTCAATGGGCCCAGGATTTCACCTCATGTCCCACAGGATGCTGCGTGCCCTACGGTCTTATTGATTCCAATAACAAATTAAGGCATTGATCCTGAAATGAGCCCTGCATGTACACAGGGGCCCTCCTCCCTGGGGCTCATTGCAGAACCAGTGTCCAGACCTATGAAGCAGAATCTGCCAAGTGCTACTTTCTTGTAACAATAGTAACATCTAACACTCTTTCAGGGAAATTCCTAATCAGAGTCCATGTCACGGAGCTTGCTGAGGAATTGTTTGTCTTTGTCTTGTCCAACAGTTTGACAGCTGAAATGAGATCAAAGACATTACAGCTTACTCCTTAGCCTGGGTTTGGACTTTAATCACAGCCTTCACAATCAAGCTATTTTGTTCAATAGGACTACCTGGCCTGGTTGGGAAGCCTACAAGATTGGGCCTTTAAATGCTCTGCATTTAGCTATGGGCCAAAGGCCCTGGCCTACTCCCAAAGCAGTCAGTGGCAAAACTCTGACTTCAATATGAACAGGCAGGGGCTCCAAATGCTGCCTCTCGCTTTGTAAAGATTCATGTTCTACTGGCCACAAAATGTATTTTCTATATAAATCTCTCTCTCTCTCTTACACATACAGAGAGCTGAGAATTCTCATTCTTCAGCTCCAAAATCACAGGCCTCTGCCATTTTACCTATTGGGAAACTTCTTTAACTAACTGAAGTGTTAAGTCTCTTATCCTCTCTGAGGTCCAGCCACTGAAGTGCAACAGCATGACTTTCTCATACAAACCAAGCCAGGACGTGCAGTATCTGAATTAGTCTCATTTCAGTCAATGGGAAGGTGAATTGGATTTGGCCTGTATCTAAGCTCATAGGAGATGGATTATACACTATGACTGTTCTAATGAAAATTAACTAAAAAGGAATGATAACCTCTCTCTTTAAACAGAACACGACTTTTCTTTCTTGTTTTAAACTAACATATATGTTGTTACTGTGTATGTTAATAAACTGCGTAGTGCCGTGACCAAGACTTCACCAGTAGAAATGTGACAAAATTCTGGTGACGTTAATACAAGTGGAACATCCTGTGCAATGCAAGGATTAGATTTAGACTATCTGAAATAAACTTTCCAACCTTGACCACCTTTGAATCTATACACTATGATTCATCCAACAGGTCTTTGAGGCTTCTACAATAAATTAAGGGTGACGTCATTTAGTGTTTCACTAGGAAAAAATCTATATATCGAGCTAAAATGATTCCGATATTAGAACGCAGGCTCTGTGTATTGTGACTTGTTAACATGTGATCCCTGTTACAACACATTCATA
Source organism: Natator depressus (assembly GCF_965152275.1). Lineage (NCBI taxonomy): Eukaryota > Metazoa > Chordata > Testudines > Cheloniidae > Natator > Natator depressus. Next base: position 43,791,838 of record NC_134239.1, read on the forward strand.
ACTTAGATCTGGATCCTGCAATAAGCGCAGCATAGGTAGAGCACTGGGTTAGCATGGAGCCCACTGACTTCATGTGGTGTAACCATGCAACCCGTCATGCAGGATCAGGGCCTTCATTCCTACCTAGACACAATGCATACATTTTCAAAGGGTCAGAATACATGGCTTAATGACTTTTATGTTTTCTACCACTGTTATTATTACTGTTTATTTTTATTTGTATTAGAATTGTACCTAGGGGGCTCTAGTGTACTAAGGCCCCATCGTGCTATGCTACTTTGTGCCTACTACAGCTGAGCTGTAATACAACACAATCTCTGGGGCACGAAAACCATTTTTTAATTAAGCAGTTGGAATACTGCATTATTTGAGGATCATTCAGCTTCTTCTCATCCTCATTTGATTTTAGCTTTATTTCACTAATGTACATCTCGCTGCTTGTTGTTATCTTTCTCTTTTGAATTGTCTCAGAAATCCATTTACTCTGGGTAATTGCTCCTTCATAAGGCACTTTTCTGTAACAGTCAGCACGATGATCTCATGTCAAAATATGATGTTAAAATAAAGTGACTGTCATGATAAAGACATTAAAAAATAAAATAAAATCTACTGTTTGTTCCTGTTTCCAATTACCCACCACTACAAGAAATGAAATAAAGTGGATAAAAGTCATAGCTACGCTCTTAAAAGGAAGTCAGACACTCTTCAATAATATAAGAAATGACACTTAACATTATTTACTTACATGTATTGCTGGAGTCTGAACCTAGTAATCTTGATAGCAAGAGGTAAGTATCAATACTGCTACTGAAGTATGAATCATATAGTGTTGTAGGTCATTTTATTCCCATGGCAACAATATTGCTAATGTATCTGTATGTACTGGATTTATACTATCCTAATGAGAATAATACTACAGGCATAATGCTGTTAATAAAAGGAGTTTTATGCTAATACTGCACTATGTCAGTTTTTATATATGAATGCATCATACATACTGACAAAGCAATGCCATATGATTCATGGTTCTACATCAGCTCTCACTTGGATTGAGCAAAGGGAGGTGTGCTTTGCAAGCCTCTGTACCTGGGGCCGGTAGAAGCAACAAAATATCATGCAGCAAGATACTGATTCAGAGAATATTCAAACAGATTAAGATGCCAACAGCTGGCAGCAAGAACTAATTCTGAATGGTCAGCTCTGGACTCTGTTGAATTATCACAGTTCATCATTCAGACTGATAGCTGTGTCATGACCCCATGGACACAGCTAGCCTAATAAATAGCACATAGAAGACTGAACCTTTCAGCTGGGGACAGATGTGAGAGAGGGCACCAGACCTGATGGTTGAGGTCCCTTTTACAAGATTCATAGACTTTAAGGTTAGAAGGGACCATCATGATCACATGCTGTTCCCTCTACAAACCCACCTGTAGAGGCCAGTGTGTGAGTGGCAGGGGGGAACATGGCCTCCCCCCAGCTCTCCACCTTTGGAGGCGGTCTAGCTCTGCTGATGGTGCTAGACTCCCCAATCCTTGCATGCTTTGAGCATGTGCAGAGGTGAAAAGACACCTTATACACTTATCGGCCTGCCCACCCCACTGTGCACCTACGCAAGGCTTGGCATAATCAAGCTCATGCTGTATTTATTGTATTGGGGCAAATGTAAGTGTTTACCATTAACTCTTAATGTATGGAAATAATATTTCATTGCAACAAAACATGATAAATGTATCTGAAATTGCAGGCTTTTCAATGGATTGCTCATTCAAGGAATAATGCAAACTGGAGGATGTGATACCTTTTTCAATAATTTTAATCAAAAACTCACTGAAGATTCATAGGCGACTCACTCCCAAAGTCTTGCAGCTTTGTTTTTCACTTAGCACGTATCACTTAAAAATCATTTCAATGGCTGAACTTACAATGGGAGGGATTGCAGCTTTGCTACAGAAGCTAACCCACATGCTGATGGATAGTGAGGTATGAAAGGCAGGAAGGCTCTGATCATAAAACTTTAAATCTCTGAAATTTCTTTTGAAAAATTATCTGTGCATTCCGGTGTGTGCTCTTATGGAATAGCTGATCCAGTACTACCAACCACATCATGTAGGGTTATATTTGTTTATAAACATGTAAGGTGCATTAAAATTATAGATCAGTTTAAGGGACTGTGAACAATTTCATTATAATCTTGTCAGATATGTTGTTTTGATAAACTAATCATATGTTAGTGAAAGTGATCTAGCTATATTAATAAAGAGAGAGCAGACACGTATGTAAGCTCTCTTATGTGCTTTCACAAGTTTTATATTTTGAATGGTATTTGTTTCCAGCTGTTTTTCTGCAGATATAGGGGGATAGTGCAAAACTAATGTTTTTAAATTGGTAAGTGAAGTGTTAAGCTTTGTGAACAAATAATTCAAATTTCACTCCCCAGGTCAACCAATGTACCTTAGTGCTAACTTCAAAAAAATCTCTGCTGTCCCAAAACTCTCTCTCTTGAGCGGAGGTTGCCATTTTTTGTTGTAGAGCTAGGAAAAAAGTGGATTTCAGTCAAAACCTAAGACAGGGTTAAAAGAACCCAGATCTTCAGAGACGGGGAAGTAGTGAACTCCATCTCATTATATCACCGGCTATAGTTCCCTAAGTTCAATACATTCTTGATTTCATTTACATTACAATGTGTGGTGGGATGATGCTGTAGTGACATCTAGAATGAATGGCAGATTGTGTGTCTGTTTAATTGTGCTACTGCTCAACTCATTCACATCAATCACACCTATGATACTATATATTTGTATCCCTTTAAAAAATCTGTTGGATATCACTATGGGTTAATAAAATCTGTTCTATGGGAAACATCAAGACCCTACAGAGAGAGATGGAGACAGGATATAATGTAGCTTGTAAATGCTGAATGGCTCTGGAAAGCCAGTTTTGTTGTTGTTTCATTGATAATGTTTTTATTTTATTATGAGTACCTGCCCTTATTTAAGACGGAAAATAAAAGCTATGGTAATGGCCCAAAATACTTTGCTTTATAATAGCATTATCATAAGGTTGTGGTCGTTTTTATATGACAACATAATATAGGAAGGTTTTTTATTGATGGGTATTGTTAATGCTGCCTCCTAGGACAACAAGAGGCCAACTACCCTTAAATAAGAGATTAGGAACTTGCTAATATAGCCAGCATTTGACAATGATCTTGACAGGTACTTCCTGTCTATGATTTTCCCATCTGGGGAAAAAATTTTGAGCAGCTTGTCATGATTCAGTCTTGACTTCGTCTGAATCCCTTTGAGTTCATAGGTTCCTATTAATTTGGTTCCAGGACAGTTTATGGTGCAGACCTCAGTAGATATTAACATCTTTGGTCAACACTGTCCTTCTGGCGACAGACAAAAGATAGTTTTATTATCACTGTTGCTGGCCTTTGATGATGTTGACCATGAGCTGTTGCTGATCTGTTCATGGAATGTGATGGATGGCTTGGGATCATTCTTTAATGGCTCCATTCCTCCTGACAGATCTTAGAGGTCAGTATTTGGTAACTGCTCATGATTGCCCTCTCATGGAGAATCCTGCGGTATCCCATTCTATCATCAATGTAAGGTGTATGTATGTAAGGCTACTAGAGGAGATCATGAGACATTTGGGCTGCAGTGCCACCCACCAATATGGTGATGTTTTATCCCTGTTTCATTTTCACTGAATTCAGTTGATGTAGTTTCTTTGCTTTCCAAATCCCCAGCCAAGGAAAGGAGATGGATGAGAGCCAACTGGCTGATGTTTAATATGGGTAAGATGAAAGTGAGTCAGGGCTAAGAAACTAGAGGGGATTTTGACTTCCTTATCTGTTGGTGAAATATTCTCCAGTCCTTGCCAAAGAGTTTCACAAGTTTACAGGTACTTTTTGATCCCACTGTGCTCTTGGATTCATGGATTCACAGATTTTATGTGATCACCTAGTCTGAGCTGCGTAAGTCAGGCCATAGGACTTCCTTATTTTCTGCTTCAGGTCCAATGGCTGTGGTTTAACTAATGCCTATCTTTTAGAAAAAAACTTCCAGTCTTGATTTTATAATTTCCTGTGATGGAGAATCCACCACAACCCTTAGTAAGTTGCTCCAGTGGTTAATTTACCCTCATTGTTAAAAAATGAGAGACCTATTTCTGGTCTGAATTTCTTTAGCTTCAGTCTCAAGCCGTTGGATCTTGTTTTACCTTGGCTGTTCGACTGAAGTTCCCTTTATTATTGATTTTTCCCCCTATGAAAGTACTTAGACTGTGATCAAGTCATATCTTAATCTTTGATAAATTATCTAGATTGAGCTCCTTTTGTTTTTAATCCTTTAATCATTCTCATGACTCTTTCCTGAACCCTTTCCAGTTTTTCAACATCCATCTTGAATTGTGGACATCAGAAATGAGCATAGCATTCCAAGAGTGGCCAAGCACTACACAAAGAGTTCATATTCAGCTGATTATCCACCAACTCTCCCAAGTCTTTTTCAGAGTTACTGCTTCCAAAGAGTTCCCCATCTTGTAAGTGTGGTCTACATTTTTTGTTCCTAGATAATATATGACTTTACACTTGGCTATATTGAAATACATGCTGTTTGATTATTCCCAGCTTACTAAGTGATCCACATCACTCTATGTCATTGACGTGTCCTCTTCATTATTTTCTACTCCTTCATCTTTGTTCCCCAGGTAGCAAAAGGTTTGTGTGTACAGTTAGCTAAGAGATTGCAGCCTTTCCTTGCCTCATTACAGTCAGTCATCCATCCCTCTGTTCACTCTAGGTTGGAGTGCTGCAACATACTGTACTTGGCACTGCCCAGGGAGACTGTTGTCTTTTGCTCTTTACGTAACAAATGCAATACAAAGGAACAATACGATGGGCAAAGTTAGCCAAATAAGTGTTTACTAACTTTATACAATGTGAAGGCCTCACTAGATAAATATTCTTGTAAAAAAAGATTCAACTGAACACATTTCTATCAGAAAATACAGTTTTGTCAATATCTAAATGTTTCCCAGGAATGTGTTAATTTTGACTAAACTTTTTATTACAAAATGAATTGGTTCCATTTCATGAAAAATTTTGATGTTTCATTCCAATTCAGAAGTAAAATGAATTCTGAAATGTTGGCATTTCCTGCAGGACAGAAATTCCTTTTTCGGACCAGCTGTAATATATATGCTGCCTCTCTGGCCCAGTTCTGGTAGCCTCTGAAACACAGAAGACAGTGAGGACCACTAGAGAGCTCATAAACTCTTTAAAGGAATACTGCCCAATTCCTACTCCCTACAAAGATCATTAGGAAGCTTCAGTTAATGTAGTGTGCCATCTTAACTGAGCAGGTCAGTCTGTGCATATTGCACCTATGCTCCTTGAAGTATGCTAATTTTTTTCACTGGCTTCTATGTGCAATTCAAGATGTTGGTTTTAATCAGCAATGCCCTGTATTGTTTGGGATCTGGCTACCTTAGAGACCATCTGCCATGTAATTTTCTTAATGGCTAAGACCAGCAAGATGCTGCTGCTTGGCCGTTTCTAGTTGTACACTCATACAGACTGACAGTGCAGGGTGTTTTCACTGGAGGATCCCTGCTCCTGGAATATGCTGTCTTGGTGATCGGCAAGAGCCTGAGTTTACTGACCTTCAGAGCATGGTATCATGCCAAGTAAATGAGAACTGCTAATCTATGGATCATTCCTCAGGAGAGTTTGAATGTGGGCTACATGAGGGGACTGTTTATGGTGCCTAATGCAGACATATTTTTTTAATCTGTACCTTTTAAAAAACTTGCTGTCAAGCCAATTACAGCTCCAAAACAGTTAAATGACTTTGCAAACAGTTTTGACATTTTTTGTATTTCATGGGATTTGAAATGGACACATTTTTCATTTTCAATGAAGTTTTTCATGTTAATTCTACCAAAATTCTTACCAAAATCATTATCAAAATGTTATGTTTACTGAAAAATTCTGTTTTCAGTAAGAAAATGTGAGTTTTGATAAAATGTCAATAATGATTTACAAATAATTTTGATGAAAATATCAGTAAAAATGTTGCAGAAAACATTAAAAAAACCAGAACATTTTGAGGCCATCAACTTCTTTTCATGAAAAGTTCTGTTTCTGGAAAAAGATACTTTTATGGGGGAAAATTCTGCGCAAAAAATTACAAATAACTCTAGTGCTGAGTTGTATAAAAATCAAGAAGAAAATTCAATATGGTTGTATATTTCCGAGAAGGATGGAACTGTTCAGCTGGGGAAACTTCAGTTACACTTGTCTTTTTTGTCTTACGTCACTTTTATTTGAGGAAAGAAGCCTTACTGAAAGTAGCTGTCAGTGCTCCATTGTATAAAAAACATAGAATGGGAATAACCAAACTGCTCTAAAGAGAAGCTAATTTTTTTTTGTTTTTTAGAAAAGGAACCTAGATGTTTATTTTTTCTCATTCACAGCATTTACTACGTGTTTGACATTTAAGCTGCTATAAGCGAGAAGAGGAGAGTCCATCCAAAGGGGAAAGATGTTATTTCTACAGCTAATTGGCTGGCTGATTACCTTAATTCATTAAGTGGTATATCTGTGCTTATTTACCGTAGTTCAGGATTTCAGCCATTTATAGCAGGAGAATACTGATTTGCCTGCTTGCTTTGCAATGGCTTGGGGCCTGTTGTTTAAATCCCATCGACAGATATGTTTTAATTCAAGTACCATTTTAAAATATATATTATCCAACATTCTCTAGGAAAATCTAGCACTTAATAACAGAAGAACCTAAATTAAAGCTTCCTTTTAAGAGACGTAATTGACTCTCACATTTCACAAGATGAGGCTGATGTGATTATAGTAGGGATGTTAAACAACTGACAGCTCTCTATAGTCTAATAATTAATTGGAAATCAGTAAAGAAAAAGTCACATTCAAACAGCTCTGTGTTTCCATATGATTTTCAAATGTGGTACATAGACCAGGGGAAATGGGTATATAGTCAAAGGGGCCAAATACTGATCTCTGGAACTGTATTTGCAATTTTTTATTTTTGTAGAGCTGGTTGGGTTGGCGGAAATAAGTCACTTTTTGTCATAATTTCACACACACAAAATATCACCCAGTTCCAGAATCCCAAATGTCTGTCCAAGTTTCTCTGTGTGTGCAAACCACTTCTGTACGTGTATGTTGAAGTTTTGTGCAAGAAGACAGGACACACACACGAAAAATATTCTGACTCTAATTTGAGAGGCTGTATTTGAAAATTAAAGAAATAGGGTGAGTTAATAGCTAATGACAATGAGCTATTTATGGTACTTATAGGGCATTGCACAATCTTTCATGTATTTGTCCTCAGAATGCTCCTGTGAAGTAGAGAAGTGTTGTTATCCCCTTTTTCCTGATGAAGAACTGAGGTACAGACATTAAGTGACTTGCCCAAAGTCATACAGGAGGTCTCTGGCAGAACAGGGAATAGAAGTTGAGTCTCTGATGTCCCTAACCACTGAATCATCCTTCCTCTGTGAGGAGATGGGCTGGAACAAATACAATGGAGAAGACAAGGGAAGACAGCAACCTGTTTATGTATAAGAGATAGTAAGGCAATAAATGAGAGATGATGGTGAAAGGGAGAATAGTCTGTCAGTTCTTTGTTGTAGGGGCTGTCTTTTTGTTGTGTGTTTACAGTGCCTTACACGAGGCAGCCCCCCTCCATGACTTGGGCCCCTAGGCACTACCACAATACAAATAATCAACAGCAACAAGAAGAGAAAAATAGAGAGAGCAAGAAAATGGTTCATCAGTGGTCTCCCCCCCACAGAGTATTCAATGGTCCATTTTTAACTTCATTCTACTTCAGAAATCTCTTTCTTCAAACCTCTTTAATTATAATCACCAATCATTTCCCTCTCCCATGATTTTAATTGTCATCCATCCATGCGCCTTTCCCCACTCACGTGTTTACATTTCTTGTGAAAATTATTCTTTAAGCTAAATAATCCTCTTTCTTCACCACTGATTTCAGGGGGGCCTGGGATCAGGTCTTTCTGCTCTGGAAGATTTGGAGGTAACAGAAGAATAGAATAGTTTTTTGCGGCATTTCCAAAACATTGACTGGTTCCAGTTCCAAATCTGGTTTCAGATTTTAGCACAAACTCTACAGGAATGGCAGTAAATTATAGATTTCCATGTCTAATTATCATCCTCTACAATAATTAACATAATTACTGCTGTACTTTGCAATAGATTCTGCCTTCAATAGACTTGTGGGAAATTGCTGTAAATGTTTACCCCAAATGCTCTTTATCACTTTAGAAATCTCATTGCAATGACTGCACATTCAGAATTCCCATAGATTACCATTGGCTCCAGTCTGAATGCACAAGGAATGCAGGGTCAGGACCATAGCAGTTACGGTAAGGGCAAAATTAGCTGACTTTTTTTTTCTTCCGTGCAATGATTTCTTATGGCTAAGGCTAAGATTTTGTCATGCATATTTTTAGTAAAAATCACGGACCAGTCATGGGCAATAAAGAAAAAATCATGGAAGCCTGTGACCTGGCTCAGAGATGTGGGGTCCCTCCACTGCCCAGGGGTTGGAGCTCCGGGGCACCCTCACTGCCACGGGTGGCAGGGGGACTCTGCAGCTCCCAGGTGCCATGGGTTCAAGTCCTGGAGGTCTCTGGAAGTCACGGATTCCGTGACTTCTGTGACCCCCATGACAAAATCATAGCCTTACTTATGTCATAATACTGCCGATAAAGTGTCTTATTCTGGATATCTTGCTCAGAGAACCTTACTGAAAATGTATAAGTGGACAAGTTACTACTTTTCTATGGCAAAGGTAACTACATCAGGGAACTTGCTAAAAGTTTTGTTCAAGCAATGGAAGTCTATAATTTGATTCATGGTGCATATGAAACCTATAATAAAAAGGCATTTCATTTGCGTCTCAGGTTGCCCTGAAATCACATTTTTAAGCATTCCATAGATGAGACTTGGGGTTTGATGAAGTGCTGACATCTGCTTATTGGGAAATAGAGACTTTCCTAGATAGGCTGGTACTAACATTTTGGAATTTGGTGCTGGAAAAAGCTGACTAGATACTATTAATAAAACGTCTAAGTGCCAAATCACTTTCAGATCTTTTTTTCTTATGATCCTTCAGTAATTTCTATTGTCTTTGCCTCTTTTCCTTATAGTTGGTGTATAGTTTTCTATGCACATGTCTAACACTTAGAATGTCTTAAAGATACTGGGTGGAATTGTGGCCCCATCAGGATAATGGTAAAACTCCCATTGACTTCAATGGGGCCAGGATTTCATCTACCATGAGTGGTGCTAACCCACTGGGGGACTAAGCAAGAATATTTTTGGGGAGCTTCCCCAAGCACCACGCATACTAAAAAACTGAATAGGGGGCCTCCTTGAGCTGCTTGGGGCCCTAAGCAATTGCTTAATCTGCTTATGCCTAGTGCCAGCACTGCATGTTTCTTTTATAAGAACCTCCTATGGACCCACTTCCTCTTGTTTTCCTCTCACTGAGCCCTGCCTGAGATGACTACAATGGTTGTGAAAGAGATGCCCAGTGCTGGCTTTCAACAATTGGTAGATCTTGCGCTCTTTCTTTCTTGGCCTTGTTCTAGCCCTTATTTTGTCCTGTTTAGCTTTGTTTTTTGCTTATATTTTGTATAAAAATGTAATATTTAACTTCAATATTTAATGTCCTGTAGTTTGCATTTCAATGTCTCTTTCTGGGAGTGTTCAAGTTGTGTAAGCTGCCTAACACTCTTTACTTAGAGTAAAACTGAGCTTTAATTTAACTCTGTTGTGCCAGGTTGGACCCCCTTATCAGGGTGCCACCAGATTGCCGGGGTCCCACTGAGGCCGCTGGTCCTATCAGCCTGGGTTTCACTTGCACTGGGTTGCTGTGCCAGGCTCTCAAGCCCCTTTCCAGCACACACCCAGGCAAGGCCACACCCAGCTGCAGACACAGACTGAAATCAGCTCTGTGTAAGAGGATTCCGCTAGGGGAATGGCCAGCACTCTGGTGCACAACCATCTGGAGTGTAAATCTTAAAATAATATTGTCTTGCATGGTATAGAAAGATCTGTACAATGCAAGCTCATAAAAATCACCCCCTCCCTCAATGTGGTGGGAGATATGATAGCTTTCCCCCTTCCACCTCCCCTTCCCCTGATAAGAATTGCACGTACTGGGTTTTGGAATAAACAAGAAATAAGTTTATTAACTACAAAAGGTAAAGTTTAAGTGATTATAAGGGATAGCAAACAGAAGAAAGCAGATTTCTGAGCAAATAAAACAAAACACGCAACCTAATCTTAATTCACTAAAGAAACAGGTTACAAAATGTAATTTCTCCCCCTAAATGTTGTTTTTGTTTTTGACAGGTTGCAGAGTTTTTGCAGCTTAGAGTTCCAGTTATTTCTTTTTACAGACTAGACCCCTGTCTCAGCCTGGACTCAGCCCTTGCCTTTCTCCCGCTTAGTTCCTTTGTCTCTTCAGGTGCTTTCAGCAGTCTTCCTTCTTGGGCAGGGAAGCAATGGAGAAGATCCCTGATTGACTTACTTCCCAGCCTTAAGTAGGATTTACATAAGGTGGGAAAAATACCAGCAGTGTCCAAGGTGATACTCCGTACCAGATGACAACATCAGGTGACACTGCAGTATCAAAGCAACATCCCAGGAAACTCCTCAGGAAGGTGGGTGATTAGTATCTTCAAAGCTCTATTGTCCTTATTAAATGGCTCATTCAGGCTGATTGTCTACTGTCCGGTGGGCGCTCTCCCAAGTACACACACAGTTGTTATTGTTACATAGTGAATATTCCTAACTTCAGGTACAGAAATGATACCTGCATACAAATTGGATAAACACATTTAGTAGATCATAACCTTTTCAACGATACCTCACATGACCCATCTTGCAAAAACATATCTTAGCTTGCCATATTCATATCGTAACAATATTTCTATGAAGAATATGGGTGTAACGTCACATCTGTCTCCATATGTTTCTCTTAATTAAAAAATTCCAACACTGTCTCTTCATATAAGCAAACCCGGTGTTCCAAACATATATAAGGGGCCCATAATGTGATAGCTACCTATAATAAGTCAGTAAATGGTCACCTTGTTGTGGTTATTAAGAGAATACATAAATGTGAAAAAATAAGAATTGGATATAAGGAGTACAAAGACACAGACATCTAGAATGAACTTAATAATCGTGTCTAGAGGCTAGAGCAAATCACTAGGATGCAAGACTTTGGAGTTCTTGTCCCAGCAATGACTACCTTTGTAATTACAGGTAATTCATAAAGGATCTAAAGGGATCTAAGGATTCATAAAGGTGCATAATTCTGCATGCACCACTGCATACATAAAAATCCTTAAAATCCATAAAAATCCTGTGCAAATCAGGCTTCTGTACTGAGAACATGCAGTTATATGCTTAACTGGCCATTTTTATGTTCAAATACTCAGTTTGCAGTCATAGTCATGGCAATTGCACGTGCAAAATTTTAGGAACCTACACTTGAATTGACTCATCTCTGAAATGGTTATAATAATTCCTAAGGGACACGGGGGGTTAGTAAAGCTCTTTGAGATCCTCATGTGAAAGGTGCTAGCTCAATATTATATTTATTAAAATTTCCAGTTATTCATACAATGGATTTGCTGTGTAAGGAGAAATTTAGGCAGAAGTAGAGACTTTTGAGATGTTGATTTTTCTCCTTGATTTCCCTGATGCACAACAACAGGACTTTCCTTAATTATATTTTCTCTTCTTTTAATTCTCTTCAGTATTTCTTTCCCTTGTCCCTCCATTTCTTTTTTCCTCCTTCCTTCCATGCTATCACTCTGAAAACAGCTTTTGCAGCGAGAAGAGGGGAATTCCTTGAGCATATTTCAGGGAGCATGAAAGTTCAACTTGGGATTTTGCTGTCAAGGCTAGAGATGAAAAGTGCTAACTAACAAAATCTGCTCAAGGGTAGAGGATTTTCTCAGTTTCACTATGAATAATTCATAAGGTAACACTTTCCCCCTATGACAGTCACAGGTGAATCCCGGATTGAATTTTTGTGTTCTCTGGTTCTCTTAGTGATATCCTTTGTGTCAGACACATTAATCTCACAGCACATGACATGAGATATGCTGAGCCTGCCAGATAGTCGTACACCTCCTACATGTATATGGTTTCAATGCATGGGGAGTTAGTGAGGTACTAGTCTATTCTATACAGGTTCTTATACCATGTTTCTCACTGTAGTCCCTGAGTGCCTTCCAGTAGTATATTAAGCAATGTGACTAACTTCTGTCATCTGTTTGCCCTCTCATCCTTGCCACAGGGGGGAGAAGTATGTGCAATGGAATGTCTTCTTTTTTTTGTTGATGTTGGTGGGACGGAGTTATTTTTGGGTTTTTGAGTATTTTTTGTATTGTGTATTATGTTAGAGGAGACAAGGTCAAAGTAACATGCCTTGTACTTAGAGCAGAAAGTGATGAGGTTTGTAATTGTCCTTGGATCCTGGGAGAGTTCATTTCACAATGTTGAACTAGTCCCCAAGAAAGTTCTTGCTGTAGAATCAATCTTTGTAAGTATCCCCCAGAGCAGGAGGGTAGTCAATAGGCAGACCATGGGACAAATCTGGACACCAGATGCTTTTGAATGGACCCTGAAATATTTTTATTTACTTATTATCATTAATTTTTTTATATAATTTTCTCTGGAGACTGGATCTTGACTCTACCTTGACCAAGAAATTTGGAACTTGACAAAAAATAATTGACTACACCCGATATAGAGCCTGTCTGAATGTCTACTACTTAATCCCCTACTAATGGGCACTTGAGCCTACTTTCACTGAAGTCAATGGCAAAACTCCCAAGGATGTCAATGGAGCGGGATCAAGCTCCACATGCTGGTGCTTTGCTTTTTTTATACTCAGCTGTTTTTGATACTCATAAAACATGTAAAAAAAAGCTTGACCATCCATAAGATTTATTTAAAGGAATTTGGTATGTTTATGTTTTATTTTCAAATAGGCTCCCTTACAAATTAAAAAAAAAAAAACAACTAAAATGTATCCCACTTTATTCTCAACCTTATGCCACGCTAAAGATTTTTTTTTAAACTTCAACTGATCTTTTTTTTTTTAAATAGAAATTGCAATTATTAATCTCATGTATTATTCATTTTACCTTGTTATGCCTCAATTTGTTGTGGTTTGTGAACTTCCCACACTCAGCACAGAACAGAGAAAGCTGCAAGGCAGTAGAACAGAATATAAGTCTCATATTATCATAAGGCCTAACCTTAATCCAATCTGCTTGAGTTGAGATACTAGAATGAGGTCACTGGGTTGGAAAACAGACAGCTTAATAAAGGGAGATGAATACTATTATGAATATAGCAAACAAATTATTAGACTAGTGTAGGACTACATTCTTCACTGGATTAAGAGTGTTATCCGGTGTATACGATGTGTGACAAACTTACAGTTCATGCGGTTAACAAATGGTCTGAAGCTATCGCAAAGGGGCAACATGTGTGTAGTCATTAGCTACAATCAAATACATCATAAATACAGTCCTCATTAAAAGAAATCATGTGTTCCATTTGGAGATAGTTTATATCTACATTTTTTAAAAATATTTTTCTTTATATCTTGAGTAAGGACAAACACCTTTGACATGTGTTTAAAAATTGCATTGGTGATCATTGCATTTATCATTGCATTTATGAACTTGCATGAACACTGCATTTATGCATTTAGTAAATCTGCCTCTCCAAGAAGATGAATAGCCTTTGGACTTCAGCACTGGACTGGGAATTTATAGATCTAGATTCTGGGTCAGATCTAAAGTTCACTGTATTCACTGACAGTCTTTCCATGGACCTCAGTGATCAGGTACTCAATTTTTGGCGCTGACAGGATTTTCCTGTCTGACATTGGGGAGGCAAATCAAATAACATTTTTTCTGCCTTCATTTCCCTGCGTGAAAGCCTGGCTTCATTGAAGGCAATGGCAAAAGTCCCACGGACTTCAGTCAGACCAGGATTTTGCCTCCTATCTGTAAAATGTGATTGATACTTCTTTATCTCAGAGAGAGACTATGAGTGGTAGGGACTGTCATTTTCTATGTCTACACATTGCCTATAATAATGAGGCTCTGACTTTGCTGAAGCCACTAGGTGCTACCATAATATAAATGATCAATAAGAATGTTTGCAATAAAGATTTGTAGAGAAGGTGTGAGATTCTTGGATCTCATGTTTTTTTTATTTTTATTTTAAAAGCAAAGTATTATTGTACTTACTGTTCTGGTAGATCAAATTGTCAGTTCAGAAACCACATTCCTGAGATTTCTTGATTCCTCAAGAAACTTCTTGGATCTCAACAAAAAATATTTTAAAATTGATTTATGAACTTAAATTTGACAAAATAAAAGAATAATCTTTTCTTCCCCCCGCAACACTTTCTTCCAAAAAAATCTCTTCCTTTAGCTAATGCATTTGCTCTTCTGTTTCTCTTTTGCAGAAATGTGATTGGCTGACTGAGAGACGCCATTTTTGAGGACTGTAATGATCTGGAAGAGGGAAGGACAAATTTTCTTAGTCATACCTCTCAACCTCAGACCTGCCAATGTAAGGTAGAAGCAACCTAAATGTGTGACAAATAACTGAAATGTGGAACTGTTCTGTTTAGATGCACATCACACCATAATTGCCTGTTGACAATGTTTTTTTACTGTGAGAACTGCTTAAGTAATTGTTTTCTCATTGTGTGAATTAAATAACCAGTTGTTTAAAAAGGAAACGATAAAAAATATTCTCTCATGTGTGACTATAAGGATATGGAATAGGAGTTAATAGAAGAGAACACTTTTGCATTCACTTAAAGTAAATAATAGAACTGAGGTAAATAATGTCTTGGTAAAACAAACCTGTATGGTAATTCCTTTGTCATATCTGGATAGACCACAGTCAAGGACAAAAGTCCACTGTATTTAATTTTAGATGCTATATCATACAGACCACAAACTCATGGGTGAAGACTTACATTTAAATAATTAATTGTATATCAACAGCAAATGAGTTGGAATTGAAGATTGCCAGGAAGAGTGGAACAAAATCACAATACAGCAATTATCTTTCTGCTGTGGGTCCGTTAGAAAGTGCAATTACACAGGGTTTGATGTAGTGGTAAATTACTTGCTTGCATACACTAGTATATAAAACTGATTTTATTTTAAGCAATCTTTTTTATTTTAAGCAACCCAAGATCAGAATGCTGTTGAGTAAATTTACAAAACAGGGTGTATGGAAAACTTGCAGAAGCTGAGTCTGGCGGTTTCCTGCATGTTTCATCCTGCATCCTTGCTAACAGATAAAATACTCATTTCCATCAACAGTGTTTGACTTCCCATCTTTGTTATTTTTAATGGGTGACATTTTAACATTTTTTTAAAAGTGACTAGTTATTCCTATGAGATTCATTGTAGTTATAGCAATAATGTCAAATTCACTTCTTGTTAAAGTGGCTGTAATGTGTAATTCAATATGAATTACATGGTGTTAACTAAGCCATCATTATCTGGAAACACTGTCATTTTGCTGTGCATATAAAAAGGGCTTTTATCAACATCATTGTCGCATCTCATTTCAAAAAAATCTCATGAGTTCACATAAGATGTGTGCCAAGGCCCACTGAAATCAAGGGGCAGCTTTTCTATTGACCTCAGGCATACAGTGAGTAACCATGAATTTTTCCTTTTATTTTTAACATGGTAGGGTGACCTTTTTAATTACAAATTTCAAGTGTGGTAGCATTGCACACTGTGTCTCACACATGAAAAATGTTGAGGCATGCTAGCACAGGAAAACTGGAGGAAATTTAGGAACTTTTAGAGCAGAGGTTCTTGAACTGGGGTCCAGGGAACGTTTACTGACCGTTCAGAAAGATCTAGTTGGTCACATTGAACTGACTCTCTTCCTTGTTTTCAGCTACTGAATTATATTAAAATGAGTTGAAGAATATACAAAATCAGTGCCAGCTCTCACTATTTAATTGCAAATCTCTTGATATTTGGTGGTTTTCTTAAAGCCCCAGTTCTGGAACTCAAACGATTATGAGAGAATGCCAGCTTTCATTTAAAAAGCAAAGTAATTTTTTAGCCCTTTGGGATGCGGAGGAAAAACTTGAAAATGTGATCTGAGTGCACCCTAGAGATTCAGAAGCTAGAAGGCTACTAACCACCCCCACCCCCCAAAAAATATTGTTATTTTAAAAGTCTAATGGCTTTTAAGATCTGACATTTGCCTTTTGAACACGAGGACTGGCAAATACTGCCCTAGTATCACTTTTACGACTAAGCTTTGCTTTAGTTGCCACTGGAACGTTTATAATTGTGAATGAGAATTGAGGCTGAGGGCAGACGTCCATGAGAAATCTTTCTATTAAGATGTGCTCCACCCAAAGCAAAAATCTTAAGAACTCTTCTTGTAGCAACATTACTTGTATCTAAACTGCCAGCTCTTGTGTTCAAAAAGCAAAAGTCAGATCTCAAACAGTCATGAGACTCTTTAAAAAAGAGTAATTTGGGGGAAGGGGGAGTGATTATTAGCTTTCTGGCTTCTGAATCTCTTGGGTGCAGTCGGATCACATTTTCAAGTTTTTCTGCAACCCTAAGGGCTAAAAATTTACTTTTAAAATAAAAGCTGACATTCTCACCAAATATCAAGAGATTTTCAATGAAATAGTGAGAGCTGGCACTGATTTCATGTATTCTTAAGCTTATTTTAATGTAATTAAGTAGTTTGTGAGACTCTTCACTGATAACTGACAGGTTTTTTTGTCAAGGTTTAGGTGAATTTAGGATCCTTCATTGGGTGACAAGCCATTCACTCTCTCTGTAAAATGGAGATAGTAACAGTATCTTTCGCCATACCTTTGTCCGTCTTGTCTGTTTAGATTGTAGGCTCTTAATATGTGTTTGCACACAGAGACACTAGTACACTACAGCCTTGATCTTGGTTGGCACAGTTATACAAATAGTGAAGAAGCAGCAGCCACATTTCCTTTCTTTGTGCCTCTTTCCTGTGCTCAGTACAGCTGATTCTGATCTCGCACTGCTTTCTATACTGGTGTAATTCTCATTGATTTCAGTGCAGTTACTTCTGATGTTCTGTCTAGGGTGAGGGAGATTGGAATCTCTATCTAAGCACTGCAGTTCTGTATAATTATGAAGGTAGCTGGTGCTGTACTATCCAGATCAGCACTTGTAAGTGGGCCTTTCTGATTTGCTCTCATGCTAGTATTTTGGCTTTTCTGGCTCTGTTGTATAAAAATGAGAATAATCTCTCTTTACCCTACATCATGAAGTGAGGCTATTTCTTAGCCAGGCGTAGTTTTATTTGAAAAATGTAAGAAATGGGAGGAAATTATATTGCTGGTGAAATACTAGAGGGTCACTCACTGTGTCGCTTGTATAGGCCAAGTGCACTGCCTACACCAAGGGCTCCTTACATCCCTTCATCCTCCCACCCACCCCCCGCTTCCTTGTTTGCCTTCCCACCATCTCCTCCTATTTCAAGGAACCCCCTGAAAACTCCCCACTCCTCCTTCATACCAGGGGCTCTGTGTGTCCCCCTATTCCCTCCATTCAAGGGTCTCCCATTCAACACCCATGTCATGGGCTCTGCATGCACTACATTCCCCCTCCACATATGCCAGGGGCTCTGTGTGACACCCCCCCTCCTTCCCCCCCCACACACACTGTTCCTTCCTTCTCCCGTGCCAGGGGCTTTGTGGGTCTCTTCTTTTTCTCCCCATTCCAGAGCACCTTTCTCCCCACTGGATGGAAGAGACAAGGGGATATCTGGTGCCTCTCTCTCTCTCTCTCTCTCTCTCTCTCTCTCTCTCCATCTTGAGCAGGCTTTGGGGAGCCAGCCAGTGTATTAGGAGGGAGTCTCCTTCACTCTCCTCTCTTCCAGACTCCCTGTGCTGGTTGAGCAACCAATCCAACCCACAGCTCACAGGCAGCACTCAATAGGGAGAGCAAGGAGCAAATGTTAAGTGCTGAGTGCTTTTAGCAAAGCCAGGGACTCTATGTGGCCCCTATTCATCCTTTCCTCTCATGCCAGGTGCTCTGTGTGCCCCCACTTCCTTCTCCCCCAAAACTATTATTTCTTTTCTTTCTGTCTTTGAGATAAGTCATTCAGCGTGTCAACATTTTAAACTCTTTTGGGACTGTGATGGGTCATATGCCCCTGGAGAGTTAACAGGAGAGTGAGGGCCTAATTAGCTCACCAGGTTACACCTGAGAGGGGGGTGGGGCAAGGACAGTTTAGTTTGAGGCTCAGGCCATGTCTATACTACATACAGCCACCACAGTTATTAAATCACTTGTGTGTGTGCACACCTGGCTCCTTGTGTCAGCAGTGCCGCATCCTCTCCAGGAACGCTTGTCTTGTTTGTATTGTCAGTGTGGGACATTGTGGGATGACTCCTAAAAGCCAGTAACAGTCAAGATAAGCAACACAGTGTCTCCATTCCACTCAGGGAATTGGTGTTACTAAATCAGTGTAGAGAAGCACTTATGTTGGCGGAAGCCAAATTTAAGTGAAGACAATTTCACAGCTAGGTCAACACAGGGCAGCTTACATTGACCTAACTCTGTAGTGTAGACCTGGCCTCAGCTGAGAAGGATTAGGGCTTCCAAATCCGGGAAAGTCTCCTGGATCAGGACTCAGAAGCTGCCAGAGAGCCTATGGGGCAGATTGAGAAGAAGCCAGAAGAGGACACAGAGCTCCAGAGTGGGAGTAGTAGCGTATGCAGATCTGTGAGAGACAATGACAAGCAGGGAAAAGTTAGGAACAGCCCAGGGCAGTGGTGAGGGATTGTAAGGAAAAGTCTTTAAATGCCTGAGCTGGAACCTGGAGGAGAGGGTGGGCTGGATCACCTACCCTGCCCCCAGCAAGAGAAGTACGAGTCTCAGAATTAAAAGAGACAACACTAGCATGTTCCAAATGGGGCTGAAGGCTGGCCATCAGGGCCTTTCAACTTTGGGGTTTATGTTTGGATTTTTGTTACTCTAAAAGGGGACTGAACTTGGAAGATGACCTGGCAGGAGGGCTGTGTCACACAAGCTGTGTACCCCTGCCAAAACAATTATAGACAATAGAGGGTGCTAGATGGAAGAACCATGGCAATGGCATGTCCTGGCCAGAGGGTGCATTCCAGTGGTGAGTGAGCACCATTACAAGGACAATGGGCAGAGCTGAGATGGGAATGTGATGATGAAAAGTGTTAATGGCTGCTATCAACTAGTTGTTTGATCTATATAGACAATCACAAACCTAGGTGAAACTGATGGATCTGCTAACAAGATGCCAGGGGCTCCATGTGATTTCCACCTCCTGATTTTCTTGTTTTCACCAAAATCAATAGGGTTCAGCCTATTGAAACCTAGAACTTTCCCTGAAATTTTGGAATTGATCAGCTGCAGCATCCAAAAAGCATTGTTACATCCAAATAGACTGAGAAAAATACCATCAAACTGAGTGTAGGGCCTTGTTTCAATTGGCCAACCGGAGGGGAAGTGTTCTTTGGACAAACTATGGGTTGAACAGTGCACCCTATTGTGGTTAGGTATGGAAGGTGTACATTTCTGTTTTTTTATTTGTCATGTAAATATATCAATCTATATGTACAGTGCAAATCAAATGAATGCACATATGAATGGCTTGAAACAAACACCATGAGCAGAGCTACATTGTCAGTGGAATAAGGTTGATTAGGGTTTTGATTTTTTAAAAAAAATATTATTCTTTAACATTTCTATATCAACAAAAATGCTTTATCGTAGATGCAGTTATACCAGCATAAAAGTGCTTTTGCTAGTCTAGCTTATTTCTCTTAGGGAACTGGTAGAAGATGTACTACCCAAGCACTTTCTAAAAAGCACTTTTTTGCCAGTATGAGCTGCACATAAACTAGCAGGCATAGTTATATCAGTATAATCTCTTCTAGTGTAGACCTGGCCCATACATGCTTAAATTCCATTGGCCAAATGCATTGCAACTCTCTCGCCTTTCACTGACTAGGAATTCAGAACCATGATATGTGTGTAGGTAAAGGACTTACAAGGCATCTTCTCTGCAAAAATGAGGTGTGACCTTAGTTCTTGTAAAAGGATGTTGAGGCCTGAGGAGTATGGCTGGGAAATTAGATGAGAACATCGGGAGCTGTGTGTGTGGGGGGGAAACTTTGGAGGCGCAAAAAAGTCACTAGCAATAGACAAATGTCCTTCTTTAATGTACACTTTTATTTTATTAAGCAGCCCAGCCTAGGTGTTTCCAGCCTCTCTTATTGTATTTTGTTTCAGCCTTAACCTTATTAGTTAAAGTGATAAGCCACTAAAAACATCCAGACTATTAATGCTGTTAAAAAAATGAACCTGTTTATTTCTATCCAGTTTAGTCTAACGTCTTAAAGAGCATTCTTTGTGATAGCAATGTTTGAAAATGGGGATCCTTCTCAAAATTAATATTGCAGAGCGTAGTTTGAACCTGCCCAGACTAAAAGCTGATTAACCCTTCGGAGAAGCCACAGTTCCCACCTCACTGTCCTATCTGAGAGGAGGGGTTGATCTCTTAGGCAGAAGATACTGTCCATAAAAGGTACAGCCTGAATATTAATAATAGGGAAATCCTGTTGAAATTTCCATTGTTTTGTTGGAGATGATAGTCTGTGGGGTAGCTTTCTTCTATATCTTCCCCTCTTTGACCTAGTCCCCTTCCCATAACATTCATGCAACCCCTAAATGCTTGTGCTTCACACGGAGACATTTAGGGCCAGGGAGAGGTGCTGTGTGTCTTGGGTTCCTCCCCTCTGTGTTCAGTGGCCACTTTTGGATGGTGTTTGCGTATTGTTTATCCCCTCCACTCCTGAGAGATGATTTAGCCCTAACTGCCTGACATTTACTTGGCTTTGTGTCCTTGAATGAACACAAAGCCAGCCAGAGAAAATCTCCTGGCATTATTTCGTCACGCTTTTAGTGATGTTATATATCCTATTTATTTTCTTTTTCATATGTGTAGTAGCACAGTGAGAGTTTGGAAAAAATCCTCTGGCAAGAAAACTCTCTTCATATTAAATTTTTTTTAAAAGGCTGTAGGATCAGGAATGGAAACAGAATCCATTTAACAGCTGCAGTGTCCATTAGGTCAGCAATGGGGCAATAGCAGAAAGGGCCTCTCC
Source organism: Natator depressus (assembly GCF_965152275.1). NCBI lineage: Eukaryota > Metazoa > Chordata > Testudines > Cheloniidae > Natator > Natator depressus. Next base: position 43,813,143 of record NC_134239.1, read on the forward strand.
TCAAGATGGAAGCTAGTAAGACTTAAATGGGACCCTTTGCCTTTTTAAGAACCAAACTGAATCACTTCTAAAATGTTCCACTCACATTATTTTTTCACTTCTGCATGGCTGGCTGAGTGTGTCATGTTCCCTGTTTAGTGACTGTTCCTCATGGAATATGAGTCGTCTACTATTATAAGATGACAGAGGTATTCCTTCGAGAGGGTCTGTACTTTGGTGCTTAAGATCTTGGGGTTAAAACCTGCTAACAGGCTGTGGTGGTGGTGGTGGTGATGTTACACTGGCATCACTGGAGAGTTATCTCCTAGTAAAAATTGCACTCGACTAGTCTCACTTTATGGTAGGCCTAGGCTAGAAATCTCAAATTTGTCTTTTCTGCAAGATTCTTAGCCCAGATTTATAGGCGTGCGTGTTTGAGATAGTTCAGCTATGTTTTGCATCTGTCTTCTGAAGGCATAGCTGAACTAAAACTGATCTCTGTCCATTTTGAGGGCTGACCATTCTGGTGCGGTGCAAGTAACTGAGACAATTTTTTTCACCCTTAAAATGTCATGAGCAATTTAACCTGAAAAAAGCCATCAAATTGGTAATGCTGCCTTTATTGCTTTCATACAGGCCTAATAAATTATTTAGCTAGATCAGATCTTTAATGGTGCAATTGTATTTTGTGACAATATCACTAATGAAAAGAAGAATGTGGTGCTTGCTGCCTCTTCCATCAAGTTCTTTTTCACCTGCTTAATTAGCATCACCATATAATTAACTTTCTTTTTAGAAACAAATTGTAACTACTAAGGCCTTCAGTTAGGTTACCCAGTAAGTATCCCTCTTAACAAATTTCCTAGAACTCATTGCTGATGTAAGTGGGTAGAAGTCCGTGGAGAATTTGGACTGGTATTCAGTTTGATACACATGTTGAATTTTATATTCTGATGATGGTGGTATTCTGATGCTTAGGAGGGGTTACCATTAATGCAATTTATGTCTTCTAAGCCTTCTTTGTAGTTTTGTCCTGTAGACACCACAGGACAAAGCCTAATTTTTAAAAAATCTCTTTAGTTGTCTCTTTTCAGGAAATTTAGAAACTCCTCTCTCTGGCAAATCTACTGACAGTTTGAAGACAGTTCTCCTCAGCTAATTGCTCAGAATTTACAGGTTTTGTTCACATTCTGGGGGTATGAAATGGTGTCGGTAAACAGCAATGTTGTTTGTGAACAGACAGTAAAAGAATTGGATCCTAGAACGTGTAGCAGAGTAAATGCCTCAATACGTTGCAGGCTTATGGCTTATTATAAAAACAATAGCAAGGATCAGATCATTTGCACTATGGGCTTTTTCACACGCTCCAGGGAAATTGCTGAAATTATTAAAAAATAAGGTAAATCCTAGTGAGTAATCCTCTACCTTCACAAATATTTTCTTCCCTACTTTTAATTCCATGCAGATGTAGGAGGAATTAGGAGGGTATTCTTGTATTGAAATCATTATTAAAATGTGGAAATTTAATTTTATTTATTTTCTGCCACCTATTGGTAACTTTAGGTGCTGAAACTGAATAGTACAAAATAACATATAATATCAAATGCAATTCACATTCCAGTCTATTTTAATTAACACCTTCATTAAGTGTTCTGCTCATGCAACCTATTGAGTTAAAAGTCCGTATGGATCACATTTTGTCAGGGAAAACCACCAAAGCATTTAAACAACAACAGTACACTTTTTCTGTCTGGCCTGATTACAACACAGACTTTTAGGCTTTGGATTGTCTTACCTAATAGCAATGAGTCTTAAATCTTTGGGTCTCTGTTACTGAATTTAATATAAGCTTGATAGAAAAAATACATTAATTGTATATTATATAACCTTATGTGGTCAGAACATTTAGGAAACAAAGAACATTTCTAACTAAATGTAACTTTAGACTATAATTATTTTTGTTCATGAACTGTGCTGAATGGAGCTGGAGATTCATTATGATTGTGTCTGGAAAACATTTTAGTAACTCTCCCTAATCCTTTGGATATAATATTGGTTTTGGATGATAGTTTATGCTTAGAAGCAGTATGGATTTTTTTTTCTTCATCTTGAAGCCATAGTGATTGATGTTAGTAGTTATTTGTCTTTTTTGGAGATGGATGGGATTTTTGATTTAATGTGATATGCTCCCTACATTGATTCCACCCCTCCCTATTGAAAACATTCAATCATAACTATATATATCATGAGCTCTTTTGTAATTCCTGATGTATACTTAGCATCACTTCAAAGAGTTCATTACTGTAGAAGGGGGAGGGAGCAGAGACTTGGAATGGCCTGTTCCTCAGAGTTTATTACTTTGGGTTAATCTCTCTTTGAAGATTGTTATTTGTGGGTGTGAAACTCAAATCCTAAAAGCAGCAGATGAAGGGGTTTGGAAATGTAGGGCTGTCACTGATGGAGTGTCATTAAAAAATAGGTAAAAATCAGTGTGAAGAGTGTTGTGTTGGGGAAGATCAAAAAAGTTAAAATTGGAATTTTTTGGCTTTATATCAAGAAGTAGAGACCAACTGGCCATGCTGATGGTGCTGGAGAAAAAAAGCACAGAAGACGACAAAGGAAAAGCTGGATGGAAAACATTCAGAAGTGTTTGGGTAACAAAGTAGAGTAAAGAACATAAACATATGTGCTGTCATAGAATCACAGAAGAGATGTATGCACCTAAATAAAAAAAGGGAGTAGGAAGGCAAAGAAGCACCCAGTATGGTTAAATGACAAATTGCAAGAGGTTATTTGAGCCAAAAAGTTAAGCCAAATGAAAGGGTCTAAACAATGGCAAGTGAAAACATAAGGTGGAAATTGAGAGGGTGAAGAGCCAATAGCCAAACACATACACTAAACTATTTCTTATTTCATTATATCAGGAAAAAAACAAGGAGAGAATCATGTATCAGATGAATCATGTATCAGATGTATCAGATTACCAAGAAGTAAAGGGAGAAATTAAGAAAGACTGCAGAGAGCTAAATGATGCACTTAGATCAGTCTCTCCCATGTAAGATGCTGGTGAGATACTCTGGTTATTGTCAGGGACCGAGATGTTGAATGTAGACATGCTGGAACAAATGAATAAATTAAAGAGAAGCAATACAGTAGAACTGGGTTGTCTACATTCAAGGATTCTGAAAGAGTGTAGATATGAAGTGACTGAACTGCTAACAAAAATGTTATTTCTTATAAACATTGGCTACTGTATTCATACAGTGGATACATATATTTATTTTGGAGGGTAGCAAATGTGCCTATTAATATCTTTTTGTAAAGACGAGAGGTGACCTTTGCAAAATACAGATTGGCACGCCTTATTTCAGTTACTGGAAAACTGGTCAAAATAATAATTACCGATAAATTGATTTATAAAACACCTAGATAAACATAATATGATAAAAATATGATAGTATGGCTTCTGTGAAGGAAAATTGTACCTCTTTAAATCTAGTAGAATCTTTTGATCTCATGAACAAAGTTGTAGATAAAGGAAAATCAGCTGACATTTTATTTGGATTTTTCAGAAATTCTTTGACAGCTCACAATAGGCTATTAACAAAGCTAAGCAAACATGGGGTGAGAGGTAGAGTAATTCCATTTTCAAACAGGATAATATACAAACCAAGGCGTAGCAAAAAAGAGTACATTTTCAACATTTCAAAAGACTAACAGTGGAGAGACCACAATTTCCCACTAGGACTGTTGTTTACTATGCTTATTAGTGATCTGGAAAAGCAGGTTTGTGATGAGATGGCATACATCATGGAAGAGGTGACTTAAGACTAAAAAAAAGCTGTAAGGAAATTCAGAGAGACCTAACAAAGCTAGGTGAATGGGCAGCAAAATGGCAGCTGAATTCATTGTCGATAATTACGTGGTAATGCACATTGGAAGAAGTAATTTTGAATTGGGTTCCAAATTAATTAGTTGTAACCACTACGGAAAAAGACTTGTGCTGGAGGCAATTCAGTGAAAACCTCTGGTCAGTGTTCAGCGGTAGCCAAAAAAGCAAGCAAAGATAGGAAGTGTATAAAGTATGGCATAAAACGTAATACTTGAAAATATAATGCCACTTATAAAGCAATGGTTCCCCTCATCTGGAATACCATTTTCATTTCTGGGAACCCTACCTGAAGAAAGATATAACTGAAAAAGAAGGGGTTCGGAGGTGGATGATGAAAATGATAGAGGCATGGAGAGACTTCCATATGAAGACAGATTGAATCTAGAACTGGCATAGCCACTGCTTGGAATATACTGTAATGCACAATATTCCATTGGTTGCCAGTCTGACAAAGGTAGTAGGATAGCATTGGACAATATCAGTAACAAGTTATTCTTACGTTGAAAGATAAGATCTAGCTAACAGAAACTAACGTGACAGAATTCCTAATAGCAGTCCATATCCTGAAAATATGTCCATGCTCTGAATTAGAAACTGATGAGCTAGAGGAGAATAATGAAGTGAGACGAGGTGTGCAACCTTTCAAAAAACAGTAAGTAAATAAACAAAACAAAAAGGAAGGGATCTAGCCAGAGAGCAAGATCCTAGCCTACTGATTTTGGCACGCACTCCAAAAAGTGCATAAATGTTGTTACTACTCATCAGTCTGTCCAGGAGTATTCTGTTTGCAATAAAGTGATGAATTAAGGCACTGACCATATCTCTGCAAGCAACAGGGCATCAAGTGAAATATGCCAGTATAAGCAAACCAGCTGACACTTTCTCAAGATCACCAAAGACCCACTCTCCTCTCTCCCTCCCACCGCCTCATGTGCACAGACTCTTCTGGAGCTAATAAGATGTAGAAAACTTTCAGTTTGTGGGCCACCTTCTCCCATTTAGTTCCAGACAAAAGAGTGCTCACCCTAGATTCTGGAGAACCGAAAATTTATCAGCAACTCAGTGGATCACACAGGAAAGCAACAATGGCTTTGGCCTGAGTACTCAGCCTGTTGGGACAGAGGATTTACTGCCATTTGCGTAAACATTTCCCGCACAGTAATTGGTGACTAGCTAGTAAGTCCAAGATAAAGCCATGTTTTGTGCAGCTGTATGTACCACTGCTGACCAACTGCAGAACACACCATATGGCAGTTGATTTATTTTATTGGACAAGGAGGGAGATTGTAGAAAATAGGACCACAACATGTTGTTGTTCTCTTGGCTTTGCTTTTATCTACTCTTCTTTGAATTAAAAAAAAGCCTGCTGCAGGAGTAACTGATGAAACCTCCGACGCGGATTGATAATTGCAGGCATGGATTTCATTTAATATCAAGCTGGGGGGTGGGAAATACCAGTGTGGGTTTTTTGTTGTTTTGGTAGAGGCAATAGTAAATAATAACAAATTGAATGTATTTCCCTTATGGAAAAATCCCATAAAACTTAATAGGGATTAAATCAATAGGGTTGTAGAAAAATTACTCCAAAGTCCTATAGAATTTAAGAGAGAATGAGATATTTGACTAGATTCTGTATTATTTACTGACCTCTTTGTGACACTCAGGCAGTGCAAAGGGGCCAGATTTTGGCTGCAATTCACCAGCAGAGGATTTGTCTGGCAGAGGAAAACTTGTTGCTGGCCTAAAGCCACTAGATGTGACTCTTACTCCAGCTGCTCATGACCATGTTGGCATAGATGGCATGCTGGGGGAATAAGTGAGCATGTTGGGGGTGGAGTGAAAATCAGTTAGGGACCATACTGACGTGATGTAAGTTGTGCTGGGATCAGGCAGGATGAGAATGATAAATGAATAGTAACTAGCTCCTTTTGTGGATGGGAACACAAAGACAGGGTGATTCAAGCCTCCTTTCTACAGAATTTTAAAACCATCCTATGGAATTTAATTGAGAGAATTATATCCTGCTACAGAACTAAATAGACTGGTTTATAAAGAAATCTAAAGCAAGGTCCTCACTGATGATTAGTTCTTTAGCACTGTTGCATGAAGGTTGGCATACTTGCAAGTAGGGCTGTCGATTAATCGCAGTTAACTTACGCGATTAACTCAAAAAAATTAACTGCGTTTAAAAAAATTAATCGTGATTAATTGCACTGTTAAACAATAGAACACCAATTGAAATGTATTACATATTTTTGGATGTTTTTCTACATTTTCAAATATATTGATTTCTATTACAACAGAATACAAAGTGTACAGTGCTCACTTTATATTATTTTTATTACAAATATTTGCACTGTAAAAATGATAAACAAATGCAATAGTATTTTTCAGTTCACCTCATACAAGTACTGTAGTGCAATCTCTTTATCGTGAAAGTGTAACTTACAAATGTAGATTTTTTTTTTTTTGGTTATATAACTGCACTGAAAAATAAAACAATGTAAAACTTTAGAGTCCTTTTCTTGTTCAGCCAATTGTAAAACAAACAAGTTTGTTTACATTTATGGGAGATACTGCTGACTGCTTCTTATTTATGATGTCACCTGAAAGTGAGAACAGGTGTTTGCATGGCACTTTTGTAGCCGGTGTTGCAAGGTATTTATGTGTCAGATATGCTAAACATTCATGTGCCCCTTCATGCTTTGGCCACCATTCCAGAGGACATGCTTCCATGCTGATGATGCTCGTTAAAAAAGAAAAGTGTTTATTAAATTTGTGACTGAACTCTTTGGGGGAGAAGTGTATGTCCCCTGTTCTGTTTTACCTGCATTCTGCCATATATTTCATGGTATAGCAGTCTCGGATGATGACCCAGCACATGTTCTTTTTAAGAACACTTTCACAGCAGATTTGACAAAATGCAAAGAAGGTACCAGTGTGAGATTTCTAAGGATACATACAGCACTCGACCCATCTGAAGAATCTGAAATGCTGTCAAAAATCTAAGAGGGATGAGGGGTGGAGAATGCTTTCAGATGTCTTAAAAGAGCAACACTCCAATGTGGAAGCTACAGAACCCGAACCACCAAAAAAGAAAATCAACCTCCTGCTGGTGGCATCTGACTCAGATGATGAAAATGAATATACGTTGGTCTGCTCTGCTTTGGATTGTTATCAAGCAGAACCCATCATCAGCATGGACGCAAGTCTTCTGGAATGGTGGTTGAAGCATGAAGGGACATATGACTCTTTAGCGCATCTGGCATGTAAATATCTTGCAATGGCGGCTACAACAGTGCCATGCGAACGCCTGTTCTCACTTTGAGGTGACATTGTAAACAAGATGTGGGCAGCATTATCTCCTGCAAATTGTAACCAAACTTGTTTGAGCAATTTTGAGCTGAAGTAGGACTGATTGGACTTGTAGGTTCTAAAGTTTCACATTGTTTTATTTTTGAATACAGTTATTTTTTTGTACATAATTCTACATTTGGAAGTTCAACTTTCATTATAAAGAGATTGCACTACAGTATTTGTATTAGGTTAATTGAAAAATACTATTTCTTTTGTTTTTTACAGTGCAAATATTTGTAATAAAAAATAAATATAAAGTGAGCACTGCACACTTTGTATTCAGTGTTGTAATTGAAATCAATATATTTGAAACTGTAGAAAACATCCACAAATATTTAAATAAATGGTATTCTATTATTGTTTAACAGTGCGATTAATCACACGATTAATTTTTTTAATTGCTTGGCAGCCCTACTTGCATGTAATATTGGAATGTTAGTGACTAAGTATGATACACATTACTGCTTTCTTTGAAAAGACTGGGCTAAATGTATGATCATGCAGACTTATTGACTTTTGGTTAATGGGGAGGTTTACAGACACTTTTTTGTGGGATTTTAGGAAAATTTTACAATGCTGGATTTTTGATTAAATTTGTCTTCATGAATAAATTTCTTGTTTTGTTGGATATGCTGGAATTGGTCAGGCATAGAGGCTTAGCATTTTATATAACATCTTGCCCTCCCTTGGCAGCTATTTACAGTACAGAGGTACAAGTTCTGAGATTTTATTTCACGTGTTCAATAGTCCACCAGATCATAATCTTATTGGAAGTTCATCCTATCAAATGATATTTCAAATTACTGTTAACTTCACTGAAACTTGTTTTAACTACATGATCTATTTATGTGCATGGCACCTGGCCCCATTGATTTGCATGGGTAGCAATTACACAGCGACTAATTTGTTGCCAGAAGCTGGGAATGGGCAACAGAAGATGGATCGCTTGATGATTACCTGTTCTGTTCATTCCCTCTGGGGCACCTGGCATTGGCCACTGTCAGAAGACAGAATACTGGGCTTGATGGACCTTTGGTCCGACCCAGTATGGTCATTCTTATGTTCTTAATTACCAAATCCAGCTATCTGCATTATAGGTTGCAACCCAAGTGTTGCACTTCCCAGTATTCTCATTCCAGAGAAGTGAACTCATGAGAAGCAGTCCATATGGATTATAACAGTACACAGCCTCACCCACACTTTACTCCCCTGATTCAAAGCACTCTGCAATCCTTCTAGCTTTCAAATCCCAACTCAAGTCTTATTTCAGTTGGTTAGCTCACCTTCCATGGTTTACTTTCTAAGAACCATTCCTGTCCTCATTCCCTGAAATTGCAATAAAGATAGAGATATTTTAGGTGGAGCAAATAGCAACACCAATAGCCTGTCACTTCCAATTATAAGCCCCTGTTTTCAGTTGCTTACAGTTTTGCCAAAATGTAATTTTCCATGCCGAGAGTCTGCCTCAGGCTCAAATTGTTTGGAATGTTTCAAGAAATACAGTTCAGCTGGTTCCTGGAATGAAGGCAGGAAAAAATAAACTCTTTCACATACTAAAAATTCATACACCTGTTTAATTGAGACGCTCTAGTACCTCCCTGCTTTAGAGCAGAGATTTTAAATTTGGCAGTGGGGTCACCCTGGTGGTAAGGATCTATCTTTGGCTGTCCCCATGAAAATCTGTTCAAATTTGTCCAATGGATAAGTCTCAAAAATCTCAGTTTGCACATGTCCAGGAGACATGTTAGAGTGTGGCAGCTAAATTCTCTGGACATTTTTGTCATCTGTGAGCATGCTCAAAGTCCAGGGAAGCAAGGACTGAGCAGGACTTCCCTTGCAATTGCTCTTCCCAGCAGAGGGGGGATGCAATGACACTGGGCACAGGAACAGAGCAGGTGCTCTCAGTGCTCCTGCTGCTGTTAGTCTCAGGGCTTTCATTCAAAAATATCTTTTACTCTGCAGCATGCCTAGCGAAATGGAACTGAGATCCCTATTAGGGCCTGCTAGTGCTACTGTCATACAAATAATACTGAGCAAGGCTTAGACAACACAGTGGTTAAAACACCTGAAGTCAGTGCTTGCATTATTGCTACCACCAGTGGATCTGCATATGTGGTAGCAGTGGTGGGCATTTCACTGAGAAAAGACCAGTGGAGATGAAGATAAAACAGTTTTGTGGCTCAGGTACTGACTCAGAAGAGCTGGGTTCAATTCTCATCTTTGCCATAGGCTTCTTCTTGTCTACGCTGCTATTTTTAGCCCCACAGTGCAAGCCTGAGTCAGTTGACTTGGGTTCTGCCCCTCTCTGCCACAAGATTGTTATTGTTGAACCCAAATAAGATCTTGGACTGTCTTGTGTTTGACAGAGGCTTCTAAATTATTCCATTATCTAAATAATGTTAAATACAGCCATTGTTTCTTAAAAGATGATCAAGGCACATCCATCTCGAATGCATTTTAAAATCCTCTTCAAATTTTTGGCTTTTTAATCCTCAGCTATATAGAGTGCCCCTAAGGCGGTGTACAACACAAATGAACCCCAATTTGATTCCCTTGAACTGAGTAACAGAACTCTAGAAAACTGGATTTATTATTAATAAAGCTTAGCACTTGCATACTGCTTTACATTTTCAAAGAGTGCACACTGTCATGAAAACAAAGCTAACTTTTGTCCCATCATTTAGAAGTGTCCAATAAGTGCTGTCAATATGGAAAAACCTAAGGAGGATTCTAGTTGGTATAAATCTTGCAAGTCTCTGAATATAAGAAACCTTTATAGGGTAGGTGGTGGTTGTTCCTGAACAGTTAAAATGGAGCGTTAGTGGCTGGCCTTCTACTTATTAAAAGATAGTTGCTGTCAGCAGTTTGTTTGGCTTTTCAAAGCAGGTTTATTTCTGCTTCTTAGCTCCTTACTGATAACCCCATCAAAAGAAAGCATTGTTCTTTGGACATAAAATAAATGTTCTGTATCAGGCAAGTCAGCTATCTTAAATAAATAAATAACCACACAGTACCTGAAAGTGTGAGAATTCCAGTGCCCCGTGCTATTGCTATTAAGCTGTTCCTGAGACAGGGCTACATCCTGGCTTTCTCATTAATTGAACCCAACTACTAAAACATCCTTTACAATAAGCACTTCTTCATACCAGACATATTTCCTGGATCTATAAAACAGCTTTTAGAAAGGGTGAACTGTATTTAAGGAAGACATTAATATAGTTCCACAAAACGATGCTTGCTGACATATGGAGCACTTTTTGAATAATTCACTTTGAAATTAACACTATAATACCATTTACCTTTTAAGTTCAATTTACCAGAGCTACAAAGAATGGTTCTGTAGAGATGAGAATGATGGCAGATATCGGTCTTTCAGGTTTGCATCATTTTAATAAAAATGATTTCAAATAATGAAAAACATGTAAAAACTGAAAACCTTAGTAAAACTTATACCAGCTTGAATGCCAGTTTCTATTGCACTATCAGGGTGATAGTTCCTGAGACTAGTGTACCAAACAGAGGGTACAGATCCTAAATGCTAAAGTGATATGTATGAGAGATACTGAGTGCAATCACTAATTTTTAGAGTCGTGGCTTTTTTGGGAGGGGTTATGCTCTGTGGGGTCTGACCTATAAGGAGGGTTATGCAGAATTAGAGGGATCGAACCTCTTAGTCCCTGAAAATAAACGCATGATTTTTCTTTTCTTGGATACGGCGCAATAAGCCAGTTAGGCATAGCATATTTTTATAACACATGTGCTTCCAACGTATAATAGTTGCAGGTTTGCAGTGATGCAGTTAGTTAATTGTTTGCTCCTTGGTTCAGCTTTCTGGGGCAAATGCTGTGGTTTAAAATTGCCTTAACAGAAAAAGAAATTGGAATCCCACTGTTGAACTGTTTTTGTTTATTCACAGATTCCAAAGCAAGAAAGGGCCATTGTGATCATCTAGTCTGACCTCCTGTGTAACACAGGTCATAGAACTGCCCCAAAATAATTCCTAGAGCAGATCTTTTAGAAAAACACCCAAACTTGACTTAAAAATTGTCAGTGATGGAGAAACCCCCATGAATAATGTGTCAGTTAAAATTTTTGGTCAATTTGTCTAGCTTCAACTTCCAGCCATTAGAACGTTGTCATGAGGTCCAATGACCACTGGTTGCTCTGCAGATTAACTCTTCACAGGTCTGATGGCCTCTTCTATCATTTCCTCTCCCCATGCCCTCTCTTTTTCTCTGGGACTTGGGGTGTTCCTTCACCACGCAGCCCTCTGGTCAGGTCTCTGTAGTCTTCCTCTGCCAGGGTATCAAAATCCCTCTATACAAAATGGCAGTCTTCCTTTCATTGTCCTGACTATACCACTTCTCCAGTGGCTGGTAGGGGAACCTGGGCCTGCCCTCTACTCCAGGTTCCAGTCCAGGGACCCTGTCTCTAGTAGTGGGTTAGGGTTGTGCTCTAGAGACCGTGTGCTCCAGTGGGTTAGAGTTGTGCTCTAGAGAATGTGTGGTCTTCCCCGTACTCCTTCCTACTTCTCAGATCTACCTTCTGGCTCCCCTCTTCTCTGGGCTTACCAGCCCAAACTCCTTCTCCTGGGGAGTAACTGCAGACTATCTGGCACTATAGCCCCAAACGCACCTCCCTTCTCCCATGCAGCAATGGTAGACTATTTTCCCTGCAGCCCCTTTCTGTCTTTACAGTGATAAAAATGTTTACTAGCATAGGTCCAAGAACCAATCCCTGAAGGACCCCACTAGAAACACATGCATTCTATGATGATTCCCCATTCATAGTTACATTTTGAGACCTATCAAAAGACCAGCTTTTAATTCATTTAATGTGTGTGTGTGTCATGGTAATTTTATCTTTCTAGTTTTTTAATCAAAATATCTTGTGGTACGAAGTCAAATGCCTTTACAGAAATTTAAGTATATTACATCAACACTATGACATTTGTCAGCCAAATTTATACGTCTCTTCAAAAAAATCAAGTCTCATGGGATCTATTTTCCGTAAATCCATGTTGACATGCATTAATTATATTACCATCCTTTAATTCTTTATTAATCGAGTCCCACATCGGCTGGTCCATTATCTTGCCCGGGATCAATGTGAGACTGACAGGCCTCTAATGACCTAGGTCATTCCATTTGCCCTTTTTTAAATATTGGCACATTAGCTTTCTTCCAACCTACTGGAACTTCCCCAATGTTCCAAGACTTATTGAAAAATCAATATTAATGGCCCAGCGAGCTCCTCAGCCACCTTTTTTTAAAAATTCTTGGATGGATGCAAATTATCCAAACCTGCTGATTTAAAAATATGTATCTTCAGCAGTTGAATACTAGTGGAATGGAAAGAATATTTTCATATGATATGACTACATCGTCTGCTTTTTCTCAAATACAGAACAGAAAAATGTCACTCAAACCAAAGTCTCCCAGGATCAAGCAGCTTTTATTCCTAAACATTGTAGATAGATGTGTAAGCAGGCAGTCATCTTAGTGTGATTTGGTGGTCTGTAGCAACTTATACCCCGTCTTGTGCTTTATCTGTTAGGATATTGATCCATAAACATTCAAGATCATTTTCTCCTGAGTTATCAGTGACCCGCAAGCAGGTAATACCACTTTTGACATTGAATGACACTCCCACTCCCCTTTTGCCCATTCAGTATTTCCTAAAGTCAATGTTTATGACCTATTTAACATTCCAGTCATGGGAATCATCCCACCAGGTTTCAATAATTCCAGCTATATCAAATTTGTGCTCATAACTGATTCCTCTTGTTTCTTGCTCAGGTTCCTAGCACATGTGTATAAGCAGTTAAATAATTTCCTTCATGCCCTTTTGGTTCCTTGACTGATTTTATTCACAACATCTTTATCTTTTATTCACAACATTTTATTCACAACAGGGTTTGGAGGGGGGGGTTGTGTGTGTGTGTGTGTGCTGAGTGCTCATATCTTCCCCTTTTTTACCCCCCACCATTAGTTTAATGCTCTCCTGACTACCCTCGCTAGACTGTCCCTGAGAATATTGGTTCCACTTTTACTGAGGTGAAGGCTATCCAACCTATATAGACCCTTCTCCCCATAGAAGGTGGACCAGTATTCCACAAAACTAAAACCTTACACCACTGACCTAGCCAGTGGCTCACTTCAAGAATCTTCTGTCTAGTGCCATCTGTCTTCTTTTTGCTCATGAGACAGGAAGAATCTCAGAGAAGATCAAGTGGACATTTTTCTTCTTCAGAGTTCTCTGAAGTCATCTACTATCTGTGAGATATCACATGATGCAGTATCATTAGTGTCACCAATGGATCCTTTCCCATCAACTTCAAAAGGCTATTCAATCTTAGGGTAATATCTCAAGTCCTGGCTCTGGGAAGGCAGCACACCATCCTGTTGTCTCCCTGTCCCTTGCATAACATTCTTTTGATTCTTCTGAGTATTGAATCCCCAACAAGGATCATCTGTCTTCATTGGACAGTTGGAGAACTCTTTGTGGGCAAGCATTTTTTTTTTTGTTCACAGGTTGGGCCAACCTGCATCCACAGTTGTGTCCTGTACATCTCTCCATTCCCTTGGACCAGCTGGATCTTCAGCTATCTCTTCCAGTTTCCATGCTGGGGGCTCTGGTATCATCTGGAAACTTCTAACTGTGTGGAATTCTTTCCAGTCTTCTTCTCTCTGGTGGCCATAGCCTGCCCATCTTCATCTATCTCCAGTGGTGTAGAATGCCTGCCTCTGGTGATTACAAACAGCCAGGCCTCCTTTGTAATTCTTGGTGGCCAGCTCCTTTCTTCCTTGAACCTGGGCTACCAATGTTTCCTGAACCCAGTTTCCTGTCTAGGAACTCTTCAGCTTCTTTGATTCTCAGTAGCATCTCTACTTGCCCCTCCAATCCAAGAGTCTTCTCCACCAGTACAGCCACTAACTTTTACTTCATCCCCAGGAAGTCCCTTCTGGATTCAGGCAGGAAAGAAAACATGGCACATCCATTACAGGTCTCCACCACTGTTCCATTGCTGGCCGTCTTGAAATTGGACATGATGGTGACTCTGAAAGGGAAGCCTCTCACTTTGCCTCCAAAACTTTCCTGTTAGCTGTCTCTGTTTGTGGCTCTTGAGTTCACCTAGGAAGTGACTTTCTATACCAAATATTCATGCTTAGCTCAGTTCAGTTCCACCCACTGCCATCAGGGAGTGATTAACTACTCAGACTTCAAACAACAGGGCTGATCAAAGGTTCAAGCATCAGAACCTTGTGGCCTTTACAAAGGCACCAACAATCAGATCTGTCTCAGCTATTTACTCAGGGGCGCTTGGCCCAGCTATGCAGCCTGTACCCAGAAAACAAGCCAACAGTCAAACAAATAACCCACCTGACCTCTGATATGAATTTCTCTCCTTGATAACATTGACTATGGAACACTTAATTCTGGGGACACAGTGCTAGTCTTCTGTACATTCCACAACTTTTTTGCACCACCAACAAAAATGTTTAGGGCATGGTAATTATAAGCCCTTCTTTGATTGAGACAGTTCTGTTTTATGAGGACAGTCCAAATGGGCCATTGAGTTTTTGATAAGATAGCCATATGTTCTAGCTATGGTGATCTCTTCCTCTCACAATTTTATTTAGTGCTTCAGAGGATCTGTTCTTGTCATGTTACTGAAGTAATGAGTCCAGAGTACGCCTAGTTCACACAATAGCACACTTGGACATTTTTCAGGTGTCTCCAATTTTGATTAGCAGTGATAGTGCCAACCTCAAGCATTTAAAAATCATGTCAGGCTCCCAAAAATCGTAAGATTTTAAAAATAATAAATATTGGATTCACTTTATTTGCCTTCTGTTTTTGAGTCTTTAGGATTCATATTTTCAAGCTATGCCATCCAATCATAAGGGCTAGATGCTTCCATTTAAAAAAAAATGTAAAATGACTTTTTCTCCTAATCACATGACTCTAAGAGCTGGGACTTTAAGAAAAACATCAAATAGCATGAGACTGGTAATAAAATTGAGAGATGGCAACACTGTCTCAGTTGGAGAACATTCAAACAGTAACTCATTTTTCATTCAGCAGAAATTTAAAAAAAAACCTTTTTTATGTTCCCTTTTCAGATTTAAGGAAAGTAAACCTTGGCTGGGGTAAGAAATTATATGATTCTCTCCATTCAATGCCTTGCCTTTGGAAATCCTAACTTCAGAGGGGTTCATATAGTCTAAAACCATGTATGAGATGACAAATGGGTAATACCTTCTAGATCCATTCAAATCCATATATACTAAAGGGATCTAGTTTGATTCTCTTACTCATTTACACTGATACAAGGAAAGCATTTCAATTCTCCAAATGCTCCCTCATGTGGCTTTTTAGTTCTAATACTGAAACATTTATGTGTTCTCGGAGATTACAGCTCTGTACCGGGAAATAGACTGAGACAACATAAGAGGTCTTTCATGTGACCTTTGACTGAAAATTATGGTGACGGATCCTACATATAAAGTGTTTAACTTTTACCTGGGTAAATTAGCTGGAATGCAGTTCTGTGCTGGGAGAAGATATGGCGGATTATGGGTCATATATGCTTGTGCTGCAAAATAAAATTGGTGCTTTGCTCAGATACCCATAGGGTTACCTCAAGAGAAGCCATGGTGATGGGGGAGGTATAAAAATCTGAATAGAATAGAATTACATAACCATATCTGCCTAAAAGTCCAGAGAGTGTGGGCTTGGTGCACATAGTACCCAGGAAATCACTCTATTTGTTTAACATTCAGCATCACTTCCTTAACACTCAGGGGAAAATGAGTGTAGACAAAAGAGAGGAGGAGATGGAAGATCAGTTGCAAGGAAAACATGGCTTTTTTAATTGAGCTGAAGGAGAAGGGTGGCATTTTCTGCACTGTAGTTTGTAAGAACATCCTTGGAACTTTGACATACCTCATTCTGGTTACAGCATGGGAAGCCACTGCTGGGCAAATGTAAACAATTGGTAATGTGGGGTGTGTGGGTGAGAGAGAGAGCCTTCTCTTCTATTTGAATTGTACCTCAAGTGCCTCATCTGTTCTTGTGATAACATAAGACATTATGAAGAAAAGGAGTACTTGTGGCACCTTAGAGACTAACAAATTTATTTGAGCATAAGCTTTCATGAGCTACAGCTCACTTCAAATAAGACACTATGGTCACTCTCCTTTTTTTAGTGCTTGTTCTGTGCTAGCACCACGTACTGCTCAAGTGTTTCCTAACTTTGTTGCAGATTCTATGACTGACATCCACTGAAGTAAAGGAACTTACACACCACAATACAGCAGGTAGATCACATACACTGTCCAGACAGATTTCTGGCACATGGGTTTGTGTTTGACCCTAGCCAGCAGTAATAAGATTTTATAACTATCTCCCCTCCCAGCAGTTATCACAGAAAGAAAGAAAGAGAATTATTCACATCTACTGGAATTACTGTTATAATAATGGAACAAATCCTGAAAGGAGCTGAGCTAGTGACATCAGGTGCAGTTTCTTAGCACCATTCAGGATTTGGCCCCAAAATAATTAATAGTCCTGCTTAAATCAAAGCATCTATTTTCATGCCTCTTCTCTCTGACTCTCCAATAATTATTTGCTGCTCATACTTTAATTTTAATTCATGTTTAAATATTTACAACTAGGACTTTTAAATGACTGTTTGCTTGCTTGCTGCAGAAAGGGAACACCATCGAATTCTGCTGGTGTAACTGAATGAAACTCATTTGAAGACAGTGAAACTGCACCCATTTGCACCAGCAGAAATTTGGCACTTAGTGTTCAATATCACTTTTTGCTTTTAGATTGGCTGGGTTTTCCACCTCCAAGTTAAGCAGGACTGGTTGAAATGTTTTTGATTAAAAGACTTTTTGTTGAAAAATGGCTCTTCATCATAAACAAAACTTTTAATGACAAAAAACTTCAACAAAAACAGCTGAGGTTTTAATGAATACAAACGAAAACTTTCCCAGAAAAATGTCAACGATTTTCATCTAAACTTTTTTATAGGTAAAAATGTATTTCCTGACAAGCTCTAAAGTTCATGTTAATTTATTTATCATTGATTTATTAAGTCTGTTCATATTTGGAATCTCAAAGAAGGACAATATCATTCAACTCCATTGGAATACTTTGGATTATGGGAGTTTTGTTGGGCGGGGGAGAAAGGGGTTGAAGAGCCAAGGTAAGAAGACAATACATTTTTGCTAATACATACACCTGTCCCAGTCAAATAGGAACCACTGACATATGATGCTTTAGTGTAAAGTTAGTGACAAGGTGTCAAGAAAGCCTTGGCTCATGGTAAATAACAAAGACAACAGATCTAGTCTGAGATCTATCCATTCAATGGTGGAAAAGGTTCCATGACATCGCCACTTCTGCCATACGTGACACTTTCAAAAGTTTTTGGTATTGAAATTAGAGCTGCTTACTGATAAATAACCCAGACAAATGCCCAGCTCTAGCACTGATTATGTCAGTTAGTGGCACTTCTTATCCAGTCCTTAGCATAAGGCATCCAGGAAATGTTTGGGAAGTTCGTGATGATGTGGCAGGGATTCCGGAGAGCTGCTAAACAAAACTGGGAGAAGGGGGAGAAAGGAGACAAAGCACTCTAAAAATTAGTGAAATTCTTCTAATCAGGTTCATTTAAGCAGTTTCTAATTTGGAGTCCCCATTTGATTATGGGGATAGAAGCTCAACATCTAGCAAATTGTGTCATTAATCCCTCCTTCCTTAAGTGCCAAAAAAGAGGCGTGGGGGGAGAAAGATCACTCGGCAATCATTCCAGAGCCATGCAGAAAGGCACTATTACCACTGTGCTCTTAGTTGGAGAACATAAATTACCTTCCTATCTGACTCCCCTTAGTACAAAAGTTATTCAGCTCCAAACTCTCTCATTGGCATGACAAGCGATACAAGTATTGCCAAAGTGCAAACGACAAAAGGTGTAGGCTCGGTCAGATGTTGATGCACAGTATCAAGCAAATGCTCAGGATAGTTTATGAACCAAGAAGCTGTGACCTTCTCCAGCTTTCAGGATTTGCCTTGCCTGCCTGTCTACAGTTAACCCTGCTTAGTGAAACATATGACAGAGCCAGCCTACCAAGTCCTCCTCTCTCTCTTTCATTAGGAATCTCAACCTTTCAAAATAAACACCACCCCCTTTGTTTTTTTCATAGCCCAGGTAATATGACAGTGGTGAAATGCAAATTGAATGGATGAGTTCATGAGAACATGTATCAGATTCAAAGCAGCTTACAACTCCTGGTGAACAAAATGCAAACGAAATATTCAAATTCAAAGAGCTCTTGTAAAATGTCTAAGAAAAACCATTTTGGTTTTGCATAATTAGGTTCAGAAGGCAGTGCAGCATCCTCACAATCAGACTGTGCACAAATAATTTATTTGGTGCAATTTATGTATAGATTACTCCGAAATTATACAACATAAAATCTTGCATTTAGAGTATAGAGCACCGTTCACCCTAGGTCCTTAAAATGATTTATAAATGAATTAACATTTTCCAAAAATTAGAAGTAGGCAGTAGGGATTCTAACACTAGGAAAAAAAGATGCTCAAGCGACTACTGGTAAGAATTCAGAAACAAAGACAACAAGTACAATGAAAACATTAATAAAAACAGCTTCTACATTTCTCCATGCCCATAATAGTACTTAGTCCTTTGGTAGTTGTGGTGAGTGTATCTAGTTTGGATTACAGGTGCCCACCCTAAGATTCAAATGCTGCCAAATTTAACACTATTCACTGACCTATAGTGTTTTGCTAGCAATCCTGCTTACTTTCCCACAGTGAATAGTGGTATGATTTTTTTAAATCATCCTTTTAAGTGCTAGCATTGATTACTAGATGTAGAAGCAAATCCAAAGGTTGCGTTTTTCAGAAAGGCTTAAGCTTGAATGCTCATTTATGCTAAGGTTTGTTTGCACTTCTCTGGAAGGCACAACTCCTGTTAAATCAATGGATAGAGTATAAGGGATCATACTCCTACTTGGGTAGAGAATATGGGATCAAACTACAAGTATTAAAACAATGAATTGCACAATTTCAAAAGGGTACATTATTCCCAACTAGCACTTAGTGGCTGTCTGGAAGTCCTGGTTTACATAATCAAAAACATTTCTTTTCACCTCCCCCCAACTTCCAATCATAAGAAGATTTATATATCTAATAGTTGAGGAGATACAGTACAATCTTGAGGTGTTTAATGAGGAATGTGCATATGCGGAATGGATACAGAATCAGCCCTCACTTTTTTAGAGAATATTCTCCACTGGTCTACAAAGAAATGTTATCTTACTAAAACCCAAACTATATTTCATCACCTTTATAATACTTGTCTGCTTAAGGTGTTCCTCACTTTAAAGCATTATGCAGACATCTGCCATGGGTAATTGTAGCAGCAAACAGTTTGGAGTGACCAAATCTATAATATGATACTTGCAGTGAAATGGCCAACTGCTATGCCTGCTTATTCTCAAATTACAGAGCACACAACCAAGGTACTCCATGCTAAGAAAAATGGCAGATAAATAAAAAAGGTTTTAGAAACAATAAAAGTGGAGTTAATTGTCAAGATACTCAGCTGATATAAACTGGGGTCACTCCATTGAAGTCAATGGAACAAAGACAATTTACTCAGCTGACATTCTAGCCCAATATATTTTTAATGGGGAGGAAGTGTGAATGGGCATAGACTGGTTATTTGTTTGTAATTTCATCTGAAAGGATAAGTGAGACATAGGGTGTCTAAGTGACTTTCCTAAGCCCTTGTACGTCAGCAGCAGAGCCAGCTGTAGAAAACAAGGGATCTTAACTCACGGCTCCTTGTAACTATTAGATATTCTCTCTCTCTCTCTGTGTTTGTTTTATTGACGTGGAAAAAAATTCTGGCGCTAAGTATTCATTATAGTAATTCTGTGTGCAGTGTAATGTGCAGAAATACATTATTCTGAAGTCTAACTTGTTTGAATACCATATTCAATGTTGGTTTTGTCGGTGCTTTATTTTCAGTTTCAAAATATAAACTCCCCAAATTATTTTCATTACAGTTTCTAGCATTTCTAAGGTGTCTTTAGAATTCTCTCTTTTGCTTTTTGTCCGTCTCATCTGAGCTCACTCTGTGATCTGAATGGTGTTGCCTGTTACTTCACTACTTGTAGCTGCTAAAGTGCCCACATCAGAAACTGATGAGTTCCAACAATGACCACTCCTCTTCAGTTCATTGTTATGCCACACTTGGGCCATTACTTTCTTCTAAAGTGCTATTTTTATTCATGTGCCTCTGTTGAAAAAAGAGTCATTTCTAATTTTAGATGCCACTTTGCAAATTAGAGAGATGTGTTCTGCATATGGCATGCTGGGGAGTAAGTACCAACAAAGTTCATGCCATGAGCTTTACAATGCATCAAGCCAGTCATCAGGGCTTTGGGTCCAGATTCTTGTCTGTCCCAGCAATGTAAATCTGAAGCCAATGAGAGCTGCTCTGCACCTCTCAGCTTTTGACTCTACATTGAAGTGTGGGAAAGAAAAAAGTTAAACAGAAGAGAAACCAAGACCCCAAAATAGGTGTAAGATAACAGTCTGGGTGGAATGGTAGTTTAAAGATTAAGCCACAGAACTAGAAGGCAGGAGACCTCAATTTTGCATCCAGCTGTGACCTTGAGAAAGTTACTTAACTTAAAAACTGAGGTACTCTGCCCCACTATTGGGGCGGGGGGCAGGGAGGGAGGAGTGGAAAAGAGAGTAATAACTATATCTCAGAGGTGTTGTGAACTAACAGTTAATGTTTCTTAAGTGTGTAGAGGTCCTTAGAAGGAATGTGCTATGGAAGAGCAAAGTGGTGTTCTTACTTGTATGAAAACATAAAATGGGATGAAGTGAAGAAGTAAAAAGATACCAGAATTCCATCAGCGGTTGCCAGAACAAAGGGTCAGTAACTGTAGATAGTTGAAGAGTGGATTTGAACAGAGAAGGGAGATTAACGTGCAGTTTGAAAAGGAAATGGAGAGGACATTAATGAAGTAAAGTGATGTACAATTGTTATGAATGCCCCTTTTAGGGGGAGGATGAACCAATTTTGCAAAATTTCATTTGAAGCATGGAGCTACAAGGAAATCCTGGAGACTAAAATACTCTCTGATAGTGATAACTTCTGGTCATTACCAACCTGGGGTTTGGAATGATGACCTGGAGATGAAAGGGAGTGTATTCCATTACTAATCCCTGGGGCCTACCAGTCCCATGTAATGCCTGCATTTCCTATTTATAATAGTTTGTCTGCATAGCCAGTCTGGGAAGCATTTTTCCCTTAATTTCCTTAAAAATTGCTGCTACAGGTCATAATAGTTGAAAGGAGACATTGCAAATCAAATCCTCCCAAGAGTCAATTCCTGACACACTTTAGCCACCAACAGCAAAAGAAAGAGGGAGCAAGAGACAGGTTAAGGCAAATGAGAGGAAGAAGAGGTTATGGGAAGGAAGAAAGGGGGGGGTGGAGAATATTGTCAAATTGGAAAAGTTAATAACTTGCAAGAGAGAATTCATTTTCTTAAATTGATGCAATTACAAATTGACTAAATTTGATTTTCCACTACAAGTTATATGTGTATAGTGTGTATATAGGAAGATATTTATTATTTATTTGTATAATCTAGGTACCCCAGGCCTGGACCAGGACCCATTGTGCTAGTTGCCATACAATCACAAAACAAAAAAAGTCACTGCTCCAAAGACCTTAGTCTAAATAAAAAAAGTAAGTATGTATGTATGTGTGTATAATGTACAATATATAAACTTTACTGTTGACATGCTAATTGGGAGTGACAAGGCTTTTTACTGCCTCAGAGTTCCCATACATAAGATACCAAAGTGATATGTTGAAGGCTATTTCTGGTTTTCACTGAAAATAATCTTTTGATTGTTCACAATACTAAGTACAAAGATTAGTGTTGTTCTATTCCATCATCTTTCTGTTTAAAAAAATAATGTCTAAAGAATGCTGAATGCTGAGTGCATGTAGCTCTGTGCACGGGAAGCAACATTTCAAAGCTTTCTACAACATGAATCTAGCATTTCCTGTTGTTCCATTTTATTTTGCACTTTATAGCTCCCTGTTGATTGGGAAAGCAAATCAAAGTGATCTTTCATGCATCTATCTTTATCAATCTCTTTGTTTAGGATTTTTGCATTTTAAATAGGATATAATGGAAACATATTGGGATTTTAGGATGGATCTGATTTTGAAGCTCTGATTTGCTGAGAAATTTCAGCCAGCAAAATTATGCATACATGAAATTCCCAGTGTTGATTAAAAATCCAAGAAATTAGTTGATATCAATTGCTTTAGCATCATCATGGTGTAATCTTAAAAAACAAACGAACAAAAACTCCTAAATCTTTCATAAATCTAACAGACAGCAGCAAATATAACACACATTCCGAACATCACATTAAATAAAACAAAGTGTAATCAGAATATGAGGGAGCTTTTATTATTATTTTTCATTAACTAATATATTAAGGTACTGTACTTTCTGACTCATTCAAGAAAACCATTAGTAAGATTAAAAGAAAACAAATAGGCAGTGAACCAAGCAAGAAAGCAAATCTACATTTATTTTAGATGAACATATGTACGCTACAATTTTTTCAGATAAGAATTTGCATTGTTAACATCATTAACTAACTTGTCTATGGACACAGAGAGACCGAATCCCCAGGAGGCCTTCCTGACTTGTAAGACAAAGGCCGTCCCTTTGGGAATATAAGGTACAGAGAGCAACTCCATCAGGAAACCAAGCAATTTAATCTCTGTGATGGGTCCTGACCAGGCTGACCAGTAAAGAGCTGGAAAGGAGACTGTGGGTAAAAGAGACCATCTTGAACAAAGACTCTGTCTTACCAGATTGTTTTAGACTTTTAGAAGCATGTTTTCACTTTTATTTGCTTGTTGCCATCTCTACCTTTATCTTTTTTAGTTGGTATCTCTAAATCCCTGCTCTTTTGTTCATAAACTTGTTTTACTTTTAGGATAAACCTATTCAGTGCTGTGTTTGAAGAGAAAGGAAAAGGAGTACTTGTGGCACCTTAGAGACTAACCAATTTATTTGAGCATAAGCTTTCGTGAGCTACAGCTCACTTCATCGGATGCATAAAGTGGAAAGTACAGTGAGGAGATTTTATATATACACACAGACCATGAAAAAATATACATTGTAAGGAGAGTGATCACTTAAGATGAGCTATTACCAGCAGGAGAGTGGGGTGGGGGGATTATCACTTCAAAAGGTTTTCTCTCACCCCACCCCACTCTCCTGCTGGTAATAGCTCATCTTAAGTGATCACTCTCCTTACAATGTATATTTTTTCATGGTCTGTGTGTATATATAAAATCTCCTCACTGTACTGTCCACTTTATGCATCCGATGAAGTGAGCTGTAGCTCACGAAAGCTTATGCTCAAATAAATTGGTTAGTCTCTAAGGTGCCACAAGTACTCCTTTTTTTTTTTTGCGAATACAGACTAACACGGCTGCTACTCTGAAACCTGAAGAGAAAGGGGTATTTATCCCAGTTAAATTAATAAGCTGTGATGTACTGACTCTTTAACAGAGCAGCAAACTTAATATATTCTGTGAATGTACAAAGGTAGGGGCGGTGCATTGCAGAGAAACATCTCCAAATAGCTCAGGGGCTGGAGATTACTGATTGTTACCTGTTAGAGGAGGTTTGGGCCAGGAGAGCCTTGAGGAGTTCGCTGGTCAGGAAGACAAATGGGTGTGGCAGGAAGTTGACACACAGTCTAATTTCCAGCAAAACTCACTCGTGCTGAGGCAGAGAGGTAACACAGTGGCTCACAGCTCTGGATATTCCCAGCATAGTGTTTTGGATCTTATTAGAAATAACCTAAAAATTGAGAGGATCGTTTTGGTATGATACACTAATTTCATTTGGTGAATCAGTCATAAATTACAGATAACAAATGCATTAGATCACATTGAAATAATTAAGGTGTTTTTCTATATCATTCTACCTTCGTAACACACTACTTGCTAACTCCTGAGATTAAGTTTAGGCGAATGGAACATGTGATAAATTCATCTAGTTCCTGCTCCAACTTCAGCAGGGAATGAAGTAATTTGATTTAGTAATCACCATCTTGGTAACATGCAACATTTTAGAAAGTTCTGAATTGGCCTATAGGTTTGAACCTCTGAAATACAATTTTAAACATTCTCTGTACATTGCTACTATTTAAGGGGAAGTTGAATATTTAGGGTCTGCTTCCATTAAAGTTAATAGGACCTTTGCCATTGTCTTCAATGAGAACATGATCAGCAGCCTTTACTTGTACCTTCCAAGAAACAAACTTATCCTACCAGGATTGGAATCTGATTTTTCAATGTATCTCATGGTAATTAATTTCTCCAGCAACAGTTTTCCATAAGGAAGGGTATCTAAAATGTCATTCTCATGTGTATACTAAAATGCAGCAAGTTTGTGGCATATACCTAAACTTGATCAAAAAGGCACTAATTGGATAAGCAAAGCTGCACAAACTGAAGATCTGGTCTTGTTTCTTTTATATAAAACTGAACAGGGACCAGATCTTACAGTCTTGCTACAAAGGGAATTTTGCCTAGGTAAGGATTGCAAGACCAGCCCATAAAGGTATTGGTTAGCGAGGAAATTTCAGTAAAAGCAAGTAATACCTGCTTTGTCTTCATTTTGACAGGTCTTTTTTGTGCCATTAACACCCTGTAGTATGGCTGTTATCATCCATCAGCACCATGATCAATTAGGAAATCCCTGGAAAAAACATGAGAGGAAAAGCAAAAATAGTGTAGTAGGAATGTTTTCCTAGCAAAGATGCGTGCTGCTGAACACCACAATGTGTTTCAGTTTTTACAAAAAGATATTTCTTGAGAGTTTGCATCTGTAGAGTGAGTAAAGTGTTTCACAGCTATTTTTATAACAGCAGTTCTTATACATTCCTTTTCAGTTTAATAATACACTTATAACACTTTACATTTTCAAAGTGCTGTGCAAACATTGCAGGTGAGATTGAAAGGGGGGGAAATTGGGTTTGTGCCTTTTTTCCCACTGATTAATGATCTAGGAAGAAGGCCTGAACCTTTTCAGAAAGAAGAGTTATTTCTCAGGTTGAGTTTTACATTAGACATTCAGGCTGTCTAACCAGTTTTTCCTAGAAGACTCTATGGCTCACTGGAGACCTAGTAAGTTTACGTCATCGCAGGTCCCATGGAAACAAAACCTGATTGATTAAGAAGGATTTTTAGTTAGGCTGTTTAAAACTCTGTGTTTATGCTAAAACTGTTTAATTCCAATATTGGAGTATCTGGAACAAAAGTTCTCTTGTTAAAGATTTGAACCCCCTTATTACTGCAGTTAAAGACAGAGAGAACTCCAAGTGCACACCTCTGGGTCTTGCAAGGAAAGCTTCTAGAAATCAAGGAAGATCCGATTTATTAGCTTAATATTTTTTACGTTAAAAAAAATCCAACTGCCTCTTTCCCACCACAAAACATAACAACAGCAACAACAAAGTTCAGACTTTTTTATACTTAACGGGGAAGACAAAAGAAAGGTATACACCCAATTCTCTCTCCCCAACATCAGGGCAAAAAGGAGCTGAGTTAATAATAGCATGGGCATCCAGCCATAATTAAATAACATGGAAAATGCTCCTAATTCAAATGTGAGTTTATAGACCAACACAAATTAGGGCCAGAGCCCTATCCCTTTAAGATAAATGGGATTTTGCAATTGACTTTAAAGAGAGTGATAGCACTTCAGATTAGCCTTCCATAATGTCATCCCCACCTCTCTCTCTCTCTCAATTCTTCTTCAATTTACTTTTTGTTCTCGCCATATTTGTTTTTCATGTCTCATATTTTTGATCACACTACATAAAGCTATCAGATACACCTACCTGCAGCATTTACTTAGAACTGTTTTTTTTTTTCTTTCCACTATAGGACAATGACATTTGAAAGGCATATCCTGGCTCTGGCTCCATAGTTGAGGTGGCAGCTAGGGCCCCCTTTTTGAGCCTTATTTTCAATCACCCTCCAATTTTGTTTCAACCATCCTTTTGAACTGCATACACTCATATTTACTCTCGGTCCAGAGATCTATTTCCCACACTTTTGATGTGGATTTGTCTTTGAGTTCCAAACACTTCAGAAACCCCTTGTTCCATTGTGAATGTCCTTGTTTGTTTATTTTTTTCTCTCCTTTCATTTGGTATTGTCTATGTTACCCTGATGCCAACATTAACTATCTCTCATTTCCTTCCTTTGAATAAAATACCGAGCTAATCAAGTTCTAGTTTGTTGTTCAAATATTTGTTTTAAGCTTATGCTTTACAAATATAATGCACTCACTCTATACGCTTCTCTACTGCCTTCTTTATCCTCTCAATAATTCTTTTTCAGGTTGTTTAAATGGGTGGTTGAGTATTTGTACTTTTGAACTAAACTGTACAGTATAGTGAATACATTACTGCATGAAAATTACTTTTGATATATGCCCAGAGTTTATGAAAAAGACACAGGATTATTTGCAGTCCTTGAACTACATGAGTCATACCCTGCAGTCTATACTGAAGGCCCCTTCTTGATCCCATTGACCGATATATATGCCTGATTCTAATCTTACCTGGCGTGTAAATTGGGAATAATTCCACTGAAGTTAGTAGAGTTACACCAGTGTAAAACCAGTATAAAGGAGATCAGAATCATGCTGCATCTCTGCCTGACAGAGCTGAGCAACATTTTTCATTTAAAAAATTATTTCATTGAAAAATGTCCCCTCTTTTTTGAAAATGAAACTTTTTGTGAAAAATTATCATTATCAAAATTTTCCATTTCCCCTCTACTCCCCCCAAATCTGGCACGACATTTATTTCCAGTATTTTCATACATTTTTTTTAATCAAAACCATTTTCAAAATCATTATTGGAATTTTTCATTTACCGAGCAGCCAGTGTTCAGCAGGTGTTTGTAGGTGCAGTTTAGGCCACTTCAGTCTCTAACACATGAGAAAACTTTTGTACATCAGTGTTGTAGATATGCCTATATTCTGTAACACAAGCCTTGTGGTCATTTACCAGTGCATGTGTCATAGGATCCAGCTACCAACAGATAGGTTTATTCACTATTAGAGTTATGCATGTGATTTTCTCTTTTCTTTTCTACCTGTGGCCAAATCAACTTCAGTTTTATTTAAGATCACTGGAGTTGGTTGCATGGCCTCTTATGCTGCAAACATCTGCTGTTTGGCAATTTGGAGAGAAGGAAACTGACCTTGAAGAGGCAGAAGTGGAAGCAAGGTAACAGCTTTGACCTGGAGCTGCAGTTGTACTCCCCAAATGGTACTTCAAGGAAAGCGACTGTGAGCACATGGAGGGCTGAATACCTTGAGGGGCGCCAGGCTGGTTTACTAAAGGATGCAGGGAATAGAACTCCATGTAGTTTACTTCAGGTCAGTTGATCCACATCCCAGCCAAGAGTATCAGAGAGGTGTGAACAGTGTGAACAGGACTACAAAAAACAGATGTCAGATCTTATAGTGGAATAGCTAAAGGTTCTTCAGTTGGCAATTGGGGTTCAAGGTGGGGAAGTGAATTGTAGTGTGTGTGTGTGTGTATATATATATATATATATATATATAGTGACAGGATCGGGCCAGATGGCTACAGGAGAGTGGTAGAAGACAAATGGCTACAGGAGAGTGGTAGAAGACAAATATAGTAGCATATATATATATATATATAGTAGCAGGTTAAGCAGGTCCCTTTTCCCTGGGTAAGGTAACAGGGGCAGTTCCAGAACAATCAGGAACTTGCTGGAACCAATTAAGGCAGACAGGCTAATTAGGACACCTGGAGCTAATTAAGAAGCTGCTAGATCAATTAAGGTAGGCAGGCTAATCAGGACACCTGATTTAGAAAGGACCTCACTTCAGTCAGTGAGGGGTGCGCAAGGAGCTGCGAGGGAGACGGTGTGCTGCTGGAGGACTGAGGAGTACAAATGCTATCTGGCATCAGGAGGACGGTCCTGTGGTGAGAATAAAGAAGGTGTTGGGAGGAGGCCATGGGGAAGTAGCCCAGGGAGTTGTAGCTGACACGCAGCTGTTACAGGAGCCACTGTAGACAGCTACAATCCACAGGACCCTGGGCTAGAACCTGGAGTAGAGGCAGGCCCAGGTTCCCTCCATCCCCCCCCAACTCCCTACTTGATACCGGAGGAGTTGACCTGGTCTGTGGGTTCCACCAGAGGGGAAGGTCTCTGGCCTATTCCCCGATCCACTAGGTGGATCAGCAGAGACTGCAGGGATTGTTCTTCTTCCTTTGCTGGCCAGTGATGAGGCTAACTGAGTTAACGGCAGATTTGAGCCACGAAAGGGGCCAAACTGAGGGTTGCCGTGAACCTCTGAGGCAAGCAAATCTGCCAATAAGTGCAGGGCCCACCAAGGCAGAGGAGGAACTTTGTTACCATATGTGTGTGTGTGTGTGTGTGTGTGTGTGTGTGTGTGTATATATATATATATATATATATATATATATATTATTGCCAATTCTGCATATATATATATATATATATATATAATCAGAACTAGTCTTTTTGCTCAAGATGGATTTGTGTAACTTGGTGATCCTTAGCTTGTGTGAATATTCCTCCTATACTTTGTTCTCACTGCAGTGTCATGGTAGTTAAGGGTCCGTTAGCTTTTAAATATTTTTTAAGAGATGAACCCAAATCATAAGCCTTTGAACTTTGGAGCTGGAACTTTGTGGCTCAGGCCCATTCTAATTGTATTCTGTTTTATAGGATTTTAGCTCACTCTACATTTCTGTAGTCAGCTGTTGTTTCTATGTGACTCCTTCTGCTTAGCACTACCAACCACTCCTGGCTCTGAAACTGCCAATTCTGAAATGGCAGCAGAGACAATAGGAACTGGCAGTATAACCCTGGTGAGTGTCAATCCGCCCTGTCAATCCACAGAGGAGATGAGTTGTTACAACTCTTCACTTCAGTGGCTTAGCTCTTTAGCTCTAACTGTAGCAGCTCATGCTTTTAGCTCTGGAGGTCCACGTGCCGATTCCCGATGTGTAGGACAAGATGGTGTCTGTGACAGACGCCATCAGCCCCGATCTCTGCTCCATATTTCTATTTCGCCTCCTAGCCTTCATTCATATTAATCATTTATCTACCCATATTTGCCACTCCAACAAACACTAACTATTCTAACTTCTCTAGCCTTTCTTTTAAACTGTTAATATTGTTGGCCAGACTCTAGTGCTCAAACTGGAAACAAAAAAAAATCTCCAACTTTTTCTGTCCTCTTTCCCTTCCCCTTCCTTTCTGCACTGCGTACCAATGAGAAGGGGGGTACTACAAACATGTTACCTCCAGTGCGCACACACACAAGGTATGTGCTGCTTATGAGCCTAATAGCCATGCTTCATGTACATGATTGCCATGAGATTGAGGCAGGCGGGAGGGTCAAATTTGGGAAATTTCATCACCAAATTTCTCCTCGAGTTGCTGGGGTTCAGGAATGTCCTGAAATTGTTTTTCTTTGTATAGCAAAAGTCCAAAGCAGCTGAGGCAGCATGTACTCTAGTTGCTTCTGAAATCTGCGTGTCTTACTGGCTGTTGCAAAGCTGAGACAGCTGTCACAAATGTCCATTATGCCATTTTCTGTTTGAGTATGTGTTGTTGAGTTATGAAGCCTCTTCCCTCGTTCCATCCGATATATGCACCTTTATATGAGGATCTGATTGTAAAACTAGAATTCACAGGAAACAATGAGATCAGACTCCCATGTATTTTTAAAAGATTTTTAAAAGAATCACTCCTGGGCTGAAGACAGGGAAATCAAAAGATTATCCCACCTGACTTTAAAAAAAAAAAGAGGCCTTACAGAATAGTCAGGAATTCATTTGCTCTCACCCCCCAAATTAGCATAGGCTTTTTGAAGTCAATGATTGGCAGCAGTTTCAAGGCTATTTGGAAAAAGAAAAGGAGTACTTGTGGCACCTTAGAGACTAACAAATTTATTTGAGCATAAACTTTCGTGAGCTACAGCTCACTTCATCAGATGCATGAAGTGAGCTGTAGCTCATGAAAGCTTATGCTCAAATAAATTTGCTAGTCTCTAAGGTGCCACAAGTACTCCTTTTCTTTTTGCGAATACCGACTAACACGGCTGCTACTCTGAAGGCTATTTGGGCTATTTTGCCCCCCAAGCTATTATTTTCCTTGACTCCTTTGACTCTGCTTTCACTGTGAAGGCTTCAATCTCAGTTATATATTCGTGATTAATGTCTTATATAAATTCCTTACATAATCCACGAGCAAAGCTCATGTAAGGATTTCTTAGGTAAAGAGGGGTTATTTTAAATGGCACTTAAACCCATCTCCTTTCTTTTAAGGATCAGCTATGGGGCATGGGATACCAATGAATTAGTCATAAAAATGTCTATTGTCTCTCTTTTCTTTAATGTAAAGAATGTTCCCTCCACACTGCTCTAAAAGAAACTCTCCTTTAGAAAAAACCCTATGTTCTGAGATACTCAGAGGTACCTGTTTCTTCTGCCCACCGCCAACCATTGGCCATCATCCAAGAGCCAGGGCAGGTGTGTGAAAATCAAAAGCATTCAAATATGCTGTAAGTGCTGTGCAGGGTTTGGCTGTCTGCATTCAATGGGCCTGATTCTTCTGTCAACTGCACTAGTGAAGTCAGCTAGTGTAACAAGGCAGCAGATTTTGGCCAGGTGTGAATTTCAAATCCAAACGCACGGATTCTCCTTCATTTTGACCCCACTCAGGAGCTGCAGTGGCTTCGTGCTAACAAAATCCTTTTCACTCTGTCCAGTGTCACAGGAGGAGCCTCTGTGGACAGGTAGTGCGTATAAGATATTTGGCATCGTGATTTATCGTGGGAGAAAAGCCTCAGCACAGTCGCCTACTCATTCTGATGCTCTAAAAACTGCCAGTTCTGATGCCCAAAAAGCTGCTGCCCCCACACCCTCTGCTTCTGATGTGACTTCACACACACACACACACACACACACACACACACACACAGACACACACACTGCTGGAGGGACAAACAACCCACTCTGGGAAGTCATGTGCCAAGATGAAGAATATCACTCCTAGAGCATGTCAACAGGAAATAGTGATGCAGGAGCAAGGAGGAGGAGAAAGATGTGATGATGGAATTAGAGTAGGATTCAGAAGACTTGGGTTTCATTCCTGGATCCACTACAGACCTCTCGTGTGATCTGAGCAAGTTGCCAACTTTCTCTGTGTGCAAAGTGAGGATAACAATACTACTTCCTTTGCCTGTTTAGAATGTCAGCTTTTGGGGGCTCTTACTATATGTTTGTATGGTGCCTGGCATAATGGGGCCATGATCTCAGCAGGCCCCTTTAGGCATGACCATAATATAAATAATAATAACGGCACTGTCATAAATATAAAGGGAAGGGTAAACACCTTTAAATCCCTCCTGGCCAGAGGAAAAACCCTTTCACCTGTAAAGGGTTAAGAAGCTAAGATAACCTCACTGGCACCTGACCAAAATGACCAATGAGGAGACGAGATACTTTTAAAGCTGGTGGGGGGTGGGAGGAAACAAAGGTTCTCTCTGTCTGTGTGATGCTTTTGCCAGGACCAGAGCAGGAATGCAGGTCAGAACTCCTGTAAAAAGTCAGTAAGCAATCTAGTTAGATGTGCGTTAGATCCTGTTTTATTTAAATGGCTGATAAAATAAGTTGTGCTGAATGGGATGTATATTCCTGTTTTTGTGTCTTTTTATAACTTAAGGTTTTGCCTAGAGGGATTCTCAATGTGTTGAATCTGATTACCCTGTAAGGTATTTACTATCCTGATTTCACAGAGGTGATTCTTTTACTTTTTCTTTAATTAAAATTCTTCTTTTAAGAACCTGATTGCTTTTCATTGTTCTTAAGATCCAAGGGTTTGGGTCTGGGTTCACCTATACAAATTGGTGAGGATTTTTATCAAGCCTTCCCCAGGAAAGGGGGTGTAGTGCTAGGGGGGATATTTTTTGGGGGGAGACGTTTTCAGGTGGGCACTTCCCCTGCTCTTTGTGTAACACTTTGATGGTGGCAGCGTTTAACCTAAGCTGGTAAGAATAAGCTTAGGGGGTCTTTCATGCAGGTCGCCACATCTGAACCCTAGAGTTCAGAGTGGGGAAGGAACCTTGACAGGCACTAAACACATTTCTACAGCAATGGGTTCTTGAAAGAAACTCATCTAAATATGATAAACGACAAGCATGGAAGAGTTCCTGGGAAGACTTAGGCAAGGAAAGAGGTTAATCTGCCTTAATGGTGGCTACATTAGATCTGCTATTGTGCTCTGTGTTTCCTGGGTGCACCGAGGGAGGATACACTCTGTGCTAGGAAGATGGTCTGCCTAGTGTTTCTGCCAATGCTCCACAGCCCCATAAGAGTGTGGACAGCTGGCTTGGAAGTATAGCTAAGCTCCAAGCCCCTCCTGTATGTGTGAGGCTGTCAGTACAGTGAGGAACACAACATGCT
Source organism: Natator depressus (assembly GCF_965152275.1). Classification (NCBI taxonomy): domain Eukaryota; kingdom Metazoa; phylum Chordata; order Testudines; family Cheloniidae; genus Natator; species Natator depressus. The sequence continues at coordinate 43,846,030 of NC_134239.1, forward strand.
CCATTTTAAAGGGGTTGTAAGGAGTAATCTCTCTTCCACCGACCCTCAGCCATCCACATGTTTATAGTATTTCATTGGATTTATCTGACTCATATCCTAGTCATCACCTTCCCTCTTTGACTTAACCGACTTCTCCTTGTGTGCCCACATGCCAGGGAAAAGAAAGATTTTCAAAGATGTCCAAGATCTGAGAATAACTATTTTGTGTGAGGAAAATGGAACCCAGCAACTTTGGTCTTGGGCAGCCTTTGTGTTTTGTAATCTTTCCTCACCAATCGTTCTCCCCCAAGTCAGTGCACAACACCCCTACAATGGGTGGTGCTTAACTAAGAACATGAGAATGGCACTACTGGGTCAGACCAAAGGTCCAGCTAGCCCAGTATTCTGTCTTCCAACAGTGGCCAGTGGCTGGTGCCCCAGAGGGAATGAACAGAACAGGTAATCATCAAGTGATCCATCCCCATCTCTCATTCCCAGCTTCTGGCAAACAGAGGCTGGGGACACCATCCCTGCCCATCCTGGCTAAATAGCCATTGATGGACCTGTCCTCCATGAATTTATCTAGTTCTGTTTTGAACCCTGTTATGGTCTTGGCCTTCACGACATCCTCTGGCAAGGAGTTCCCCAGGTTGACTGTGTGTTGTGTGAAGAAATACTTATTTTTATTTGTTTTAAACCTGCTGCCTATTAATTTCATTTGGTGACCCTTAGTTCTTGTGTTCAGAGAAGTAGTAAACAACACTTCCTTATCTACTTTCTCTACTCCAGTCATGATTTTATAGACCTCAATCATATCTCCCCATAGCCTTCTCTTTTCCAAGCTGAAAAGTCCCTGTCTTATTAATCTCTCCTCATATAGAAATCATTCCATATCCCTAATCATTTTTGTTGCCCTTTTCTGAACCTTTTCCAATTCCAAAATACCTTTTTTGAGATGGGGCAGCCACATCTGCACACACTGTGGGCGTACCATAGATTTATATAGAGGCAACATGATATTTTCTGTCCTATTATCTATCCCTTTCTTAATTATTCCCAACATTATGTTCACTTTTTTTGGCTGCTGCTGCACATTGAGTGGATATTTTCAGAGAACTATCCACAATGACTCCAAGATCTCTTTCTTGAGTGGTAACAGCTAATTTACACCCCATCAGTTTATATGTATAGTTGGGATTATGCTTTCCAATGTGCATTACTTTGCATTTATCAGCATTAAATTTCATCTGCCATTTTGTTGCCCAGTCACCCAGTTTTGAGAGATCCTTTTGGAGCTCTTCGCAGTCCGCCTGGGTCTTAAATATCTTTAATAATTTTGTATCATCTGCAAATTTTGCCACCTCACTGTTTTACCTCTTTTTCCAGATGGCACAATCAAGCCCCAAGTGAATTGATAACCCCTGATGGCAGGCACTGAAGAAGTGCCACATAAAGGAAGCTGGTTTGAGAATTATCTGTAGTAGCTGCATTATTTCCTTGACCTTCAGTTAATACCCTGCCCAATGTCCCAGTTCTCTTTAACTGCCCAACCCTTCAAAGATGAGGTTGATTTTGCATGAATCCTCAAAGGTTCCTCCAAAACCTGTTTCTTACAGCACTGAAGACTGGGAGGAGGGAATTAAAATGAACATATATTTCTTTGGCGCATTTGACATTAATCATTTATTTTTCTCAATAAAAACTGCTGTATAGTGACATTTATGGCATCAGCATTATGTGTCTGATATACTATGGAGTAGCACTTTTTCCAGAAAAGACTTCTGTGTCTGGAAAGCATTTCCTCCCCTTAAACTTTGAATAGACAGTGTTTGTTTGACATTTCAGGCATGCACATTGAATCCTTTATGTTGTCGTTGACAGGGGAAATTTTAGAGCCACCAATGACTTCTAAATTTCCAACAGGTCAGGTCTCGTATGCTTTTCTATTCAATGTAGAGATGGACAAAGCCCAGGTGTGGTTTTAGTTTTTCAAAGCCAAAAAAGCTGGTTTGTATTGGAAACCGTAATTGTTCCGAATCATTGACCTTGGGGGTTCAAATAAAAAGTTGTGTCTTTGGCCCATCTCTGCTTCTAATAGAAATGAGAGGAAACAGAAAAGGTTTTGGCTTCACAACACCGTACCCATTGGGTTTTATTGCACGAAGTTGATACAAAAAGTTATTTAGATGTAACTCGCATTCATCAGAGCGTTCCTTTCCCTAATGTGAGTCTACCGATAAATGGGGATCCATCTCTAAAAGAGCTTTATTTTTCCTATTTCAAGATAGACTGTAGGAAAAGTCAATCATTTTCAGGGACTAATGTTGGAATTTTCAGAGCTTATCTACACTGGGCCACTTAGGGAAATTAATCTGAATTAACTAAAGGTGTGAATTCAACATGGATTAGTTAAACTATTAAACCCCTATGTGGACACTCTCATTCAGAATTAAAGTGGCCTTAATTTGGTTAGACTTTAAGGCCACTTTAATTCTAAACAAAAGTGACCACACAGAGTTTTAATGCAGTTTAACTAATCCACTTTCAAATTCACACCTTTAGTTAATTCAGATTAACTTTCCTGATTGTCCCCTTAGAGAAGAAGCCCTCAGAAGCTTGCATAGGCATAAATGGCCTGAAGCTTGGCATAGGTTAGGAGGCTACTGTGATTTTTGGAACAGCTTGTTAGTAGCATCCATGTCTTGAGTGTTGTGGGGGCTGTGATTAGTGGAGGTAGAACAGCACAAAGCTGCTCATCAGAGGCATTTGTATGTCAGATTTTGAAAATCCTATATATATATTTAAGCACTCTATCACCTGCTCAACCCCTTGGTGAGTTGACTGGCCGGGACACAGTAACACTGTTAAGGTATGAGCAATAATGATAGTGCTGTAGTCACCTGAGTGACAGCCAATATCTGAGCTATCTGGTTGTTAGAGAAAGGTCTTCAGGGAATTAACGTGACCTCATGCACCAGTCGAGAGACAGTTGTGTCTTTCAGTGGATTTCTGACAAAGCAGCTGTGTGAAATTCAGTAGAGAGCACACTGACTATTACTGTGCTATCAGTAAAGCACACTTGCTGTGGGGGGGGGGGTGAGAGGACAGAGAAATATGTAAGCACTGGGTATGAGAAGGTAAGTGCCTGTTTGGATCTTTTGGGGTAAATCCGAACCTCTGTACACTTTGTGACAATACGCCAGCATGTTAGCTTTGCTGCCTAATTAATACAGTTGGTCAAAAAATGTCGAGGATATTTTTTATTTTTTGTCAAAAGTGTTCACATTGGGGGGGAAAAAACCATTTCCCAACCAGGCTGACTAATTACGAGGACCATTATCCCCGTAAAATATTAGGGCCTCAGTGTGGATGATTTCCTGGTACCCAGCATGAGAGTCATGTTTCTTCCTTTCCCTCACCCATTGCACATATAGACATGCTACTCTTTCAACAATGTCCCTGGCCACTTTGTTAATTCCCCTTCAGAGATATTTAACATAGAAACAGAAAGCAGAGTTATACAGTAAGCAAACATCATTTCTCTCACAGTATTTTCCTCAGTGAGCAGGAATTACACAGTTTCTCTCTGGGGCCCTCTGTCCAGTACTGCTACATGTCCTGGGTGTGTGGGAGCACTACACTGAAGTAACAGCTCTGCAAAGGTCTAATTTCTTAAAACTGATTTAGTTTCTTTTTCCTCTTGTTCTTATCCCAGTACTTGCTGCTGAGATATACACACACTTTTGGTATATCCAGGTGTCCAGCATATCTTTCAGCCTATCTGGTAGAGCCGCCGCCGCCTCCTCCTCCTCCTTTCACTGAATTTCTCATTCTGTTTGAGTCCTGCCATGATGTGGCCTGGTGTCCTGCTTTTCAGCAGTTCCAGGGGAAATGTGGCTATTAATTCATTGCATTCGTTGTGTAGGCTCTACAATGTAGAGTTGGTTTCTTGTGGACGGGGGAAATGTTGAATAGAGTTCTCTGCAGGTGCCGTCTGTGAGTCTACAACAAGAGAATAGTGTTCTTCATACCTGTCCATATCACAAAGAGCAACCCGCTCCAACCCACTCTCCTCCTCCCCTGCCCCACCCCCGCCCCCAGCCCTTGCTCCATGTACAGATCAGAATATGACGGTGACTGTGTCCCCTAGCTCACTATGATATTCAGTGGAGAAGATAGTGGCAAGGATATTTCCTGAAATAATCTTGCATTTTTATTTGAAATTAAAGTCCACTGTAGTAGCCTAAGAGGGCATAGTTTGACTGATGTGTGAAATGCTGATACTCTTCAGGACGGTATCTGCCTTTACAATATCTTGCATCTTTCCTGGGTCTGTGTTCGTTCTTCACTTTACTCAGCAATCGCTGCATGGACACTGCCTGGCTTTTCGCTGAATGTGAGGGTCCAAAAGTGGTGCAAAACACTCTTGCCTTTATCAACTGGTTAGTAAAGCAGTAGCTGTCTAATATGATGGCCGTCTTTTGCAAATCTCTGAGGTTGAGGTCTCAGCTAGTATTGAGCAGCCAGGCACCTTGGGAGCCTAGAGTATATGAGTTAAACTTACAAAATTTCTGAGCTACCCATCCTCCGTTTTTGAAAACGTCCCTGACTTTAAAAGCATCTAAAACCAAGTGGTTCAATTTCCTGTTGCACACCATTTGAAAATGATCCTGCATGTGACACTTCTTACATGCTTAATGCCCTTTGTTCATACATGTTACTGGATGTGTTAGAATAGAAGCTTTGTCTGAAAAATTCTCCATTTGGGTGAGACTAAAGGTAACATTTTATTCTTAAAGAAACTCCAGCACAAGAGATCCAATTTTGCACCCACATAGCCCAAGAACAAAGTGTTCAGTTCAGCTACCCCAATGGGAGTGGAACCTGACACACTTCAGGATAGTGAGAGTCTTAAAGGTACACGTACTCAACACTTGAGATTCTTTACAGCACTTTAGAAAATAACCGGAATAGAAAGTACTGGATAAAAATAATGAAAGCATAGGATTGAAAGACAAAAATTCAGAAGACAGATTATACACGTGGAATTGCTTTTAATTGCATTACATTTATGTTTTATTGCATTCCTTAATTAATTTTCCTTTGCAGATATGAATTATTTTACTCTATTTTTTTTCTTTTACTACAGAAACATATGCCAGCATATTTGTAAATTGCATCTCTTTCTAGTTTGTTTTATAATTCTTCCTATCATCATTACTCAGATAACCTTTATTTACACTTGAGCCATAGGCATTGTTGCCCGAGGACACTTGTACACATTTCTTTCCTGTTATGTTCTCTTTCCTGCGCACAAAAGCCAAAGCTTTAAGACTGTGGTGCTTTTTGTTTGTTTGTTTGCTTGCTTTGTTCGTTTGTTACTTGATTGGTTTGTAAGACATTGAATTAAAACAAGGTTTTTGCCTAAGTAAAATATTAGGGTTTATGAGGTAGGACAATTTTGTATGAAGTGTGTAAGTTTACCAAGATTTTCTGATTAGTTAAAAAAAATCGAAAAAGGTTTTTACAGGAAAACATATTAGGATTATGGGGCTGACCCTGAAATCTCATTAGGCCAGATCCTATCGTGGCACAGATCCATTGACCTCAGCACTGATTTACACCAGCTGAGGATCTGGCCCATTGACTTTAATAGGGCTCCAGGCAAGTGTAAGGATATGCCCATGTGGTTCCTATTGCAGGATCAGGGCCGTATTCATCAAAAATTGTCAGAGGGGCTCCAGATTCAGCTGCAGCCACAAACAAGATCCTTTTATCTTTTAATGATGGTGCGTGTTCTTAATGATTGGCAATTGGAACTCACGCTATAAAGTTATTCAAAACTAACTTTGCAAATGTGCATTGTCATGGAGACGGTATAGATCGGCTTAAGGAGCATATGGTTCTTTACTCCTTTGAGCCATCACTACAAGTAGGAGATTGAAGAATATATTTAGTGTTCTTTTTTCAACAGATGCCTAAAGATAAAGAAATACAATTTAATTTGAGGAAAAACCCACTGCTTTTCAATAACAAGTTGTAATTCTGCTGAACTCCACTCCTGAAGTGAAAAAATGTTATTGAGACCTTTTCTTTTATAGCTGGTCATTGACGGTCATATATGGAAAGGTAAAATCTGTCATTCACATTTATTATACAAAACACTCTATTTTAAAAATTATAAGTGAAATTACAGTAATCTTTATTGTAAGCTTGAGAGACCAAAGGACCAGATTGTCATTTACAATAAGACCACTATGGCCAGAATTACATTTACATGCACTTTAAGGCCCCTTTGTGCTGCCACAGTGGTAGAAAGAGGTCTTAATGTACATTAGAATCTGGCTCTGAAGTCCTTGCACACTATAGGTACAGGATGGATTTTGGTACAAACTTCCTCATGCTGCCCTGCCAATGTACCTCTACCTTGACTCAGAAGAGCAATTGCTAGTGACAAGGAAGACCTTTATTCTCATTGCCCATTCAGACACTGGCTTTCTTAAGAAAATGCCAAGTGTTGTTATGGTGGTGTGACACTTGCCTGCTAGTAGAGCCGGTCAAGAAAATGGGGAAATAATTGTGTGAAAAAATTCTGAATGTTGCATTTCTCTCCATTTTCCAGGGTTTGAAAGGGACCCATTTTCCACTTCTCATGAAATTTTCAGGAAAACTGAAAATGTTGATAACGTCAACAAAAAGGTTTTGTTTTAGAATAAAAGGGCATTTTTTCAACAACAAGAAGCATGGGAACAATTTTGACCAGCTCTAGCCACTAGCAATTGAACCAATACCACCAATGCATTTCATACAGGCAACCCAACGACTATTAGTAATTGCTAGCAACCAGGGCAGGGGTATTTTCCCTTTAAATAGGAGCTGCATAAGTATAATAATCTTACTGTATGACCCTTCAGATTCATAATGGATTATGTTGTGCCTTTATGGCCCGTTTGCTATGGGAACTTAATGGAGTTGCCTTGTCCTAGTGGGAGTTCCCAGAGACATTATGTTCTTAGTGCTAGGGCTACCATTGTGTTTGGCTCTAAAATACAGGTAAAAAGAACTGATTCCTTGCACCTTGTTGTGCATTTTCACAGGGGCAGGTACAGTCTTGCCCATCAGGCATTGGTTGTGATGGTGGTTTTTGTAATGTGAGCACTGGTCCATAGCAACTGGATTGTTATATCTGATAACTGTCAGGCAAGTATGGAAAAATGAAAATGCTATTAATACTACAATAATTTCTTTCAACGGCAGGATAAACCTGGGCTGGCTGAGCAAGCTAATGGTAATGGGGAAGGTGTTAATCTGGGTCCCTAGCTCGGTCCCTTGATCATTTGTTGACAGAGTTAGAAAGGACTGGGAGTCCTTTGAGGGAAAAGATCACATTTTGTCCATCTCATGTGATCCCTGCTCAGAGCTGCATTAACAGACTCTGGAAGGAGTAGTGTCATGGCGTCTTTAGTCAGCCCCCCTTGGGCTTCAGCGTGAGATTCTTACAGGGTATTAGAGGGGCAGAAAAGAGGTGGGATTGAGGGATCCAGGCTGCCTTGCCCCTTCCCTCAGAAAAGCTATCCATGTTTCCTATATTCTCCCATTTAGGAAGCACCCTTTTATTCACACATTTAACTAGCCTATTGTATGCTTAATCTCCCTTTTAACGTTAAATAAATAAAATAATGGGACTAATGACTACACCAAATATCAAAAGCCACATCCAGGCCCTTGATCAGTATACACAACTCTCTTTTACATCCCTGAGAGGTCTGTACGCCAAATGGCTCCTACTTGCATACAATCAAAAGAGCAACATTTTTAACTTAAAGGGCCAGATCCTGTGAGGTACTGTGTATACTCAACTTCAGTGAGAACTGAATGCACTCCAACCCTCACAGGCTCAGGACCAATATTAGTATTTCTAATGTAATGATGCCCGCCCACTTAGTTCAATTATCCAGTCCATAGTTCATGCGACTTTAGTGCAGTAAACCATATAATCCACTTGAGAATTTAACTAGCAGCTGTGATGGACAGTGAGAACGCAGAGGGCTCTTTGTATGCAAACAGGAAAGCACCTCCTTCCTTGGCCTCTCAGCAAATAATATTTCATTCTTTTATATTTCTACTGTTGCTTTTCACTCACAGCTAAGTGACACTGTATGCTTAAAGAAAGAGAACAGAAGCTAGGGGATCAAACCTGTCTTCTGCTCCACCGGCATGCATCCCCACTGGAGGTGGGCAAAGATGAAACTACTTTAAACGTGATGTTGATTTTGTTATTAATTTGAACATACGTCTATTTTATTGAAAAACTTTCCAGATTTTGGCCCCAGTTCAGCAAGGCACTTAATCACATGCTAAATTTGACTTCAGTCAGACTAATTGCTTTGCTATATTGGGGCCTTTGTGCACTTTTTGGCTCAAAATTGGGTCTGTTGTCCAAAGAACAAGAGGTCATTTCTGAACAAAAATATGCCCATTCCAAGCAAAAAATAGTTGTTTTTTCCAGGTTTGAAAACTATCTGCATGTGTCATGGAAAAGCAAAATTTTGAGGAGATGAAAAATCACATGAAATTTCAGACATTTTTGTGGGAAATTTTGCTGAGAAGTTTTCCATCCATTTTCTGCTGCTCTATTCATTTATTTTGCAAAGTCGAGCAGTGTGTGGACTGTACTCAGACTAGTTGATTTCCCAAGCTCTACAGGGCGATGCACTTAGTGCACCAAGGAACAAGCTGTAAACTACAGCCTATAATATTATACACAAAAAATTACTTTATAAGAACATTAAGTTTGCAAAATAAAGCACATGAGTTAGAAAAAGGCAGAAATAAGGTAACAGGAATTGTCAGACAACCTTAACAGATGGCGTTATAGTCCCACTTATGTCTATATAACATATGACCTAATTTGACATTTTTATCTATATACATAATTACTTATGGGAACTTAAATGGTAACATCCAGAATTATTTTTTGCTGTGGCTTCATTACACTAAGTTGAATCTTTCCCAATGAGGAAAATCTAGGAGGCACTAGTCAGTCACTGACTCACTATCAGCTGCTTCTTTGCTAAACCCTGAATGTATTCCATAGTAAGTTGTTTGTCTTAGTGACTCAGCATTGTAGGCTCCTTTTTAATTTCTCTCTCTCACCACAGAGCCAAGAAAATCTCCCACTTCCCCATGCCGTATGCTACTGAGATTGCAGTTTGTATCATCGGCCAAAGGATAACAAATTTACATTTGTGCTGGGATCCTTATAAGGGCATTAACACTTATATTCAGGTTGAACGTCATAATAGCAAACCAAGACAAAGTGCCAATAATAGATTCCTTGTGTTTGTACATTCTTAAGTGACTATTTGTGCTGTTTGCGGGTAACACAGTGATATGCCAGACAGTGAAGTGTTTCATTTATTTAGAGTCACAGGGCTTGATCTTGCAGCCATTACTCAGGCAAGTGGCCTTTATTTAGATGCCCACCTCCTATAAATGTCAATAGGCTCTTTCTATAAGTAAAGAATATTTGCCTAAATAAGGGGTGCAGAATCAGGCCTATAGAATAGGACTGTATACAAACAACTGAAACACAACTGGCTTCCATTCCCCTTAATCAGGCAAAGCTTCTCTTTTCCCCAGGAAAATAACACGAGATGAAATATATCCTTCACCTACCTGCAGTTATCCCCCAAATAGAATCACAGGATTGAAAGGAGCCAAGGCAGGACTAAGTATTATCTGGACCCTTGGTTCCCAAACTTGTTCCAGTGCTTGTGCAGGGAAAGCCCCTGGTGGGCCGGGCCGGTTTGTTTACCTGCTGCGTCCACAGCTTTGGCCAATCGCGGCGCTCAGTGGCCGCGGTTCGCTGCTCCAGGCCAATGGGAGCCGCTGGAAGCGGCGGCCAGTATGTCCCTCAGCCCATGCTGCTTCCATCAGTTCCCATTGGCCTGGAGCAGCAAACCGCGGCCACTGGGAGCTGCGATCAGCCAAACCTGCGGACGGGGCAGGTAAACAAACCAGCCCGGCCCGCCAGGGGCTTTCCCTGCACAAGCGGCGGAACAAGTTTGGGAACCACTGATCTAGACCATCCCTGACAGGTGTTTGTCTAACCTGCTCTTTAAAACCTCCAGTGAGTTTCTTGGACTGATGTTACCCGGCTGATCAGCCTGAATTTCTGACATGTCATTCTCAGAAATACCAATTTGGTGAGGGGGAAGAAATGGGTTGGTGTGGGATGTGAAAAATGGCTAGTGCTGTCCACCTTTCACAAGGAAGTGCAGATGGCAAACCCACTCACCTCCCCTCTGGACCCCTGAAAAACAAACAACAACAAAACCCTGACTTCTTGGCAACCAAAAATGCCTTGTTTTGGAGGTAGCCAAATACTTTCAAATGTATCTACTAGAAACAAGGGTGAATTTTCATAGTAGCTCATCCTTAGGCCTCTACTAACTCTAGCAATATAAACTACATCTACATGTGATTTTATGATGCAGACTAGTGTACTGGGTACAAAATATTCATTTCACTGGAAATTGTGCTGGGTTTAACTAGTGTGTGCAGTATGAAAGCCACACTAAGCTATTAAGCTCTCTGACAAAGAAGTATAGACACGCAAAGATTCATCTAGCTCGAGGCTACAATATTTCACAAACATTCCAAGTGGACAGTGAATCTGGCATAAATCCTAAAAACAAACAAGAAAACACTTCCAAACCAATGCAAAATCTGGAAACACTCACAGCCCAGTCAAAGAATATGTCTGTTTGAAGTCTGAATCTAAATCTGACATTTAGGGTTTGAAGGTTAGAATTAGGTTTGCAATCCTAAAGTATGAGATGAGATTTTTGTGTTTTCTTTTTAAATTAAATATTAACTCTCTGTTAAAGTTCAAGCAAAGAATTACCAAAATCCTTAGAGATTAAAGACCAAAACAAAATTAAGAGTAATAATCAAAAAAACAAAAGTTTATTACAAAGATATATTAATGTTTACAAATGCAATCCTGGGTGACACAAGTCATTTGAAGGGTGTCATATGAAATCATAATTGTAAGTAACTATTTACTGAAATCCAAAGACCAAGCAACAAAGGCAAAAAGCTGATCAACTTAAAGAGTCTGGAAACTCCTCTACCCAACCTGTTTCAAGGTTCATTTTGTGGTAAGGGTGAGCCTTGTGCAATATTTCAGTTCAATATTAGCTGTGAACATCGGAGCCAGTGTGCACACAGATGTACTTGCAAATACAAATACAAGTGCACACAGAGTAAGCCAGGCGCTGGCTGGTGCTTCATCTCCACAATTTTGCACAAACAAAATGATTGTGACTTATGCTTATCATTTCAACTCCAGCACTGGCCAAGTGGGTGGGTGGCTGTGTGCCACTTACTGGCAGACTTTCAGCTGCTGGAATTTAAAATTCTTTTTTCTGTGCTGGCAAGAGCAGCCTTAGAACTATTGCTAATGATCTGTAATCCATCGCAAAATCTCCCAAATCACTTTCATATCTCCTTCAGCTGATTGTAGTGACCAGACACCTCAAGTGGATTTTAGACCTCTCAGGATCTTCTTCCCCTCCTTCCAAACCCTCCCTACTCCTCCTTTCTCCTTCCTGCTCATCATTTTTAGTATTTTAACATTTATTTACAGATGCCTCTATAGGAGGTGCCAAGATCCACAAATATTGTTCCTAAACATTTCAGGGTAACAGCCAGCCACCTCTGGGGGTCAGGAAGGGATTTTTCCCCCAAATGTATTCTGGGGGACATTGTTTATTTTCTGCCTCTGAAGTATCAGGAATGACCCTGGCTGGAGATGGGACATTGGATGGGGAGGACCAGGGGTCTGAGATGACACCAAGCAGCCTCTCTCTCAGGATGGCTGGTTCTTGCTCACATGATCAGGATCTAACTGGTTGCTATATGCAGGGTCAGGAAGGAATGTTCTCCCAGGTCAGATTGGCAGATGGGGTTTTTTGCCTTCCTCTGCAGTGTGTGGGTATGGGATCACTTTCCAGGATTATCTGGGTATATCTCACTTTATCATTTCCCACCATTGCAGGGACCTCAAGCACTGGTGCATCTCAGACCCTCCTATTCTCGCCTGTGGCACATACTAGTCTAGTCTACTGTGGACTGTAGTACTTTGATCTAATTTCAGTTGTTGGGTTTCATATGTGGGGGCTGACTGGTGTTGGTGGCCTGTGATATACAGGTCAGAATAGATTATCTGAGGTTCTTTCTGACCTTAAACTCTATGACTCTCTAATCTGGGACTAAGGTATTATCCATGGATTACAAGATATTATTTATTTGTAGGTAGGTAGGACCAAGATTTTCAAAAATGATTAGTTATTGTAGGTGTCTCTGTTTTTGGGCACCCAACTGAGACCCTTTAGAGGGATCTGATTTTCTAAGGGCAGGTGCTCTTTCAGAAGAAAACAAATTCTTTAAAGGTCGTAGGTTAGGATCCCCAAAAGTGAGGCATCTAAAATCACTTATCATTCTTGAACATTTTAGATATAAATAATTTCCTGAATGTATATCTTCATTGGTACACAGTTCCACATTCTGTGGTCCCAAGATGTATCTTAAGTCTCTGTCTACTCTGGGTTGGGTTGAGGGTAAGAAACCAAACAAAGCTACACAAATGTCACCAAACATTGAACAAATACAACAAATGTACATAGCTACCATGGTCCGAATTTCAAATGGAAACAAGACTCTTACCTGTGTTTGTTTTCAGAAACTGTTGATTCATTTCACTCCCTGCTTTTGGTTAACAGATGATTAGCTGCATTCTGAGCATCCCCAAAAATGTAAGTATTAACTTGATAATATGCTGAGAGCTGTGCAGCTTGCTGAATTGTTAGCTTCATTGTTTTCTTTCAAAGTTCTCTTCAGCTCCACCAGCTCTCATTTGAGAATAGTAACATTTTTGTTTTCTTCAAATGTTAAGTTACTCTAACATACTGGCTATTGCTAAGATTCTCTCTGTTGCTGTGGTCTGAAACTGCAGCAGTAATTGTATTTTCTAGTTTGTTCATTATAGCTGACCTTTTAACAGGAAGCCTATAGTATTTAACTGTATAAATGGTCATTGTGCATTCTAATGATAATATGTAAGGAATGGTTTGCTCCAGGAAGGCTATAGGAGCAGGATTTTTTCACTGAAGTTCTTACAACAAAGCTCTGGATACTTTGAGTTTGGATTTGCTATTCCATAACTTCTATACTCCTGTCTGATAAGGCAATATTAAATATATTGTCACGCTAAGAGATACTGGTGAATTAGGACTTCATAGATCGCAAACCTCTCTGAGATTGGGTGTGAATACACTCTTCAATTAACATAGCTCTGAGGTGAGGGGTTCTGATTAACTAAAACAAAAGATGGTTCTGTCCAGGAGTTTTGACTGAGTGGGCAGAGGGGTTTTGCTGAGTATTATTATTGGGGATGGGATGCAGAGATGGAGACAGGCAGAGGCAAAAAAGCAAGAAAGCAAACAGTAGCCTGTGAGCACAGTGTGACCCTGGTAAAACCTAGAGAGAGAGATTTGAGGTCTGTTGGCTAAAAGGGTTTTGCGCTGTAAATAAAGCCTTGCAAATCTGTGGAGATCTGCTTTATATCTGTGGACCATGTTTGCGGATTGCAGATCCGATAAGGATACAAATTTTGTATTCACACAGGGCTCTAGTTGTAAACTAAGAAACTGCTCCTTTTGTTTTTATTCCTTTTGCATTCAGAGACACAGTACTTTGTACATTCTTTGTAAATAGACAAAACTGTGTAAAAGAAATTCGAATATAACCATTTTCTGCTCCCAACTGGAACATCCCCAGGGCCTCAAATTTTGACTGGCTGCTTAGACTGAAAAAGGGGAACAATACTGGACATATTTTTTTCCTAGTCATTGACTGTATGTACACTAGCTTTTCTGGCAAAAATTTTCCATCACTGCTAACACCAAAAAGAAAAGGAGTACTTGTGGCACCTTAGAGACTAACCAATTTATTTGAGCATAAGCTTTCGTGAGCTACAGCTCACTTCATCCGATGCATACTGTGGAAAATACAGAAGATGTTTGTTTTTATACAGAAACATCTTCTGTATTTTCCACAGTATGCATCCGATGAAGTGAGCTGTAGCTCACGAAAGCTTATGCTCAAATAAATTGGTTAGTCTCTAAGGTGCCACAAGTACTCCTTTTCTTTTTGCGAATACAGACTAACACGGCTGTTACTCTGAAACCTGCTAACACCAGTGCAGTTCCATGGGTGATAACAATGGTGGGATGTCTAGGGTTTGATCCTTGGCCCCACACCATCTGATTTGCTTGAGTAGTAAGCTTCAGGGTCTCTGCGTATGAATGAAAATAATGGGAGGAAAAATATTACTTAAACTCTTTAAAGCTCAATAGCATTTTGATATAGATTGGTACTTTATCTCTAAGGGTGATTCCAGATGGGTCTATTACAGGAGTGGGTGGGCGAGGTTCTGTGGCCTGCAACGTGCCAGAGGTCAGACTAGATCAGGCTGGCCAACCCGTGGCTCCAGAGCCACATGCGCTCAGAAGTTAATATGCGGCTCCTTGTATAGGCTGGAGCTACAGGCACCAACTTTCCAATGTGCCAGCGGGTGCTCACTGCTCGACCCCTGGCTCTGCCACAGGCCCTGCCCCCACTCCATGCCTCCTTCCCCCTCCCCCACAGAGCGTTCTGCAGGCCATGAAACAGCTGCCCAGGAGGTGCGGCGAGGGAGTGGAAGGCGCTGATCGGCAGGGCTGCCGGTGGGCGGGAGGTGCTGGGATCGGGGGGAAGAGCTGATGGGGGGCAGCTGACGTATTACTGTGGCTCTTTGGCAATGTACATTGGTAAATTCTGGCTCCTTCTCAGGCTCAGGATGGCCACCCCTGGACTCGATGATCATGATGGTCCCTTCTGGCCTTAGAGTCTATGAGATGAAAAATTTTAACCAATTCTGATTGACCACTAGGTAATAAGAACAGAGCAATGGCTCTGACGGTTATTTGGTGGACTGTTTCTGGGGGCACTGGTTCTTCAGAAGAAGTTAAAGCTGGACAAAAAAATAGTAAAAATATTTCATTAAAATATGTCATCAACATTTAACAAAATCTGTACCAGTTGTATAAGCCAATCAAAAAACAGCCAATAAATTAATGTTTTTTTCCCAAATGTTGAAAATATGAAACATTTTGATAATCTCTAATAGAAACAAATAGAGAATGGTGGGGGATTCTAATGGAGTCAACTGGAAATTGCTCTAGGCTCTGAGCTAGTTTATCCTCCCCTTTTGGGATTTCTGCTAGGTCCTTAACTCTGGTCATGCCAATTATCCGGAAGTGAAAATTAGAAGTTTCAAACAGCTCTGTGAACAGCTATCACTCCACTTTCCAAGCATGCACCACAATGAAAGGATTAAATCAACACATATAATGGCATTGTAAAAGAACATTGGCACAGGATCTTAACTCTTCTGCTCTGGAAACAAATGTCTTGACTTTGCCTGGAGCGGCATCAGGAGACCATTATCCTGTATTAACATTCAACTCCATCGATGTTATCTGTAAATTAAATGTGCTGTCAGTATGTTTGTGAGGACAAAATGGACATAAGTTGTGAACCAATCATGCTTTTAACCTTCCACAAAGTACAGATGGCAATGCAGTCTGAAAAAGATCCTATTTTATGCTCTCTGCATTTAGTTATGCTCATGTGAAAATATTAAGATTTTTTTTTAAAATATTCAAGCATTTAAAAAAGAAAACCCTAATAAGATTGATCTCAAAGGACAACATAATGAACAAATTCTACAGTCTGAGGGACCAATCCTGAGAGATGTTTGTGGGGGCTTAGCCCTTTTAATGATTATCTCTGTGTGTGTGTTTGTCTTGAAGATCCACCTGAATAAAGAAGAAAGACAGCTGAAATAGGTAGCTAATGCTTTTACCTGCTCTTACACCATAGGATTAAATCATATATAAAAATCAAGACAGGGACTTCTTTTTAAACAGCAGAAATACAATACTGGTCACCCTGATCTGCCTATCCTTCAATAGAGGGAAGTGAGTAGGCAAAACTGACACACAAAGGAATATGCAGTGTTATTGTAGTTGTGTTGGTCTCAAGATATTAGACAGATAAGGTGGGTGAGGTAATAATATCTTTTATTGGACCAACTTCTGTTGGTGAGAGAGAGACAAGCTTTCGAGCTTACACAGAGCTCTTCCTCAGGTCACATAAAAAGATGGCTCATAGCCAGTTCAAAGTACCAGCTAACGGTCAAATTGTACATGACCCCAAACAGTAGAAAATGCCTGCCCTGTCTACCCTAAGACATTTCCACTAGGACTATACTACTTCTCTGACTATGTTCAGGGACCCACATGAAGTTGAAAGCCAGGCAAGTGGATCTTCAAGACACACACACACACACACAGAGAGAGAGAGAGACAATCATGCAACCTGCTGAGCCACCACAAACATCTTTCGGGTTTGGTCCCTGAGACTGTAGAATTTTTTCATTATGGTGCCCTTTAGGTCAATCCAGTTATGTTTTTTTTTAATGTTTGAATATTTTAACAAATAAATCTTAATATTTTCATATGCAGCATATAAACACATAGATGAACATGATATGTTGGGGAATAGTCAACACAGCTTTCGTAAAGTATTAGCAGAAGCTGCAGCCTAGTGATGTGTATGCCTAGTGATAAGAACATAAGAGGGGCCGTACCGAGTCACACCAATAGTCCATCTAGCCCAGTATTCTGTCTTCTGACAGTGACCGGTCCCTGATGCTTCAGAGGGAGTGAACAGAACAGGGCAATTTATCAAGGGATCCATTCCTTGTCCTCCAGTCCCAGCTTCTAGCAGTCAGACGTTTAGGACAGACAGAGCATGGGATTGCATCTCTGACCATCTTGGCTCATAGCCATTGTTGGACCTATCCTCCGTGAACTGATCTAATTCTTTTTTGAACCCAGTTATACTTTTGGCCTTCACACCAATCCCTGGCAATGAGTTCCCCAGGCTGACTGTGCACTGGGTGAAGAAGTACTTCCTTATGTTTCTTTTAAATCTGCTGCCTATTAATTTCATTGGGTGACCCCTCGTTCTTGTTATGTGAAGTGGTAAATAACACTTATTTATTCACTTTCCCCACACCATTCATGATTTTATAGACCTCTATCATATCAACCCCCAGGTTGTCTCTTTTCCAAGATAAACAGTCCTAGTCTTTTTAATCTCTCCTCAAATAGAAGCTGTTCCATACCCCGAATCATTTTTGTTGCCCTTCTCTGTATCTTTTCCAATTCTAATATATCTTTTTTGAGATGGGGTGACCAGAACCGCACAGTATTCAATGTGTGGGCATACAATGTATTTCTGTATTGGCATTATGATATTTTCTGTTTTATCATCTATCCCTTTTCTAATGGTTCCTAACATTCTGTTAGCTTTTTTGACTGCTGCTGCATACTGAGCATATATTTTCTATTCTATTCTATGAGAACTATTCACAATGACTTCAAGATCTCTTTCTTGAATGGTAACAGCTAATTTAGACCCCATCATTTGTATGTATAGATGGGATTATGTCTTCCAAGGTGCATTACTTTGCATTTATCAACATTGAATTGCTTCTGCCATTTTGTTGCCCAGTCACCCAGTTTTGTGAGATCCCTTTGTAACTCTTAGTTAAGTCCAAAGCAGACTGTAATCTTGAGTAATTTAGTATCATCTGCAGACTTTGCCACCTCACTGTTTACCTCTTTTCCAGATCATTTATGAATATGTTGAACAGCGCTGATCCCAGTACAAATGCTTGGGGGACCCTGATATTTACCTCTCTCCACTGTAAAAACTGACCATTTATTCCTATCCTTTGTTTCCTACCTTTTAATCAGTTACTGATGCATAAGAGGACTTCCCTGTTATCCCATGACTACTTACTTTGCTTAAACACCTTTGGTGAGGAACCTTGTCAGAAACTTTCTGAAAGTTCAGGTACACTATATCCACTGGATCATTCTTGTCCACATACTTGTTGACCCCCTCAGAGAATTCTAATAGATTGGTGAGGCATTTCTATAACACTCTCCAACTGAGGATCTCAAAGCACTTTACTTAATTAAACTGTACCACATCCTCATGAGGTAAATAAGTAGTAGTATTCCTGTTTTATAGATGAAAAAATGGGAGTCAGAGAGAGATTAAGTAATTTCCCCAATAGCACATAGCAAGTTTGTAGCAGACTAGGTCTCAGATCTTCTGACTTTCAGTTGTGTACCCTTGCCACAAGGCCTTATTCCCTTTCCGATGATGATATCTCGTGGGAAGAGGATCTTTGATTTTCCATTAATTAAATGGGGGGCTTCTTTGAGACAAGATCCTAGCTGTCTGTGACAGAAATATTGAAACTACTGCTGTTGGAGCTATTACACCACCAATGCTTTGGGAACTGGGATATTGCCCAAAAGATAAAGGTAGGGAAAGGTGAAGGGAGAATAACAGGTATTAGAAGGCGTGATGACTGAGAAAGGAAACACAATAGAATCAAAGAGGGGGACTATTTACTATGAGATATTTTAGTTAATAATTTATTGGAACTGGACTCTACAGTGATGAGCTCTTTTTAAAATGTCTGTGGATATAATGGCGTCTCAGAACATTCTGAAATACCAAATCGCTCTTAGCTGGAGATGAACAAAAGTTTATCTTACAGAGGAATTCCCTCAGTCACTGAAGAGCTTTCATTTCAAATTGACTTTTCTGTTTGTGAGACAGGTTTGTTGTGAGTGTGTGATTTCTTGCTCAGCCCTTGGACAACTGTCAGCCATTAACACCATCATTTCTAATAAAGGATATCCATTTGCAGATTTTGGTTAGAGTAGCAGAGGCAGCTGTTACTGAGCTCCAAAATGATAAATCAACACCCTTAACTGCCAGTCCTCCTTGATTAAAGCAGGAGGTCCTTTTGTGCGATGATTCACCAATGTTCATAGTTATTCACTCTAAATGTAGCCCACTCCAGTAGTTTGCCAGTCTGCTATTTCCATGACACAATCAATAGAAAAGATGTACAGCATTAAGTATACTGCAAAATCCTGCTATGGAATGTGACTGGATAAGTAGCATCAATTATTTGCTATAAGGACTTTATATTTCTTTTAAGTTTGAAAATCAAACATGGCTTCCCAGAGACTGACACCGCAAAGATCTGATGTGTTGTTAGTTTCCTTGTTGAATAACTTCCGTTAGTGCATATACAAAACATAGCCCAGCATATCCCTGTGAGCTATATTTTTAGCATCTAATTACCAGGTATGCAAATTGCTATTGGCATGTTGTGGGAGCAATTCAGAACCTCTGTTCTTTTCCATGGTACTCTATCATCTCTTTCCCTCTATGTCTCTGTTTACCTGCATCTTCAGTCATCATTCATTTACACAGTCATTCACAATATCATATCAAAAACCAATTTCCTCCCTGAACTCGGTTCTGTACCAACACAGGTTACCTGCATGCGAGTGGAGTTAAAAAAGATGTGCTGTTTAGAGCAGATGGGGTGGGGAGGTGTCAAGAGAGAGATTAAAACTAAACAGAAGCCAGACTTCAGAGCTTCACAGTCCAGCTCTGCTTTCTCCCTTCACAGGCAAACTGTTCTCCTAGCTCAACATCCCACCAACAGACAGGCAAATCCTCTTCACTTTAACCACATGAGCAGACCTATTGGCTACAATGGGACCGCTTGCCTGGGTAAAGACATCAAGATTTAACCCAAACTCTTGTTCTTCTCCCACTCCTTTCCAATCATGCAACTAAATCAGCCTAAGTCTACCCATCAAGCATCTTGCTAGTAGCTATCAACTCTATGCCGTACTGCCGCCTGCTGCTCTGCCTCTGAATCACTGCTATCTCTTGTCTTAGATCCAAGGATCTTGCCTTTATTTCCGTGTGTGTGTGTGTGTTTCTTCCTTTCATTACCACCTGCCTTCTCCCAATGAAACTGAAATGGAACCATCTAAAACCTGGAGGATCCAAATGGAAAGTAAAGATATCATGGACTTGGCCACAGGGTGTGAATGTACTGAGAAAAGCCAGGGAACTTGAAATTTACTTGGGTAATATCTTGCAGTTAAGTAAACTTATTAATAGAACTATTTTGTCTTCTTGTGTATATATTTCACAGACTCTGATTTAGATACTGTACTGAACATTTGCAATGAGAGCTGCTGACTGAGAGCACTTTTGTAAATCTGACCATTAAACTTATGTATAGGGGAAAACTATGATGTATTACAATTATTTCCAAAACCTAATTTGAACATTTTCATCTCTCTCTGCTTTTAGTACATTGAGGAACAATACTGTCCATCTATTTCAGATCCAGTTCTCACAGTCATAGCATGCACAAAACACCCCCCATAAGTCAGTGGGTGTTTTGCATATGAAAGGATCGTGCCCTTAGCAGACAATGACAACACAGGGATAAAGCCCATTTTGCTTTTCTTACCTTCTCCTGCCTTATGCAAATAGGCTGATCTGCAGTGCACTAAAACTGGGATCTTTGTTAACACTGCCTCTCCCTGCTTGCAGATTTCAGATTGCTGCTCTCACACTTTATGAGGTGTAAGCATCTGAAAATGAGCATTTCTTATACTGCTGGTGAGTCGATATTATAAGATGGGTTTCAGAGTAACAGCCGTGTTAGTCTGTATTCGCAAAAAGAAAAGGAGTACTTGTGGCACTTTAGAGACTAACCAATTTATTTGAGCATAAGCATCCGATGAAGTGAGCTGTAGCTCACGAAAGCTTATGCTCAAATAAATTGGTTAGTCTCTAAGGTGCCACAAGTACTCCTTTTCTTATTATAAGATGATGATGATTTCAGTCATTATATAATATTATAACTCTTGTCATGTTGCTTTTTCACAGTGTGAAGTTTTTTAAAGTTACTGGTATTATTTTTTTAGTCATCTAAGGTAGGAGAATGTCTCTATTGTTCTTGAAGTCAGACTGGTGTGTGCTGGTCCTTCCTCACAGAACCAGAACTCCTCCTCTCAGAGCTGCAAATCCAGCCTTGATGGACTCTGGTAACATCATTTCCATTTGTCAGTCTCCTCTCCTATCAGTGCAGACATTACTGTCTTCTCCACTGATGCCATCAACACCACTGAGCATCCCGTCCCCAGCCCTTGTTCGAGACTCCCTGACCAGAAAACACAAGAGCCAAAGGGAAACCACTCATGGCCTGCTTCCCACTCCAACAGCAGACTGGAAGGTGTGGGAAGCGCTGGAGGCTAGTGACAGCTGAAAGTAAACCTGACACACGTGAATGATTCACTTCCAGAGATAGGACAAAACTGGAATATCTAGTCTAGATCACACGCTGACATTCTGAAGCAGGGTGGGGGGTGGAGCCAAACTAGAGCCCCAGATTTGAATCTGTTCCTGGGAATTGGGGTTTTCCCTGGAAACAAACCCCTAGAGACCTGATTCTGCCAGCAGGTCAGCTGCGAGCGTAGGTATCGGGAGATCAGTTGTTGTTCTCAAAATATTTGCATAACATCAGGAAGTGAGGCACCTGACTGGCTTGTCACCTGCTACTAGAGGGGCTCAGGAAGTGATCTGCCCCTGCTCCTTTCCCCATTCACAGGGAAGGAGGAAAATAAAAAAGTCCCTTTCCACAGCTGCCAGATTGAGCCTCCAGGACAAGTAGTGTCTCTTTGTGCTTGGTGAATGGGTGTTAAGACATGCTAGCCAATTCCAGTTCATTTCAGGGACTGCTCCCTTTGAACACCGCATAAGTATTTGCACTGGGAAAAAGTAACTTGAACCCTTATATTTCAGAATTTCTTTATACACTGTTATGGTGCATTCCAATAGAGAGAAATGTGAAATAAAACTTGACACATCATATTTATTTGCTGTGTGTTACAGAAAGTGCGTACCTCTCAGCCACCCCTAGATTTCAGGGCTGGCTAATTTTTTTCATGAAAATTCTTGTGTATTACATATCACTAGCTTTTTGTATTAGTGTAATTATATAACATGGAATAATCCTTAACTGCTTTGCACAGTGTAAGTCCTTTACAGCAATAAAAATTATTTGGAGACAAAAATAGTTCCTTACCTTCATTGAAGTTGTAGATATTCTTTATCAATTTAGACAAGTAATTATTAGGGTGATGGGACAGAAATGCGGGGGCAGGGGGGGTTTGTAAACTGGACCAAAACACGAGATAGGACATGCAGACTGGGACAAATCAGCATAGTTCCACTAAAGTCAATGAAGCTTTGTCAATGGACACCAACCAAGGATCTGGCCTGCACATTTTCAACCTGCATTAATATGGTGTTAGGAAGTTTTATGTTGTTTAAACCATTTTCTCTGTATCATTTCATCCTATCACTATTTTCCCTAGTATTGTATTACTCTTGTAGAAAATTCTCAAAATCAGTACATAAAAAATGTTTTTAAAAGTAGCTGAGTAATAAAGGAAAGTTTCAGAGTAAATTAAGGCAGTCTTATAAACTGCTGTTTTGTTTTAGGTCACTGAAAAATACCAATATTCTACTGCTTTCTTCTTTCTGCTTCTCTCCCTGCCTCTTTTCCCTCCACATTATGCTGCTCGTTTTAGACTGTTGTCCCAGATGTTTACATCAGGGGTTCAGTCTTGCACTCTGAGCTCAATAGGAGATTAGAGTGAGTACAGGATGCAGAATCAGTCCTTGGAGAGGTGAGAGAAAGGTGAGAGTAAGTGAAATTTGAGACAACATCTTCACTGCAACTGTATCTTTAATGGTAACAATCAAATAAATTGAAGGCCAGGGAAAACTTAGACCCAGTTACGTTTCAGTCTCCTGTAATTGCACAGCATGGCAGAGATGATTATTATTAATAACCACCTTAATAATCTGTTGCATTTTCCTGTCAAAGATTCCTGAAAGATGTTATCTAACTCTTTATACCACACCCATCACTATAGCACCTGGGTTACCTTTACATTACATGTAAGCCAGATTTACAAAGAAAGGTAATGAATAAAATATAAAAAAGTATTGGGCCATTATCTGCTCACCAGGCTCATATATTGTCACAGTTGCCAAGTCATCAGAAGTCTTATTAAAAAGGCAAGCCCTGCAGCATGCCCTGTTATGTTGGTGGTCTGGCAAAATACCAGAGGGAGCAAGTTCCACAGGTACGGGGTTGCTCCTTGGCACAAATCCTAAATAGTTCAGTTCAAGGAACCAAGAGCAGCACAGTCTCAGCAGATCTTAACATGGCAGGATGTTGGGAGATATGTCAGTCTGTCAGTTAACTACCTAACTACTTTCAGAGTAGCAGCCGTGTTAGTCTGTATCCGCAAAAAGAAAAGGAGTACTTGTGGCACCTTAGAGACTAACCAATTTATTTGAGCATAAGCTTTCGTGAGCTACAGCTACGAAGTGAGCTGTAGCTCATGAAAGCTTATGCTCAAATAAATTGGTTAGTCTCTAAGGTGCCACAAGTACTCCTTTTATTTTTACCTAACTACTGTAGATCTCAGGCCAGGTAGGGCTTAGCTATGGTAATCAACACCTTGAAATGTGCTCAGACGTGAACAGAAAACAGGCATGGAGCATCATTGTAGTATGCTTGTAGCAATCCACCCACCACTATATCTTCTGCTAGCACCAGAACTGACTTGTCTGTGTGAACTGACTTTCGAATGATATAAAATTAACATGGTACACATTAAATGGTTTAAAAACTGGCTAACTGATAGCTCTAAAAATATAACTATAAATGAGGAATCATCATTGAGTGGATCTATTTCCAGTGGTTTTTGGCCCTATGCTATTTAATGCTTTTATCAATGAGCTGGAAGAAAACATAAAATCATCACGGATAAAGTTTGCTGATGGCACAAAAACTGGGGGAGTGGCAAATAACGAAGAGGACAGGTCACTGATTCACAGGGATCTGGATCACTTGGTAAACTTGATGCAAGCATCACTGTGTGTTTTAATATGGCTAAATGTAAATGTATAAATCTAGGACTAAAGAATGTAGGTCATGCTTACATGATGGGGGACTCTGTCCTGAGAAGCAGGGACTCTGAGAAAGATTTGGGGTTTGTGGTGGATAACCAGGTGAACATGAGCTCCCAGTGTGGCACCATGGCCAAAAGAGCTAATGCAATCTTGGGATACATAAACAGGGGACTCTTGAATAGGAATAGAGAGCGTATCTGTATTTGGCACTAGTGAGACCACTGCTGGAATACTGTGCCCAGTTCTGATGCCTACAATTCAAAAATGATGTTGATAAATTGGAGATGATTCAGAGAAGAGGCACAAGAATGATTAAAGAATTAGAGAACCTGCCTTGTAGTGATAGACTCAAGAAGCCCAATCTATTTAGCTTAACAAAGAGAGGGTTAAGTGGTGACTTGATTACAGTCCTACATGGGAACAAATATTTAATAATGGGCTCTTCAGTCTAGCAGAGAAAAATATAACATGCTCCAGTGGCTGGAAATTGAAGCTACACAAATTTAGCCTGGGAATAAGGTATACATTTTTAATGATAAGTACTTAACCAATGGGACAATTTATCAAGTGTCATAGTGGATTCTCCATCACTGAAAATTTTTAAATCAAGATTGGATGTTTTTCTAAAAGAGATGCTCTAGGAATTATTTTGGGGAAGTTCTATGGTTTGTGTTATACAGGAGGTCAGATTAGATTATCATAACAGTCCCTTCTGGCCTTAGATTCATAGATTCTATGTTCTGTTCTAGGCTAATAGGCAGAGGAGAGAGAAGTCAGCCTTGCCTGGTTCCCCCTAGGCAACAAAAAGTTTCTGTCTTCTACATGCTAACCTAAACTCTTCCATTAGGTATGTTGCTGTCAGGGCTGCACACATGGGAAATGCCTGATAGCCAGTGATGTGAACTGAGTTTTGAGATTGACAGTGACGTGTAGGTAAATATTAACCATTCTACAGATAGACAATATGAGGCTGAGAAGGGTTAAGCGCTGGAAGACCTGGCTCACAGTCCTCTCCTCTAACCATTGACCCAGAGTCTTCTGATTTTTCTAACTCATTTGCACTGGAATATTAGCTGAATAACTAAGTGCTTTGAATTAAGAATATCAACAATGTCATGATATCAATGTTTTTATGTAGAGTATATGAACAAGAACTCGTAAAAACTCTCACTCTCAGATGGTGCAAATATTTTAAAACATACTCTTTACTCAATTCCAAAATAATAATATAGTTTCTTATACTTCTCATATATTTCTCAGCATAATAGTTAACCCGCCGAGTGTAGTAGAGATGGAGTGTTGTCTAGTGATTAGAAAAAGGAGTCAGGACTGTCAAATTCTGGCCCAGGCATTGTGGAGTTGTGTAACTTTGGGTGAGTTGCTTACGGCCCAGTCCTGAAACACTGAATTCATTATGGGTTTTGTCATTGGCTTTAATGGGAGTAGGAGGGGATTAATCTCCCTCTTTCCTCAATTTCTCTCCCTATAAAATGGGCATAAAAATAGAAGTACCTACTTCGTAGAGAAGGTGAGAGACCTGATTAATGTTTGTAAAGGGTTTGAGATCTTTGCATGACATATACTATCCATATTGAAAGTGTCATTACTGTATCGCTGAGGGATATATGCAATGTACAGCTAAGGATTTTGCCTTTTATAGTCTTATGGAATTAGGCTGACCAGCATAGTTATCTACCAGTGATCAGAATGGAAAACTGATCCAAGGCACAATCGAGCACATACTAGGCGTGGCTGGCATGTTACAGTTAGATCAGGTTGGTTTGTTTGATGCTTTTGCCATATCTCAGTTACATATTTTAACAAAATTATATCAAGAAAGTTTTGCAACTGTACTTAAAAGTATTTAATCTTAACTACGGCATTTGTGCTGGTTTGTGTTTTACCCTTGCTTTTCCAAAAATGTTTAGTCTGATTGTTTACAACATTTTGAGCACTCATGCCATATCTAAAAATCCCCAAAATTCCACCGTTGTTTAGAACCCAAAGCCATAGCTCTGAGATGCACAGAATTACACGTAAGCTGAAATAACGATTTTATGTTAGGAAATATTATTTTCATCATAAAAGGTAAGTGTTCCCAACAGTGTATTAAGGTGCTCCGAGATACTGAGAAAAAACGTTGGAATTCAGTCTTGGATACTGATGTAAAAATATTTAAATTAGGGCTGTCAAGCGATTAAAAAATTAATTGTGATTAATCACGTGATTAAAAAAAGTATTGCTATTAATTGCGTGATTAATCGCACTGTTAAACAATAATAGAATACCATTTATTTAAATATTTTTGGATGTTTTCTACATTTTCAAATATATTGATTTCAATTACAACACAGAATAAAAAGTGTGCAGTGCTCACTTTATATTTATTTTTATTACAAATATTTGCACTGTAAAAAACAAAAGAAATAGTATTTTTCAATTAACCTAATACAAATACTGTAGTGCAATCTCTTTATAATGAAAGTTGAACTTCCAAATGTAGAATTATGTACAAAAAATAACTGCATTCAAAAATAAAACAATATAAAACTTTAGAACCTACAAGTCCACTCAGTCCTACTTCAGCCAATCTCTCAGACAAACAAGTTTGGTTACAATTTGCAGGAGATAATGCTACCCACGTCTTGTTTACAATGTCACCTGAAAGTAAGAACAGGCGTTTGCATGGCACTGTTGTAGCCGCCATCGCAAGATATTTACATGCAAATGCGCTAAAGATTCATCTGTCCTTTCATGCTTCAATCACCATTCCAGAATATATGCTTCCATGCTGATGACGGGTTCTGCTCGATAATGATCCAAAGCAGAGTGGACCGATGCATGTTCATTTTCTCCATCTGACTCAGATGCCAACAGCAGAAGGTTGATTTTCTTTTCTGGTGATTCGGGTTCTGTAGTTTTCGCATCGGAGTGTTGCTCTTTTAAGACATCTGAAAGCATGCTCCACACCTCATCCCTCTCAGATTTTGGAAGGCACTTCAGATTCTTACCTTGGGTCGAGTGCTGTATCTAGCCTTAGAAATCTCACACTGGTACCTTCTTTGCGTTTTGTTAAATTTACTGTAAAAGTGTTCTTAAAACGAACATGTGCTGGGTCATCATCCGAGACTGCTATAACATGAAATATATGGCAGAATGCAGGTAAAACAGAACAGGAGACATAGAGTTCTCCCCCAAGGAGTTCAGTCACAAATTTACTTAATGCATCATTTTTTTAATGAGCATCATCAGCACGGAACCATGTCCTCTGGAATGGTGGCCGAAGCATGAAGGGGCATACGAATGTTTAGCATATCTGACACATAAATACCTTGCAATGCTGGCTACAAAACTGCCATGCAAACACCTGTTCTCACTCTCAGGTGAAATTGTAAATAAGAAGCAGTCAGCACTATCTCCCGTAAAGGTAAACAAACTTGTTTGTCTTTGCAATTGGCTGAACAAGAAGTATGACTGAGTGAATTTGTAGGCTCTAAAGTTTTACACTGTTTTGTTTTTGAGTGCAGTTATGTAACAAAAAAAACCTACATTTTTTTGAGATAAAGAGATTGCACTATGGTACTTGTATGAAGTGAATTGAAAAATACTATTTCTTTTGTTTATCATTTTACAGTGCAAATATTTGTAATAAAAATAATAATATAAAGTGAGCCCTGTACACTTTGTATTCTGTGTTGTAATAGAAATCAATATATTTGAAAATGTAGAAAAACATCCAAAAATATGTAATACATTTCAATTAGTATTCTATTGTTTAACAGTGTGATTAATCACGATTAATTTTTTTAATCGCAGTTAATTTTTTTGAGTTAATTGCATGAGTTAACTGTGATTAATCGACAGCCCTAATTCAAATACACCATAAAATGTACAGATCCAGCCCGGTTCACTGCAGAGTCCTTTATGTTGTGAACATACTTTCAGTTCAATCAGAGACATAAAAGGTAGCTGTACAGTACATACTATTCAGTGTTAATAGCACTTCTTGTTATAGCCATTCAAATGTACATTGAATGATGCTTTGGTCATAAACAAAAGTTATCATGAGAAGTAATTAGAAGCGTGTCATAAAAGAAAAGGAAAAGGGGGTAGATTATGCTTAACTCATCAGATAACTGATAATATGCAAAAAAGACTTAGTGGGATTCACAATGCAATGTCTTCAAACTTAAAAGATTCATACTTACTTTGCAGGTGTAGATGATACTGAGTCATAGAACCCATGGTGAAGAACACTGCAGTGTTCAATATTGGCAAGCTTAGTTAAGGTGGAAATAAAATGAAAATAGTCACACTTCTTTGCCATACTAGCATTTGGAAAAACAAAACCCAGTTTTATAACCTCTTTTGGAATGAAGGAATCACTAGCTGTCAGTGGTGGGCTTCGTAAAAATGTATCTTTCTGACCTAATACTTACAGTCTATCTGGAAGCGCAAAGGCCTGCACCAAAATCCTGGATATTAATGCTTTGGTTCTTTGGGTTGTTTGCAATCTTGATCGAGATCTGAATTTTGTAGCTTGAGCTCCTCTGTAATTAATAGAAAATACAGTAGGTCTAGAATGTGGACATGATACAGATCCCAGTCAGGCAAAGCACTTAAACACATGTGACTTTAAGACTGTGAGTAGTCCCATGGACTTCAATGAGTTAACTCCATTAAAGTGTGGAGTAGGAGTACTGGAAACCCATTGTGCAGATATTGAAACTGAGGCAAAAAGTTTCATAGCACTTTAATGGGACTAAGTACATGCTTAAGGTTATGCTCATGCTTTCCTGGATAAGGGCAATAAACTCTACAAAATAATGACATTCTTTCTATCCATGGCAAATTATTCATGCTCTGTCAGAAAGGTCTAGTGCTAGGAGTCTGGAACTTCTGACATCTCATCTCTGACACTGATTACTTCTGTGTTCTTGAGCAGCCCATTTATAAAGCTCTTTGCCTCAGTTTCCCCATCTGTATAATGGGGTTCCAATATTTTTATTATCACTCAGTGAGTTACTTGGACCACAAGAGTGTTGTGAGGATTACTTAGTGAATGTTTATAAGTGTGTTGATACAGATGGACCTGATGCAGAAATTTTTACCCATTCAGCACTGGACCTGAAAAGTGCTTAATTATAATTACCTGATGGATGTGTCTACCTGTTTCAGAGAGAATGTTTAGTTGGAAAAAGAGTGACACAAAACAGTGGACATAAAGACTGGTCAAGTATTAGTAAAAAATGGTGAGTTAACACCTGAGTTTTGAGAGTGATTTGTGCTCGGGGATTTATTATTACTGTTATTGTTTTATTATCCTTAGTTCAGTATTTGAATCAGAACAACTTTTCCAGATATCTGTTTTTTTTTATCTTGTATTTCTCCTTAAATTTTTCCTTTTCTCTTTTCTGTCCTCCTCTGTTTTCCATCTTCCTACTTGGCATAGGAGAGTCAAACAGAAAGTGGATATATTTGGAAGACTATATCACTTGAATACAAAGAAAAAGTAAAGGCTCAAGGTTGTAATCATCTTTTTCTGGTTTTCCTTAATAGCTCTTTTATATATATACACCCCTGCTTTCTATAGCTCTCTGCTGTCTGAGGCTTTGTCAACACTTAAAACTTATATAGGCACAGCTATGTCAGGCCTCATTTACGCTACAAAACTAGGTCAATGTAAGCCATCTTGCATCGACTTAGTTGTGCATGTGTCTACACTTACATTTGTCTGGCACCAGTGTAACTACTCCATTACAGTGACACAGCACAAACACCACCCCCTCCCAGCAGCATTGAGCCATGGGTGATGTACAGAGGTCAATGAAGCATGAGTTTAGAAGCTGTGTTATTTTTGTCAACTCTTACAGTCCTCCAGCTGTCCCACAATGTCTGATACTGACCGCTCTGTTCAGAGTTGCGAACTCCACTGACCAGGGGTCACAGACACCAGAAGGCCCCCTTGCACTTTAAAGCTTCTCAAATTTTTGAAATGCCTTTTCCTAATTGTCTAGCTTGGTGAACACACCTACCATCTCTCCATTGTTGTGGGAAAATGCCCAGCGGACCATGCCAGCTATACACTCCAGACACAAACTCTGACTTGGTGTAGACAGGAGATACCTGATATCCTAGGCCTGTGGGGAGAAGAAGCTGTGCAAGCTGTAGAAATGTGGACATCTATGAGAAGACTGCATGAGGGATACAGGAGAGTGGGTATGACACGGACCAGTAGCAGTACCATGTGAAAACGAAGGAACTGCATCAGGCATATCAGAAGGCCAGGGAGGCCAATAGTCAAGCCAGTGCCAAGTCACAGACCTGCTGCTTTTACAAAAAGAAAAGGAGTACCTGTGGCACCTTAGAGACTAACACATTTATTTGAACATAGCTTTCATGAGCTACAGCTGCATCCGATGAAGTGAGCTGTAACTCACAAAAGCTTATGCTCACTTAAATTTGTTAGTCTCTAAGATGCCACAAGTACTCTTTTTCTTTTTGCGGATATAGACTAACACGGCTGCTACTCTGAAACCTGCTTTTACAAAGAGTTGCATGCGATAGATTGTGGATACCACCACCTCACACACCAGCATGGATACCTCTGAGAAGCCTGAGACACATGCTTCTGGTGTGAACGACAAGGATGAGGAGCAGGTGCAGGAGGAAAAGGAGGAGGATGGGCATCAGCTACATCATGAGCGAGGACCTGTTTGAGACTCCACCATAGTCCAGTCAGTCCTGGCGGTTGAGCTCAGGTGAGCCTGATGCAGGGGAAGGTACCTCAGGCAAGTGTGTAATTGTACTTCCCATTACAATGATGTACTGATCGTGCCCCCAACTTAACAGGACACAGCTATCATTATATCAGCTATTCATTATCTTACTTGTACTAGAAGAGGTTGCAGTACAACTGAGGTAGCATTGTTATCTGCTTTTCATTCCCCTCTAGAGTTAGGCAAGAGGTGCCCTGCGGAGCAGTTTGTGTATGTACACAGGGATGTCCCTTGAATCCTTCTGAGAGATCTTAATGAAAATTCCATGGGGGTACTGCGTAATCCTCTCCCAAAGGTTTCTAGGGATTGCAGCTTTATTTCTTCCCCCATGCCAGTTGGTGATAACTTCACCAGGTACCACTGCAGTACACAGGCTAGCAGCATAGGAGACTGGGCAGCTTTGGGATGCTAGCAACAGCTGTGCTCTCTGTGCCTTTGTTACTCTGAGGAGTGAGATATCAGCTAAAATCACCACGACTTGTGGAAAATGGTGCTAGAATTCAGTGCCATTGCCCTGTACTCACAGTTTCATGCAACCCAACAGTTGCCTCCTCATTTCCCTCACCTCTGGCGGACCATACTCACCATGTCTGGAGCTGTGAGTGGTGCCATGCACAAGCACTCTGAAGCAGAAGTGTCGATAAGCGTCTCTTGTTTAAAACTTTAGGGGAGCTAGGAAGGCAGTTCTGAATCTTAAATTTCACTTTCTGTTGTGACTATATTGAGAGTGGTATCCCTGTGTGTTTTATCTGCAGCTGCTGCTGTTGTGGCCTTGGGAGGTTCCCCCTCCACAACCACGGAACGCCCAAGCCAGATAAGGAGGAGAAAAAAGAGGACTCAGGATGACATGTTCAGTGAGATCCTGCAAGCCAGTGCTGCATCAGACTGTGAGCACAGGGCCTGGAGGGTGAACATTGTAGACAGCCTGAAGAAGGAAAGAGCAGACAGGAGAAAGGCCCAGCAGGAAAAGGTGAGGGAGGTTCACCGGATATAATGGGGTTTCTCTGGCAACAAACACAGATGCTACAGACTCTTGTGGATCTACAGGTCCAACAGTCATGGGCTCTGCTTCCTTTGCAGACCCTGAAAAACTCCATTACAGCACCTCCCTGTGCCTCCCCATAACTTTCCACATGGTATCTGGGGATGCATCCCTACCCCTACCATTCCACCCACAGCTTCATATACACTGACATGTTCCTTCCCCTTATTAAGTTCTGTTCTATTAATTTATTAAGGTTTAATGTATTTGCTTTTAAATTGCACAGTTTTCTTTGCACTTTTTTTTAACTTTATAAAATTTGATTATTTGGAAAATAATTCATCATTATTAGTTTCCACCATGCTGCTGGATGCCTATCAGTTCTGAAAGTACCCACTTACTTCTTGTTGTACAGTGCAACAACTCTTAGGATCACTGACAAATACAGTGCATTAAAGATAAATTTACAGCAACATTAAGAGGTGCATTCACTGTCATATTCACTGATGTACATCAAGCACCATACAATTCCTAACAGGCCCCAAACCAGCACAGATAGAGCACAGTATGCTACAACGCATTACTGTGACTCACTGTTAAAGTGCTCTTTCAAAGCCTCCCTGAGCTGTATAGCTCTGCATTGAGCTCTTTTAATAGCTCTTGTGTCTTGCTGTTCAAACTCAGCAGACAGCCACTCCACCCTCCATCATAGTGGCAACTTTCCCTGCTTTGCTTCACAGATATTATGCAGGACACAGCAGGCAACTATAACCCTAGTGACGGCTTTTTTCACAGAGAGCCAATCTTGTGAGTAAATACTGCCAGCGTCCCTTCAATCTACCAAAAGCACATTCAACCTTCAATCTGCACCTGCTAAGCCAGTAGTTGAATCTTTCCTTGGTGCTGCTGAGGTGCCCAGTGTACAGCTTCATGAGCCAGGGGAGCAAGGAGGAGATTGAGTCCCTTAGGATCACTATGACATTTCAATATCTTCAATGGTAATCCACCTGTCAGGAAAGAAAGTCCCTGCTTTTCTGAACAGTCTGGTGTTCTTAAACATATGAGCATCATGCACCTTCCCTGGCCAGCCAACATTGATGTTGGTGAAGCATGCCCGGTGACCCACCAACGCATGAATAACAGTAGAAAAATAGGCCTTTCTGTTGATGTACTCTGTGGCAAGGTGGTCTGGTGCCAAAATAGGGGTGTGCATGTTGTCTAATGCTCCAGCGCAGTTCAGGAATCTCATTGCCGCAAATCTACCCCGTCTTGCACATTGCAGAGAGTCACAGTCCTGCATAGCAGCTGACGATTAATGGCCCTGCACGCTTGCATGACAATGATCCTCACAGTGGATTTTCTAACTCCAAAATGATTTCCCACTGACTGGTAGGAATCTGGTACCAATCTGGTATTGCAAGTTTCCACATTGCAATCGCCACTTGCATCTCCACTGTAAGTGGAGCTCTCATTTTGGTTTCTCTACGCTGGAGGGCTAGGACAAGCTCAGCACACAGATCCAGGAAGGTGACCTTGCACAGCAGAAATTACTGAAGCCACTGCTTGTTATCACAAGCCTGCATTACAATGCAATCCCACCAGTCAGTGCTCATTTCTCAGGCCCCGTAGCAGCACTCCAGTATCTGCAGCTGCTCTGTGAGTGGCACCAGCAGCCTTGAATTGGTTCTTGCTGTATCCCACAGCAATCTGTCCTCCAAGAAACTCTCATGTTCCCCACTGATTTGGTTCTTCTTACAGCGCTGCAAATACCAGATCATGCAACCCATGTTTGCAATGCTTATGACAATAGTGCAGAACTGAGCAGGCTCTATGCTTCCGTCAGAACTCATGGACAGTGAGGAGGGCCATGAGGGTTCATGGTATTTTTAAAAAGAGCATGAAAATTATGGGATATAGATGACATTATGGGATGGAGACAGTTGCACACTGGGAAGTTGCTCCCACTCACCCCCTGTGTGACTCATTTCTGCCACACTGTGCATTTCCAAAACTTCCAAAAAGACAGTGTGCAGGACGGTGGCCAGTTGCACACTAGGATACCTACCTGTAATACACTGCATTGCACATCGACACAAGCACACCTGGTGAGTATGTGCCGCACCCACGTGAGCTGAGAATGCATACGCACAAGTGATACTAACTATGGTGGCTTTGCTGATGTAACTTGCATCAATGAAAGTTTGTAGTGTAGACATGGCCTCAGTCAGGGGTATGAAGAAAAGCATGCTCCTAACTGACACAGCTATGCCAACAAAACTCCCAGAGGAGACACAGCTATGCCAACAGAAGAGTGCTTTTGTTAGCATAGTTAAGTCATTCAGGGAGAAGATGTTCCCACACTGGCAGAAAGACTCCCATCAGTGTATGCTGTGTCTCCAGTAAGGGGCTACGCCATCATAGCTATGCTGACATAGACTCTGTAATGTAGACATACCTTGAGTGTATATTTTCCTCAATGGATATATTTATTCCCAGGTACCACATGCTTCTTGTCTCCCTAATTAAGGGCCCAAACCTACAGTTGTTACTCACTCACAACTCCCACTGAAGTCAGAGGGGCATTTGACTGTAGGTAGATTGTAGTATCAGGCTGTGTATAAATATTCTCTTTTAGACACCAATTCAGCAAAGAACTAAAGCATGCGCTTAACTTTTATGAACATGAATAGTTCCATTGACTTCAATAAGACTATCCATGTGCTTCAAGTTAGCAAGTACAGAAGTTCTTTACTGAACCAGGGCCTTACTGAACACTCCTAAAGAAGCCCTCATGGCAGATCGGTTGATAATTTAATTTCCTATTAGGGTATCCCATTTTTCCACATACAGACTATTTGTAGGGTTAAAAGAAGCAAATTGAACCAAGCACCAGCTAAAAATGGTTGGTTCATATTTATGTTTTTGTATGATTGTCACTGTGGTTACAAGAAGAAAAATATTTACCTTAATACCAAAAGAAAGAGTCCACTATTGTTTCAAAGAATCCAGTAATCAAGTTGCAATAGTAACAGATTACTGCTGTCATGTTTCTTTTTTCCCCAGGTTCTGATTTCTCTGCCTGTCTCTGGTTTTATTCTAGTAAGAGATACCTACTGGCTCATTTTGCTCAGGTCATCTAGGAGAACTTACATGGGCCAATAGTTTCCATTACATTTAGCTCTTCTCTTGCCTTTTGCAGCTAAATGAAATGATATGGTCTGAACTCCACTGGAGTCAGTGAAGTTACACCAGGACAAAATGTGTCCTGTTATTTAAACTGCATCATAGAAGCCTGCCACAGTGGTATTTGCTATCTGAATAACAAAAAAAACCAAACAGTTTAATCAACAGCTTTATAACAGCTGGTAGGCAAATAAATATTTGATATAAAAATATCAGGCCAGCTCCTAAACCCTCACTCAGGTCCCTTTGTGCTTCCAGAGCAATGCAAAGGAAACCGAAGCCAGTCATAGGTGGGCCGCTGAGGAATCCCGCACTGTGAGAAAATTCTCAGCTGACGCAAAGCCAGCAGAGCCACTTTACGCCAACTGCTCTCCCTCTCACTCTAGCATATAGAGCTAGATCTGGAGTGCAGCAAGCCCAAGCCAACAGAGCAATCCCTAATAGACTGTCCCAACCTGCCTAGGTTAAAGCGGCCCTGAGGCTACTCTGAAATTTGCTATGGGCTATTTTGGCCCCTGGGCAGTCCCAGCATTGGGAGAATTGGAAAGGTAGCCTAACGTGAGCCATCTTTGTGTGTCCCCTGCCAAGCTGTGCCAAGTGTCAGCATGAGCTTGGCAGCGGAGAGGAATCAGACCATACAAAATAAAATTTTTAATGAATCATGGAACATATTTCGCTTCCATTCTGACACTGAACTCCCTCTTACATCCAGTCCAGGGGAGACTGGCTCAAGCTAAGATCCTGGTTCTGTATTGCTTACTGAAAGTTTTGGCTGGAAGGATTACAGAAACAGGCACAAAATACAACCATTATAAAGTGTTCCTGAAATAGCTTAAGATCTATTTTGTTTTTAAATAACAGAACCTAACTTCTCTTCAAACTATGAGTTAATTGTGAGTCCATTAAAGGGTGTTCTCTGTGTACCCCACAAGTAACAAGTGCAGTGCCTGAGGCTTACTTAATACATAATATTTCCTGATATTCAGGGAGACTACAAGAAAACAGAAACATTCTGGTGCTTTGAAGGAAGACTATGCCTTGGTCGGAGGGGTAGCTAGTATCTAAGTGGGATGAGGACTCCTGTTGATTTTCATGTGCATGGTACAAGGATGGAATGTACTGGTTTTAAGGCTGGCGCAAAAAAGGGAAACTACATCAGGGATAAAAGAAGCTAGAGAATAAAATTGCTAACTTTGCCTGCATGTAGAGCATAGTAAAGATGAACACAACAGGACAGGACAGACTATGGGGAAAGGCGTCATTGAACAAACTCCTGTATGCTGTTGGGCAATTACCCTTCTAGTGGAATAGGATACAGGGAGCTTATCCATTCCTCACAACAGGGCAAGATTCCAAATGTATTACTGAAAAGAAACTAGGATACCACCCTAATTGGGGCACTGTGACTCCAAGAGACGTGGTCTAATACCTTAGATACCTGTCAGGCTCTGATTGTGTGGCACACGTTGAAGAACACACACACACACACACACACACAAAAGATGCTTTACCAAAATGTTAAAGTTGTTTTTAATCTTCCAAAATACGTGTTCAGTTTAATCAAAAGGTTTAGAAATGGTCTAATTGTGAGATTTAAAGCTAAAAATGTGAAAGCATGAAGATTCTTTATGTATTTGGAGTTACAGGTCAGGTCAAATCAGCCCTCTAATGGGACTGTAGTTGTAACCTTCACTCTGAAAATCTACTTCTCCATGCCAAAGCCTACCTGTCTTCACCCCAAGACCGAAATCCTGGTCTTACAGACCCAAAAGTGCTACAAAGGAAGATCTCTGTTAGCTATCAGCTATAGAATGACACCTTACGTTCTTTCTAAGCTGCAACCAGCCAAATGAGGGTAATATGCTCTCACACAGAGATATGTGTCAAAGTCTGCTTCCAAAGAAGTCAATGGCGAAAACAAACTCCTATTGACAAAAACAGGCGCAAAATTAGGCCTATAACTGCAGCTTAAATCAGTGGGAGCATGATTTTGCCCCAAATGATCCACAACAAAAATGAGTATCTTTGCTTTATTACAGTCTAGTCTCTTGTGATAGCTGCACAAGAGTTTTAAAGGAAAAGTAACTGTATGGAAAGTTGAAGAATTAGCAACAAGCTACTTTTGAGCTAGAGGGAGACAAAGAAGGGTTGGCCAATTTCAGACTGTTAAATCAGAGGAATTTCTAGAGACAAATAATTCAAAAACAACTGGAAGTTTCCTCAACCTTTACAGAAACGTTTTCTTTTGCCTTCAAAGTAAATGTGGCAATTCTCAGGTTAAACTAATTTTTTCTAAACAAAAGAGAGGCAAAAATAGGGCTTTCTAATAAGGGTAGCACTTTCCTCCTTAACTGTGGAAATGTTGCTGCATATGTGAAGGATATCAACAGGAGGAAGGAAGGACAGCAGTTACAAGGAGGTATAAGTAAGAGCAACTGGATAAAATAAAGAGAAAATTTCTGCTGAATAACAGGAGAAATTGGTAAGATATATTAGATCAAGGGGAATTGAGGGAACCCTCATAGCATGGGATATTTAAATCTAGGCTAGACAAATCACTAGAGAAAGTACTGCATGGAACAATATTTCATCAGCATGGGGACTGGATAAATGTTAAGTGATAGGTGTTTTCTGTGTTTAATCTGTGTCACTCTTTGATGGATAAAGCAATGTCATTGTAAAGTACTCTTTCCTAGCAAATATGTCATTAGTCTGCTGACTTCTAGAAAGTCCTCAGATAAAACCTTTGTTGCAGGGAACTTTCTTAACTTTCTATCAGTGATTCACCTATACCATTTTAACATTTTGAGATGAAGCTGATCTGAGCCATATGCCTTACTGATTTCCACTCATCTGTTCTAATGTGGCCGAAATTTCTTCACTATCTTTCCTGTCGTAGAAAATGTGTATGTCATAATACTTTTGGCCAATATATCCCCTGTGAACACTAATGTGAGGAATTTATTGCAATTTTTTGTATTCTCTCTCCTTCCTCCTCCTGCTCCTCCATCTCTTCTTCCTCCATCACTAAATAATTCCTGTTGCCTCTTACAAGCCCTATTGATTCCATCAATTACCTTTTGCTCTTTTATATACTTGAGCAGCATTCTCATTACTGCCTTGATTGTTCTATGTGATCTATTCTAATTCTTGGGGGCTGACCGGATTGAAACATTGTAGGCCAAATCCTGCCTTCAATTACCCCATGCCTAATTTGGCCCAGAGAGAAAAGACCACACTTTCTGATAGTGTAAATCAACATATCTCCATTGAAGTCAATGGGACTATGTTGATTCACCATAAATAAGGGCCTGGCTCAGAAGCTTTTCAAGATAGCTTTCTAAATGAGTATGTGTGTGTGTTTGTAGCAGCATACCTCATCAGTTTGCCTCAGGAAATAAAAAAGTCAATGGTTGAAAAAAACCAAGAATATCCAAATACATTCACTCTATGGATTCTTACTGAAAGAGTTGACACTTGGGGTTTTAGTCTATGCTCTAAGGCAGTGTTCGTTTCATCTGTCCTACTCATGGGCCAGGTTTTCTTTCCTTCTCTGGTAATTAGGAATTCTCTCACTTTTAACTTTACTGAATGGATGCAATCATGTGATCTTGACATTCCAAATGACTAAGACCTTAAAGAGGAAATGAGGCTACATACACATTGATGAGATGAGGACTGACTAGCTGGTCGGAAAAGTGTTGTAGGTACAATGCTTGTATTTGTCCTTACCAGTGGTGTGGCTGGAGCTTGCTTAAATGAGAGACTGGATTTCTAGAGCTGAAAAGTAAGTGGGAAATGGAAAGAACTGCTAAAACTAATACTGCACTAATAAAATCCTCCACCTAAGATCATGGAGGAATTTATCATGTATCTATAGTTGGGCTAGAACTTTTAGGCCTATACATAGTTTCATGTAATCAAAAACAAGATTTCTTGTGTTTTCATCTCAAATATAGAAACCACTGAATTAAGATTCCATGGGTCTAAAGATATTCCCTTAGTAAACTGCACATCAACACATTCAGTACAATACATCAATTTTTGAAAACTGAAGCTCCCTACCAAATAATCAACACTGTTTATCTTTAAAATATGGCTTGGATTTTTGAAAAAGAAATGTTTGTCACTTCAGAATATTTTATGGGTGAGGGTTCACAAGGCAAATGAGAGAAGTGGGTATAGTCATAAATTGACGATAGTCTAATGCCAACACAAGATTTTATGCATAATTCCTTCTTGTAGCATGCTATGCAAAAAATCATGATTGGCTCTTAAGGAAGAGGCTCAGCAATGCTATTCTGGGCAGCTTTGCTAGAGACCCTTTTAGTTTTTCCACAACATCTTGCACCCAGGACAATGAAGAGAGGGAAGATGCCAGCTGTACCAGTCTTAGGGCAGCATCTGCTGGTTATTCCATGGATCAACATAAATGGTTGTCATGGAAGATGCTGTTTGCTTTGTCTTTGTCTTCCAGACAAAGCAAACTGTT